>NC_089149.1:0-300000 GCF_009819655.1 Sylvia atricapilla | reverse complement strand
GTTTTTCCCCTCTGTTGTGAACCCAATGAGTTCAAACATGATACATTTTATGTGGATAAATAACATCTCTATAGCAAGAAATACACAGGAGGACTTGGTTATTGTCTGCCCAGCTTTGCTCTGTGGTGCAAAGTGACAGTAATTTACAATGAACTACACATAGACACTCACAAGCACAGATCCTGGCTCGCAGCAGCAGGCACTGCTTGGAAAGCCAACACCACACTAACAGCTCCATTTACCTGGATCAGATTTTAAAAACCACATTTCTTTGTAAACAATTAGGAAGGCTTATTTACCAGTTCTGCATCTTTTTCTGTATAAAAGACTTCAAGCATTTTCCAGTTCTCAGATCATGGAGCTGCAGGTTGGGCACCCCTGCTGTGCCATCCTTAGCAGCTGCAAAACAACCAGAGTGGTCTTTGAGGCTTCAATCTGCTTCACCCCAACATCCCACCTCACGGCTCTGCTAACACCCAAACACGCATGCAACTGCTGCCCCTGAGGGACCAAACCCATGAATGCTGACTGCTGTACACATCAGCCTCAGCCTGTCTGCAGAAAACTCACATTTGGAGGTGAAGGGTTTCCACTCCCCACTGCAAGGCTGCAACCACCAACACCTGCACAGCTTTTAAATGCAACCCAAAACCTGTCCTCGGGGCAAACACTGGAGGCATGTTCTCCACTCCAGTGTTTTGCTCTCTCACAGGAATGAAGTGGTTTTGTCCATTCCACCACAGTCACAGCTCTCTCTGCAAGCCATGCAAAATGGTTCTGCTGTTTTAAACTGTCTGTACTCCCCTCCTCACCCTAGCCTGCCTGCTGCTGTCAGTGATTTACTGCAGACCCAGAACAGCTCACTGACAGCTTGTGCTGCCTTCTCTAATCCCACAGCCTGTCCTGGTTCCCAGTCCCCACAGCCCAGCCTTGCCAGCTCTTCTCTCCCAGGGCAGCATTTACACTGTCTGTGGCTCAGGCACGACTGCAGCTCTCAGAATCAGGAACTCAAACCCTCCAAGGAGGCAGAGGAGGGAATAAAGCTCTGGGCACAGAGAACACTCCAGTCACAGGCCCCAGGGCAGGACACAACTACTCCAGGACAGAGTACCACCCCCCTTGCCTGCCCAAGAACACAAGGTGCCTGCACAGCACACTGCCCCAGGAGCACTTCCCAAAGTTTAGAGAACACATGATTAACTGACAGAGTAACCATGGGCTGGTGCACTCTGGCAGAGCGTGGGTAAGGAGGGCCAGCACCAGTTGCTCTCAGACAGAGGCATCCCTTCCTCCTCCTGTGCTGCCAACTGCCCACAGAGCTGTCTGCACCCTTTCTGTGCTGCTCACTCAGCCAACAAACGCACTACAGAGGCCAGCCAGCTGCTAACCCAGACATGCACAAAGCCTGAGCTGCCCCAGCTGGTACAATACTCACTTGCATAGACCTGCCACGTTGCCAGAACATTATTCTTTGGCGAGAATTCAAGGCAAACTGTCTTTGGGAGATCAAAGGAATGCAGTAACTCAGCTCTGGTGATATTAACAACATTGACTCTGGAACCAAAGATGGTATTTCAATAAAACATGCTTACAATAGTTAAATAATAGCTGGGAGAATTGTTCAAGTATTTGACTCTTCTAGATAAGCCCCAAATTTGGTCAGTGTAACAAAATTAGAAGAGCTTTTTTACCCCCATCTTCTTGTTTTTACTAATTTTTTCCAAGAGCACATTTTAAAAGCAGAAACCCAAGCATGACAGAAAACAAGAAAAGTGACCACTGGTCAAAATATAATGCATCTTTTCATCTGAAACACATAAGCTCTAAACAGCAGAGTGAACTGTATAATGCACCCAATCTGTAAAAAATGAACCTTGTCACATTCACAAGGTGCATAGACTCATTTTTTACTGTGGACTCTACTAACAGATTAATCCCAGACATGAGGTACTGAATGAAAAACCAGCCAAACAAAGCAAACATATCCAGGCTGCATGGGAATGGGGGCATTATAAACAGGAGAAGAACAGCAAATATTTCATCGGATAGTCAACAAATAAAGCTGCTAATGAAACAATAAACTCCATTTAAAGTGTACATGCAAACACCTGCATTAAGAGCAATCACCTTTACATAGACAACAGTAAATGAGGCAAAACTGATTCAATTTATTTCATACAAGCTAAAAAATTAAGATAATAAAGTGCACCCACTTTTCTCCATTGCACCAGGCAAAGAGGGAGCCATCCTTGCTAAAAGCAACAGCTTTGCAATTTTTTCCAGAATCCCTGAAGAAATAAGAAATGCACATGAGTATCCAATACTACCATAGTTAAAGTTTTCTTAACAAAAACGAATACAACAACTTTCCTGCTGTGCTCCCAAGGAGCCCTGTGGCAGGGACTGTCACCTGGCAGCGAGAGCTCAGGCAAATGCAAAGCCCTCCAAACCACCAATTTCCTGAAATCACTTATATCCATGCATTTTTCAATTCCAGAGTCTACCTTTACTTTGCAGAAAAGAATTTCTTCTGTGCCAGTGACAGCAGTACCTTTGGAATGCCGTGCTCTCAGTGAAGCTGGGGGGCCCATTCACCATGTACAGCCCTTCGGACCCTCTCACTGCAAGGGGAAACAAACAGCTCATTTCAGACGCAGGAAATTACCCAAAGAAGACATTTTTTCTAATTTGCAAACCCTTAAATGTGCCCATTTTTCCCCTTCCTTGCCCTAAGGAAATTCCAAGGCATAACCGAAGTGCCCCTGGAGCTCCCATCCCACCTTCAGGAACGCCCTCTCCGGGGCTGTGCCCGGCCGGGAGGCACGGAACCCCGGGGATGGGGATCCTCTGCCCAGCCTGCGCCCTAGGCTCACAGTAAAACAGTTTTCCTCCCGCCCAAATGCCATTTCCCAAGGCTCACGTACACCACAGCCCCGAGAGACCCCAAGGGAACCTGCGAGCACACCCTAAAGGTGAGCCAGGCACCGCGCTGCCTCCGCCGTGCTCCCCACCGGGACCCAAACGTACCACAGACGGCAGCGCCAAAGCCAGCCCGAACAACTGCAGCCCACAGACCCGCGTGGGGGAAACAGGCTGCTGCCTAAGGCTTACAAGTACAGAAAAGGCAAATCCGCATCCCTGATGTCGGGGACAGTTTGAACACTGAGATCTCGAAAAGGAACGTGACTTTTGGGAAGACCTTCACAACCCGCAGCGGACACGTCAGCGGGCTCCGAGCTGCCGCCAGCCGCTGCCCGCGCCCCGGCGCGGCCCCGTGCCCTGCGGCGCTCCCCACGCACCGACCCGAGCCCCGCGAACGCTCCCCGGGCACCCTGCGAGTGAATCACCCGCGGCTGAAGAACGAATTCCCCACACGGGGCCTCGAGAGCTCCCGGGAGCCGCGGGGGAGGCCGGCGGCGGGGCGGCTGCTCGGGTCACGGGCCGCGGCGAGCAGCGGCACCCCAGAGGAGAGCCCGGCCGCGGCCTGACCGAGCGAGCACCGGGCCCGGCGAGCCCTGACCAGCGCCGGGAGCGGCACCGTCAAGAACTCCACGACCGGACTCGGCCACGCCGCGGCAGCGCACGCCGGGGAAGGGACGCACGGCAGACGCCGGCGGGCACCGCAGGGGCACGGGAGGGGCACCGGGCCACCCCAGCTCAAATTCGGCCTCGCCTCCCGCCCACCAGCCCCGACCTGGACGCCGCCCGGGCCCGACACACCTGCGAGTAGCGGCGTGGGCGGCGCCATCTTGGCGCGCGTGCGGAGCGCCGTTTCCGGTTCCGGGTCGGTGGCGGAGCAGCGGCCGCAGCGCGCGCCACGTTACCGGGCGGGGCGGGGCCCGGGGCGCGTGCGCGGGTTGGCGCGCGCCGGCCCCGCCCCCGGCGCGCTCCCGGCGTGCGGAGCGCGCGGTGCTGACGCGGCAGCGGCGGCCGGGCCGGACCGGGCCGAGCGCGGACATGGTGGCCAAGCAGCGCATCCGCATGGCCAACGAGAAGCACAGCAAGAACATCACCCAGCGAGGGAACGTCGCCAAGACCTCGGTGCGCGGGGCCGGGCCGGGCGGGCGCGGGCGGGGGTGGCGGGGTCGGGCCGCGCTGCGCTGACAGCCGTGCTGTGCTCGCAGAGAACGGCCCCGGAGGAGAAGGCGTCGGTCGGGCCCTGGCTGTTGGCTCTTTTCATCTTCGTGGTCTGCGGATCAGGTGAGCGGCCGTGCGCGGGCGGCCGGGGCCGGTGGCGGCTCGGGCCCGGCGCTGCCCCTGCGGGCCCCGGTACTGCCCCTGTGGGCCCCGGTACTGCTCCTCCGGGCCCCTGAGCTCGCTGCTGGCGCTGCCCGGCGAACGCTCCGCTCTCCGCTCTCTTGCAGCCATCTTCCAGATCATCCAGAGCATCCGGATGGGCATGTGAGGGGCCGCTCCCGGGCCATGGCCCGCCGGCCCCGGGCCCCGCGGCAGCTGCCGAGGAGCGGCGCGCGGCACCGGCCGTGTCGCATTCCAGGTCCCTTCACGAGTCATTCCGAGTTTTCTAGCCCGTGCCACAGTGCCTTGAACAGCACCACATGTATAAAGCAATAAAAGTCTGTTGTTGATCTACAATCGTGGACCTACTTATTCGCTGAAGATCCAGCCTGGTCTCTGTAATACGTGGTCCATAGGAACTGACATCTGTCGTAAACAGCGGTCCCAGATCAGTGTCACCCTCGCTGTATAGCTGGAATGGTTTTGTTTGACGCTGGAAGCCAGGATTGCTGTAGAGGCTGGAGCCGACCGTGCAGCATGTTCCCGAGCAGCCCCCGGGCTCCGCAGCCCCGCCGTGCATCCTCCGTGTGTGCGTAGGGGAGGCCCACTGCAGCATGTGGCAGTGCTCGTCTCCTCACGCCACGGCACCGCCTGTAGCTTTGTCCTAATCCACGCGAAACGCTTGTCTGTGTAGGGGTAGTGGGGTAGAAGGACCCGGCACGGCCGGCGGCAGCTGCTCCCGGCGGGACCCCGGGCTGGAGCTTGCGGACTGCGGGAGCGCCGTGGCCACACCCGCGGCTCCCCGAGCCTCTCCGGCCGTGCCCCTGCTGTAAATACTTCTTGGACACCTTTCAACAAGTGGTGATAGTTTTAAATTTGACGATGTTGTGTGGGAATATTGGGTGCGGGGTGGGGGGGGAGGACGTGCTGCCCCCCTGCCCGCAGTTCTGCTTCTGTATGTGCAGCCCCTGCAGAGTGTGGTGTGTCTTGCAATATATATTTAATCCTATTTAAGGTAAAACCTGCCTTCAACTCGATTTCTTTTGACAATGGATCCAGTACTTAACTGCTTCCTTACTGGTGATCGCAGTTCCTTCTTCTGTAGATGACTGTAACTTGAGATCACATGGAAAATGCTGCTATTGATCATATTTCCCTGCTGATGGCCCTGACTCCTGCTGGCTCTGCTGTCTGCCTGGTGACAAAGGTGGTGGGAATTGCTCTGCTCGTGCACGCAGTTGCTAAAAGAAGATTTCTTTTTCCCAGGTTTCTTACTAGAAGACAAATTTTAAGTCTGGTTACACTAGAAATAATAGAAAATTAAATGGGTTGAGGTTAATGAAATGCCTGTTAGCTGTGAAGGAGCAGATCTTTTGTATGCGTTGTATTTGCATATGGAATCATTGGGACTGGTGTAAGCCGGGGCCGCCCCAGGGCACGGGGACCTTGTGCTGGGACACTTGTGTGCTGTGGCAGGGGAAGTCTGTATAATCGCTGATTTTAAATAAAGTTCTTTTCAAACGCAACTTGTGTTCACTCTGACGTGGGCAAAGCAGGGCTCTGCTGGGTGTTGAACGTCGGTATTAACACCAGGCACGGATTAATTGGCTTCTCCCTGAGAGGAGCCGCCGTGCCATGGGGCAGCCCCATGCTCAGCTGTCTGGGTGCTGTGCCATGGGGCCTGGGCTGGAGCTGCCAAGGCTCTGGGTACACCCAGCCACCGCTCCCCGTCCCTCTGAGGACCAGCCATCTGCCCACAGGGGTTCAGCAGGTGCCTTCTCCTCACCCCTTGTCTCTGTGCCTACTGGGAATGCCACAGATGTCCAGGGGGCTGAGCAGCTCCTGCTGTGGCTGCAGAAGTCATTGGCTGAGCCAGCACAGCAGCTGCTCCAGGGCTGTGGGAACCTGCAGAGTGGTTTGTACAGCTCGGTTCTTCAAAGTTCAGTAAATTCTTGCTTTGGGGCAAGCTGGCCACAGAGGTGTGTGCAGTGCTGTGCCCTGCAGCGGCACCTGTGTGAGGTGGGGCTCCTGAGCATCTCCTCTCTCCTCTGGGTACCTCCAGGGTTGGGGCTGGGCATCTCTGGAGGGGCCTCCTGCCCCCGGCTGTGCTCTGGCTCCACACATCCAAGTACAAAAGCTGCAAAACAGCGCAGTTGTTCCTTTCCCAAACGCAACACAGCAATGGCCAGTTTATTTCCTCTGCTCAGACGCAGGTTCTCGTTCGCAGACAGCTGACGCGGTGTGACGCTGGCTGCGCCCCGTGCCCCAGCTGCTGAGGTGACGTCATTAACCACCTGCAACACGCTCGGAGCTCTTTTTTTTGTCTCCTCTTCTCCCGTGAAGCCTTCCCAAGGCAGGCTGCAGGGCTGCGCTTCAGTAACGCAGCAGAGGCACCGGGTTTGCTTCCCGAGGCGAGAGGCGCCTGCTCTCCTCCAGGCCTTTCCCAGCTGCCGGCACCGCACAAAGGGCTGTGGCCACGGCCCCGGCGCGGTGTCCGTGTCCCGCCCAGCTGCGGGCCGGGCTGGATCTCGCAGCGCAGGAGGGGACGCGGCCGCGACAGGAGCCACGCGTTCCCCAGGAACAGACGCGCGGGGTGAACGACCCCGTGAACAGCCCCCGAGCCGAGGCGGGAGGCCGGGACAGGCGGCGTCAGGGAACCGGGCCGAGGCAGCGGCGGCGGATCCGGGGCTGCTGAGACGGCCCGGGAGCGGGACCGAGACCGGGACCGAGAACGGGACCGGGCGGCGGCGGCGCGGGGACAACCCCGGCCCACAGCGCCCCCCCGCGGCCGCCACGGCCCCCGCTGTACCGCGGCCGGACCCGCCGGCACCGGCCCGGGAAGGGTCCCTGCTCCAGGCACGGCCCCACAGCGCCGGCCGCAGCCAGGGAAGGGCCGCTCTGTGCTCACCTCAGCTGGCACCTGCCCCAGAGCCGCCTCGCTACTGTGCCAGCCTCCTGGCAGCTCCCCTCCGAGCCAGGGCCACGACCTTGAGGCTCTCCTCAGTAAGCATTTCCTCCGCATCCTCCACTGTTTCCGCAGGTTTTCCCCACATCTTCTGTCACGTCGTCTCCGAGCCGGAGCTCCGAGCCCCCTCTGCCCAGCTTCACTGCCTTCAGACCATTCCGTGACACCGCGACTGCAGCCCGCTCCCAGCCCACGGTAAAGCACACGCAGCAGCGGAATCCTTTCTCTTCATACCAAAGCTATGGCATGAGGTCGAAGACACGTGTTAGAGGAGCCGCACGTGTTCTGCAGAGCCGTGTCCCGGCCCAGGGATCCCGCGGCAGCCCCGGGAGCAGCCCAAGGAGGGCTCACAGCGAGCCGGGCTGGCAGCAGCAGCCGTGTGCCTCCGAGGCTCTCTGCTGCTGGCACCACGGCGGTGTCGCTGTGAGAACCGCCCGCAGCATTCCCAGACCCTTCCGCCAGTTCACAGTGCTCTCACAAGCCGAGCTGCTGTCCAGAGCTCAATATAGCTTATCTCTAGGAGAAAACGAAACACAACCCCCCCCCCCCCCCCCCCCCCCAAGCAAACCTGACAGGATCAGTTCAATCTTTGCTTCATCCCCTTTTTCAGATTCACTAAACGCTTTTTGCTGCCTCTGCAGCACCCCGGTGTGAAGGATATGTGCCTGTCACTGCCACACCTCACACACAGGGGAACAGCCACTCCGAGGGCAGCAGAGCTCCCCAGGACTGTCCTTCCTCATGGGCTCGGTGCTCCTCTGCTCCCAGCAGAAAAACAAGGAGCACCTGAGTCAGGTTCACATGTCTGTTCTGTTGCACTCCAAAGTGAACTGACAGAGCGTATCCTGCACAGTAGTTTTAATCAACTACTCACCTGAGAGACTTGTTCCCAGAAGACCCGGTTTGTCCCTTTTGTCTTCCTTTACCAGTATCATCCTCACTGCACAGCTGGAGCAAACCACTGAGGGCACTGGAGAGGAAAAACACACAGCTACTGGAGTATTTTGCTTCCTAATCTATGTGCACTAAGGTCTCACAGCCGTGCTCACAGCACAGGGGTG
Organism: Sylvia atricapilla; assembly: GCF_009819655.1. Lineage (NCBI taxonomy): Eukaryota > Metazoa > Chordata > Aves > Passeriformes > Sylviidae > Sylvia > Sylvia atricapilla. The sequence goes on along the minus strand of NC_089149.1, from coordinate 291,738 downwards.
CAAGCAGGCAGAAAACACCAACCCACACCTCATGGGAAGATTATTTTGGTGTTATTTCAGCAAGAACTTTTTAATAAGCACAGAACACGTGGTTGGTCTGAGCAGTGCTGAACTGATGCTTACCACAAAGGAGGAGATGCTTCTCAGTTTCCAGGCCATTGACATCTCTTTGAGATCTGAACACACCAAAACTTGCAGTTGCCAATGTTTCTTCTCTTTTAACTTAGACATAAACCCGAGCAGAGTTAGAGCTGCTAAGGGCTCAAGTCAGATGTGCTAAGGTGCTGAGGCAGACATTCACAGCAGTGACTCAGCAGGCCCAAGTGTTTATTTAGAGCCAACAGAGCAAACCCAAACCCCTCAAGCAGCCACCTACCGCACCAGGAGATACTTCTCCTAGGAGAGAAGAAACCAGTCTGTTGCACAAGAAGTGGTAACCCTGGGATTGTTCTATTACTGCCTCACTGACACTGAATTTCTCCACTTTGTTCAGAAAAGAGCTACTGAATTTAATTATACTGCAACAACATCTACAGCCAAAAAAGTCAACAAAACTGGTTTAATTTCAGAAAATGTGTTAAAATATATATATATTTGTACATCAATTTGACACACTGCATTAGTTTACACAAATGATGGTCTTTCTTGAAACTGTATTTATGAAATGTACATTTTTAATTTAAATACTCAGTATACACTGCATTTAATCTGCATGTTGCATTTATTAAATACATTAAATCTGCAATGTAACAAAACGTTTTCTGCATACGAAATTCAAAACACCATTTTAAATGAACAAAAGATGGCTCACTTCATTTATTTGTTTTAACAACTAGTGCCTAGCACACTAGCTTAGCTCCACCAACACCAGCTGTTCTTTCTCTTTATTGACATTGTTCACAGACTAGTACATATTACACTAAGAGTGCTGGATAAAAACATGAGGTACGGAAGTGGTTCAAAGATTACAGGTCATGCAGATCATGCGAGACAGCAAAGAAAGTTGTGAATGAGAAAACACTAAATAAAAAATACATAAAGAGTGTGCATTATAAAATAAAAAAAAAAAAAAGAAAAACCAAACCAAAACAAAAAACCAACAACCAACTCAATTACACAGCTTTGCTTCTTTGGTTACAAAGTAGGTTGAACAATTTCACAGCTTTTTATTCCCACCCAAAAAAACCAAACCAAAAACGAAATGTCAAAAAGCAGAGGAATCATGGCCCCTTTCTCTCTATTAGAAAGTAGAAACAGAAATGAGCAAAGTTTTCTTCATCAAAATAGCCCATCACTTATTTATTATATCACAAGGACTGGTGACTACCTGTACAGATGCACTATGGTCTTCATACTTACACTCTATACAAAATTTACATTCAAGCTGGATCTTTACTACCGTAAATAAATACCAAAGGTCAATTGCCATTAGTGTTAGAAATATGCCAGGATTCTTTGTTCAATTATTGCCTAGACATTGTATCTATTAACGCAATCCCATCTATCATTTTACCCATACAGACATTTATTAAAAAAAAAAAAATTTCAAAAGTTCTGTGACATTGTTCATGTACATTATGAAAATAGCAGCCCTGTAATAAATAAAACAAATAAATGAAACTAACATAGGCAAATGTTACTTATATGAAAAGAACAGTGGCTCTGAAGAGGAATTGTTGCTCCTTACCAGACAGCAAGGCTCAAAGCAGCCCAGGAGCAAGGGGAACCTCAGAGAGCCACCCGAGCTCCAGCAGCCCGGGGAGGACGCCAGGCTCCAGCGGGCAGCCAGGAGCGGGGACACGGCCCAGCCTGCGGCCACAGCGGCAGGGGCAGCTCTGGGAGGGTGATTGTCTAATACTGAGAAGGCCAAACACACGAGAGAAGCAGGCTGCTGGCACAGGGACGGGGCGGGCTCACGCCGAGGAGACGTTGGGCTGCGCGGGCTGCGCCGGCGACGTGCTACTGGGGGCGGCCTGCTGGCTGGACAGCTGGGATAACTGATCGTTGTTGGAAAGGGATTTCAACAGTGCATTTTCTCGTTCAAGTAAAGAGTTTCTTTCAACTAATTCTTTTATTTGTTCCTTCAGGACTTCCACTTCTTCTCTCACTGCATACATCAAATGGCTTTTCACTAGATCCTGCAAGGAACAAGTGGACAGTTAGATCACAGAAAAGAACAGTTTCCTTCACCCCAGCCCCAGGAATTACTGGTACGGCTTTCACTGCAGTAAGCCTGGAAAAACAAAGCACTCAGCACGAAAAATTTATGAATAAATCAGCCTTTGAGTACAAACAACCCAGCCCTTTTGTGAAGTGGGCCTGGTATCAAAAGCTTTGTCTCCAGCACTCCAGTCACTTCAGTTGTGTGGAAGCCAAGGACGAGAATGGCACCTCAGCTCCTGAGACGGAAAGCACCAGCTCTGATGCTGCGACCTGGGGTATGGGTCACTGAGGTGTATGAGAACCAAACCAACAAGAAAGCTTTTACATCACCAGAAGCAAAAATCCAGCAGCTCTAACTGAAGCTGAGCAGAGTGTTAAGGATGGCATACCTCACCCTTCAGAAAAACCAGAAATGAACTTGGCTAGAGTAACAGACTGAGATATGCACTATATTTTCAGCACTCCTTCAAGTTCAATCACCTTGTTCACAGCAATTTGTAAGAAAATAGACTGAAAAACATTTCTGGGCGAGCAGTAAAAGCAATAATGGTTTGTGGTCATCCATAGTTCATACAGCAAATGCTTTTTTCAATTGACATTCTCAGTCTGACCCACTTGGAGGGATATCACAGCCTCACAGAAACACAATACAGCAGGAAACTTATGCTCAGTGATGAATCACATTAATGCTATTAGAAATAACAACTGATATTTTACTTACCATTGCCTGTTCTATTTTGTTGTCAATGGCAACAACACTTGCACCAGATGCACTGTAAATAGAATGAGAAAAGTCTGTGAGTGTTATTGTATCACTCGGGTAAAACTATGCACCTGCAGGACTCCTGGATCATACTGTCACTGGCAGGCTGAAGCTTAGAGTAAAAATTCAGTAGACATTCACAGGGAGGTGTCCCATGTCCCTCCTAGCCCTCACCCCATCCAGCTGTGACTCACAGGAAACACTGCTCCTTCAATCTATACCTTCTCATACTGGGCTTGTGACACCCAGAACCATAAAAATGCACTATAATAAACACTGAATCAATTGCTTTGATTCCTGGCCTCATTTTCCAGCTTTCTTCACTGAGGAAAACAAGAATTCATGGGATATTAATGGGATTCTTACCACCAGCACTATTTCTTCCAAACTGTCTTTGTAAAGCAATGAAAAAAAAAATACTATGATAGTATTTTTTTCCCTGGATTCACTTGAGTCTACCTTCCACATAAGGAGCTTCTGGCTCAGCACTGCCCCTGCAGCCTGTGGCAGCCACCAGCAGGAGGGCAAGACACGACCTGAGCCCCGTGGCCACTTCATGGCTCCCAGAGAATCCTCCCTGGATCCTGTGTGATAGCTGACAAACACAAGGCCCTGGGTCACAGCTAGGGCCAGGCTTGTTCTACACTGGTACAGAATGTCCACCAGCACACTTCAGTACACCGTGAGGTGTGTATTTACTGTGCCAACAAGATCCCAAACTGCATCTCTGAATCCTGCCTGACAGAAATCCAGCCCTTAATTGCTAGGGTCTGTTTCCATGTCATGCCACAAGCACACAAGCCAGTCCCTCACTCGCAGCTCTGGAGCTGGGATTTCAGCAGGCTGGGGTGTCCCTGTCCTCCCACAGACTCTGGTGTCTCTGTTCAGAGAGGAGCTGCAGCTCTCCCCAGGCCCTGCTCAGAGAGAGGAGCTGCAGCTCTCCCCAGGCCCTGCTCAGGGACAGGAGCTGCAGCTCTCCCCAGTCCCTGCCTGGAGAGAGGAGCTGCAGCTCTCCCCAGTCCCTGGGGCTCAGAGAGAGGAGCTGCAGCTCTCCCTAGATCCTGGCCGGAGAGGAGCTGCAGCTCTCCCCAGTCCCTGCAGCTCTCCCCAGGGCACACAGGGCTGCAGCCCGCAGCAGCCATCTCCCCTGCCAGCTCTCAGGGTCCCATCTCTCACCCAGCTGTGTGACACAGACAGCAGTTCCTGGGCAGTGACAGCTGCTGATAACACTCCCAGCCATGGACATGGCTATCAGCAGCGTGCAGCCACGTTTAGTAGAGTTAACACGGGGAAAACGCAAGGGTTGCAGTCATGCCGGAAAACTCATCTCACTGCAATTGTGCAACACACCAAAACCAAGTGTTAGGGAAAAAAAGCACTCAAGGCTTTTTACAAAGAGTATGCTCTTTGCTCAGTGTGCTCAGCAGTACTAGTCACAGATGTGAAACACAGCTCAGCTCCTGAAGAGTGATACTGGCCAGAGAAGTTAATCTAGTACCAGCACCGGGCTTTTACAAGCACAGGGCATCAGGTTTGCAGAGACTAAGGGAGTAACAGCCTCCATTTCTACAAGTAAATCCTGAAACCCAAACCAAAAGTGCTGAACACCCATTTCAGAAGAAAATTGTTCCAGTCTCTTACTGTCTTCTAAGCATCTTTCAAACCCTAAACCTCCTCAGAATAAAAGCTATTTGTAACTCATGCCAAGGGAAGTATTCCTTTCCATGTTGAATTAACCTGCACCAGACTCATCTGGCACAGTCAGAAGCATCTGTGTTCATGAACCACAAAACCCCAAGACTCTATGTCCTCTCACAGTCCTTCATGGACACCACTCTACAGGTCAGATGAGGCAGCTCTAAGAGGTAACAACAAGGGGACAATTAAAGCAAACACCACACTTGGCAGTGGCATCTACTTTCCCATCTTTGCAGCACAATCACACAACTTTGTCAATACCCATTACTCAAACTTGAGATTGGAACTTTGTTCCCCTATCCCCATTTCAGCTATTTTGTAGTGTGATTATTTTAAAAAATAAACCCCAGTACATCACTCCAAGTAAAGGCAATTCAAGCAGTTCCATGAGAAAGACAGGCAGCCTTCCCTCAGCTTCCCAAAGAGCTGTATCTGTGTGGGGTACTGCAGAGGCATCTTTCCTGTGTGTACCTCATCCCTGAGCTCCCCTCTGCCTGCTGGAACTGTTCCTCCCTGGAGCATGACTGGAGTGAGCCAGGGAAACCACTGCTTTACCACACATACCCCACACGTGACACCACACCAGCGGTGCTGGAAGCTCTAAGTAGCTTATACACTATTTTGTGATGTTCTTGCTGCCCTCATCCGCAGAGCAGCTGTGCTAAGACTGAAATGCTGAGTCTGGATTGCAGCCCTGCACACATCCCAACACCCCTCCCAACTGCAGCAGGCAGAGGCTGGGACCACAGAGACCCCCACTCACCACCCAGGAGAAGCTCCACACTGACAGAGGGTGCCTCAGTTTGCTGTCAGGATAAAACCTAAAGGCTGACTACACTCCATGTCACTTTCTAAAAGCAGGTGAGAATTAGATGTTATGGCAGCACAATTCCCATATGATTTTGTTTTCATTCATCTGACAGCTCTCCCAACACCAAGCAGCTCCTGTAGGACATGCACGAGCAGAGCCCTCCAGTGATAGCTACTCTCATGGGAAACTCCAAACGTGCTGCCAAAACTTAAAATTTTGTACTTTTCTCAAATGCTAAACTCTTGACATCAAATTCCAGTTTGCATAAAAACATTTTATCCCATGGCTGCAGAATGACATTTATGAATACAATCCAGTCCTTATGAAAAGGCCAGGAAGAAACTCAAAACAAATCTCTTAAACAAGCCTTTTTGGATGACTGAATGGAGAGAGAGTCTGACACATTCTGTGAGTGCACCATCCACAGTAGAGCCAATGCCCCAAATTGCAAATCCTGGAATTAGAAGAGGAAAACCACCATTTAGCTCTCGTAAAAAAAGACCAATTACTGATTGCTCCAAGAGCTACAGAAGTCTGACAATTATTGTCAAAATTGCAAAAAAAAATCCACATCAAGTACCACTGGGCAGATGAAGGGGTGCATTAGGCATGTAATATTTGTTTTCAACAGTAAAACTCCCACCCCACACTGAGCTTCTGCAGCCCACCAAGTATCAAACAGATACACTGAACAGGGCACACTTCATTTTGACTTGGACCTCCCAGTTAAGGTCATGTCAATGAAGGCTCTACCCAAAAAGATGTCATACTGGTACACCAAATTCACGCTGAAGCCCACAAGGTACACGGCAAGATTTACTGACAGCAAAACCAAAGATCCCCCCAAGCACAGTTCGCCATTCCCAGAGATGGATGGTAAACCCAGTGCTCTCCTACCTTAAACTACAGGTAGACAAAACCCCTTTTGTCAGAGAAACCCTCGTTTCAGTTTTAAATCCTCATTTTCAGCTGAAGTTTAAAAAAATCTCAGTGTCTTTTGCTTTACCTATGCAATTGTCTTTACCTCAGCTGACAAGTTCTTTCACTTTTCCTCTTCTGGGAGGAGGGGGAGCTGAGCAAGTGGCTGCATGGGGCTTAGAGCCGGCAGGATGAAACCAAGACAGTCCTTCTTGGCACCCAGGACGGGGCTGGAAGGGTTTGAGATAAGGACAGATTTGACTGGGATGTTCTAGATTGGATGGATAGCTGCTCCTGCTGTGCAGCTATTGCCTGGATGCTCCTGTGCCTGCCATGGGCTTGCCTGCCTGAGTGTGGCAGAGCCCATTGCTGGTTAGTGGCCACATTGCACTCTCACTGCTGCCCCAGTGCTCTTATCACCTCACTGCCATGCCTGGAACACTTGATAACAGCCACTAGCATGTGCCTGGGCTGGCAGGTGCCCAGGGCAGCCACACTGGGCAGGCTGGAGCTCCAGCCAGAAGGACTGTGACCGTGGATGAGTCAAGGGGCAGCAGCGACAGAGCTGCAGCCCTGGAGAACCCCGGCACAGGAGCAGGTGGTGCCCGAAGGGGGCCAAGCTGTCCTGGGACATCTGCACTGCAACAGGCTCCTGGCAGAACCCAGGGCCCAGTGGAAAGAGAAGTGCACACTGGAGCAGATGTGCTCCTGACAGACTGACCCTGTGGGAAGGACCCAGTGGTGCTGCAGCCCACGGGAAGGAGCCAGCCTGGAGAAGTTCAGGCAGGACTGTCTCTGTGGGTGCTATGCTAGAGCAGGGGACAGTGTGGGACTGCCCTGCAGTGTGTGCTGAAGACCACAGCGAGGAAGGCTGCAGGACCCAACCTGACTCAGCTTTGGTCTCCAACAGCTCCACACACACCTCTCCTGTCCTGAGTGATGAGAGATGAGAGATGGAGAGATGGAGCCCAAAATCACAGACTAAACCATCTCAGTGGACATCTGTGGACAATTTGCAGGCCAGGTGCAGAGAGTGCAGGAATGACACCTATGTATTAGAGCGGAGGATGGAAGGGGAGGTGGTGGTGGTTAAGGAGGCTGGACAGTGTGTGACCTGAGCATCAGGCAAACAGTACGGAATAAAGGGAATGGAACAGTATGGAATAATGTGCTGCACTGGGCTGGGATAGAGGTAATTTCCTCCACTGTAAGTAGTATGGGTTGTGATTTGGATTTGCACAGAAAATGGTGTTTGTTATTGCTGAGAAGCACTTGCTTGCACAACACCAGGCCTTTTCTGCTTCTCATACAAAAAAGGTTTACGTCTTAATGTTAACTTGCTAATGGCCACAGGAAAATTTAACCTTCAACATCACCTCATATTCACAGGCACCAAGATCCATTTCAATTTTTAATCCAACAAGTGCTACTGCAATCAGTGTGATATTTTCACCATCAATGTCATTAGATACAACTATCATCCTTCCAAGACACATGCTCTGAACTTCAAAATTCTAGGTAAAAAAGACTAAGAATCAAACGTCAAAGGTATATGCAGCTTAATTCATTCTGTATGCCTAGAAAAAGCATTGTTCATTTTTACGTATTTCACAGACCTCAGTAATATGTGTATTTTATGCCAATGCTGGATACATTAGAATTACACAGAGCCTACTTTGGCACAGTCAAGCACTAGACTACGTAATAGTGCTTCACACCTAAATGAGACTGAAGTCCTACTGACTGGATAATGTTAGCTAATTCTGAAGCTTTTCAGACAGTAACAGAACATTCTGTGTACAGCTGTATTGATGATTATCTGTGTACTACTATCCTAAGGAATTTCTTGACTTTATTGACACCAAGTTATCTCTCAAAAGACTGTCATAATGCAGGAGTTTCCTTGCTTTTTAGATACATAAAATGTATCACACCTCACAGCTGATCCTACAGGGCAGAGGACGTGAGACACCAAAGCTCTGTCCAACAGCCTCTGCAAGACAAATCCTCCGGAAAAGAACCACAGGTACTTCACTTTAAGTGGGAAAGGTGTTACAAATGGTCTGACAGACATGCCCAAGCAAAGTGACCACCCTAGCTTTTCTCTCTTTTGCTGTTATTTCTTTGAATCAAATCATCAATCAACCTTTCTGTAAACACCTGTATGGTAGGCTGGAGCGTTCCCACTTGTTTTGCTTACAAGTGAGTGAAAGCCCTGTGGTCATTTATTCTTTCCCCTCACTGTTTACTCATTTATGAGCTACTGTCTTACACTGGTTGAGCTATTCAGTCTATCCAGAGAAATCTTTTCTATTCTTGAAAGAGTTAAGGCGTATTTAATTAGCCACCATCATTAACAGATTTTCTGATAGCGTCCCAATGCAATCCAATCACCTATCCAGCCTGGAAAGAGGACCTGTGTGAGTATCACAGACTTCCACTATTTTTCTATGTCAAAGCCATTTGAGAATGTGTGATAACCTGAGGCTCTGAATTCACCACCTCAGCAGCTCCTACACACACTTTATGAGTTCATTTATACTGCGAAGGTTTAATGCTTCACAAATAAATTCAGTGGAAACATAAATCCTACTACTTTCAATTCAAATTTACCAATAATGTCTGTGCTTTAGGCAGACCCACCTAAAGCTGGCATGGCAGCTTCACTGTGCAAACACAACCCAGGCCCAGAAAAGCAATCACTCAGACTCACATCAATATGCCAAGAAGCCACTGTTCCCCTTCTTAAACCACACCAGTTGAAAAGACCAACATATGAGACTTGTGCCTTCAGCAACACCTGTGTGAGCACTGTGCAAGAAAGCATCTCTGCTAATGTGTCAGTAACAACCAGTATCTCCTTAACACTTACTGGTTTGTCACCAGCACTCTCTTCCTGCCACAGTGTGTTGGTGGAAAATAAAATAGTTTCTATCACTGGACTAATTCAGCAATCTCTTGTTCTCTACTGAAGTATCATGCAGCTAGCCCTTCTGATTTCAGCAGGTCCCCAGACATAGCTACTCATAGGGGAATAATCCATATTTGTTAGAAAAAATACTAGAATTACACAGAAATAGTTTTTGTTTACACCAAGGTCTCCTAAGCCAAGCCCCTCAGGTTCACAAAGTACTTCAGAAAGAGCTGCAAAATGTAATGAAGAGTTCACTGCCAGCAGACTCACAGTGCTGGTGCTCTGCAGTGTGTCATGCCCCCGTTTTGTGATGGGCAAACAAAGGATTCTGAGGAAGTCACACGAGCTCACTGTTTCCACAGCAGCAATTTCTCTTTCCCACACCAGAGATGACAAAAAAAAGCCCCACATCTTGCTGTTGTTCCAGCTCCATCCTGCCAGGGCTCCCACAACCAGCTGAACTGCTCACTGACGCCCCTGGCACCCCTGCCACTACCTTTTACTGGAAGTTTATAGCTGAAAGCTTCTCAGCTTCAGTCATCCAGTGAAGGAAAGCTGCCTAAAGTGATCTTAAAACCTGGTAACTGCAGTATAAACACAAAACCTGCAAAACCCTGTCAAAGACTTTAGTATTAGAATGGATTTTAAGTTGAAAACATGCATCCATCCTGATGAATTTCATTCTAGTTCTCACAAATGTTTGTTTTTACCACACAGATTTTACCAGCAAAGATGCAAGGTTATTGTAAAGGCAATAATTTACATTCTTCTACCTGAGTTTAACGTTCTTCTGCATCCCACATTCCCAGCATTTGCTTCAGGCATTGTACACAAACCTCAGACTTGTGAAGCCTCCATCTTAATAATTCATTATGTGATTTTAGGGTTTTTTGAATTACCTTCTTCATCTTAAGACTTATTTTGAGGCATGAAAGTAGAGAAACAGCTAAAGGCTAGAACACAAAGTGACCTTTTGGTCTACAAACCAAATGTGTACTCTAAGCCCTGAAGTTTGTTCCAGTGAAATAACAAAGTCCTTGAAACCTAAATACCAACTCTGTTCCATAAATACAGGGAAGCAGTATCATCTAGAGCTTAATGCAAAAACATAAATTTGTCCAACTTTCTGCTGAAAAAGGAAGATGTGCTCTGAAACTGAGCTTAATGCCAGCACCCCAGCAATACAACATATTTTTTTTAAGAAACACTTAGCATTAGTTATAGCCTTCATCATTGTGCAGTATACAAACTGTTGCCAAGCAAACTTTAAAAGATTCAGTTGAGCTGTGCAAGTTGAGAAGCCTTTCAAGTCAAATACAGCCAAGACAGTGATGAAATGGTTATCAATACTTCAACAGCCAAACAAAATTTACATTCTACACAGCTTGTTAAGCAGAAGTTTTGACAAGCCAGAGCAGCACAAAGCATTAAATCACATCACTAGGACTTTGACTTAATGCTGAAAAAAAAAATCCCTCAAAAATCATTAAAGCACAGGAAAGAAACAGTTTGCAGCTACTGACAAATTAGTAATGCACTTCTCTCAAGTTCTATCCATGCCATGTAAGACTGTTGCACTTGACTGCAGTTTCTCACCATGAGTTCAATGCTAACTTAGGTGAACTGTGACAAGGACAAAGTAAATCTCCGATTTCCACACCCAGCTTTACTTGAGCAGAATGAAAAGTAAGCCAGAAAGCTTCTTTTCCTGGTTTAAAGATAGAAATATCTTAACTTTGCCAAAATTGTGTTTAAACATAGTATTTTCATGATGTGTTTTCTGATACAGGACTCAACGCCAAAAAGTTTCCTCTTTTGGAGAAGGAAACTATCAGTATTTTGGTAAAGGTCAGCTAGGAGCTGACTAGCATTAAACTCTGAGCTTACACGTCATGTATGATACATGCATAATGGAAGGAGGAAGAAAAGAAGTCACGTGGTATTTTTAGAGTTTAGTTCCATGTTTCAGCACAAATATTTCACTTCCATGACCGCTTTCACCTCTTCAAACTGCAGAAGCCCAGTATGGAGTTGACAGGCAGCAGTTCTGTGCAAACACAAACAATGAGGAACTCGCAGAGAGCAAAGCAGTTCATGCATACCTCAGCATGTATGCATTCCATACTCAAGCATCCATACCTATCCCAGGTGGCCTTTGACTCGTGTAACTTGTTGAAATGGAACGCTTGGTAGAATGCAGTTGACGGATTCCTATGAGATCCAAGAATCAGACAGACATATTGAAAATGGGTACGTAATAAAAACACCAACTCTCTTAATTCAACCTGCATTACAAAGTGAATTAGCTGTCCAGACAGGTTAAAATAATGTCTGCAAGGCCCTGCTGTTTCTATGGCTTTGTATTAAGGACACAAGGATGCAAAACAAAATAGTAATTCTCCAGCTCTATGGATGTTCAGGCTATATCAAGCACAAAGATGAGACTGTAAGGCCAACAACGAGCATCTCCCACCCTGCTGGCAATGCTGTAGAGGATTAGCTGACCACTACCCCAATGCCAAACAAACCTAAAGCCAAGAGACACCTTTACCATTTTTGGTATGTCCCAAACTACCTCTGCACACAGTACCCAGTGTTTCCATCCTACTTAGCCCCCTGCTTTATACTCAGAACAGATGATTCCTCCAAGGGGACCTGGAAGTCAGAGCTCAATATGTCACATTCAAAGTACGACAGATCAAGTTACAACTGAAAAACAGAACCAGCTAGAAATGAAAAACGGAATGTCAACTACCTTCGTAAGCACCTCTCAGTCACCTTCCCACTTCCCCTTCCTGAGGTGTGAGAAGGCAAGAGCTGCTGGAGGCCCCTGGCCATGCACTCATCAGCGGGCTCTCACAGGCCCAGAGCACAGTAACCCTGCTGAAAACCCCACATATGGCCACATTCCAGCACCAAAGCCCTGAGGCAGCCCCACGAGGGCAACTGTACTGCCAGTGTAATTAGAAAATCTTCTCCAAAGTTTCATCTGAAGGTTTGTTGTGAACTAGATAATGGATGACACACACAGTTCTCTGCTGCCAGTGGCTGCAGCAGTGTTACTCTGAAGCTTAGAAACTCCCTTCCTCAAGCTGCTCATCCTCATGTGGGCAGAGCTACACCAGCCCTAGAGACAAATGCAACAACCTTGCTGAAAAAATCATCAGAAATGCACACATAACTTCAAATTCCTTTTGGAAGCAGTTTTTATATGAGAAGTTTATATCAACATTAGAAGTACAGGTATCAATCCCTTTTATAAGTTTAGGGCATGAATATTTCTAAAAACAACTGCCTTTAAGTTAATTGAAGTACAATTACTGTGTAGTAAAAATCACATAAACCCCCCCAAAACATCACAGAAGCCGTACCATAACAAAACACTAGCAGAAGTAATTAGATTCTCACGGCATGTGTATACCAAAAACCTTGTAAAGGACAATGATCAGGCATGATCAGGAAGTGCCTGAATTTAAAGTGTCCATCACTCCTTTTCCCACCTTCAGCACTGCACTCTTCAAAAGAAATAAAAAAAAAAAAAATCCATGCGAGTCTGGAATTTAGCTTAAAACTTTTTAGAGAGGTTGCTTGAACAAAACTGATAAACACCACACTCCTATGCTGGTAACATCCACATCTTCCTAAGAAACACTGCACACAACTCAAGTGATTACAGGAAGAGCAACACAATAGCTAAAGGACATTTGTGTAATAGGAATTCACATGTGGAAAACAAATGCCTTGTGTAGATCTAGAGAGCACTCCTTTGCTGAGAGGAAAGCCCAGGCTCTTCTTTCTAAGGCAGCTGTCAGGAGTATGTACAGCCCCTTCCTCAGAATGAGGCTGTAAACAGAAAGTCATTTAACTGCCAAGAAAAATTTACCTGTAGTATATAAAGCCATGTTGCTACTGTTAGGTATAAAAAGTGGTTTATAACCACACAGCACGTATTTCTTATGGTCTATTTTTATACTGATATCCTCCATGCTCTATATTTTTTAACTATTCTTAAGCAAGCATGTAAAAGATATGAAAAAGTTTTCCTTATTGGATTCTCATTTCTAAGCCCTAGTGTTGAAATTGCCTTTGCATTACTTCAGACAAGTAAGAGAACCTTTTCTACTCCATAGCTATATATTTTAAAAATAATTAATGGGAGTGTGTGTACCTAAACAGGAAAAGCAAATCCACAGCAGCAGCATGAATGATGCCTCACATGCAGATCTGAACTAATATGACTGAGTTTCAGACTGCTGAGGCATCTAGTTTAACCATAAGAAACAGTGAAAGGTTAGAGAATGGCTAAAAATGCCTTTCTGTTTGCAGAAACAACTGAGAAAACAGCTTACAGAGCAGTAAAACCTGGCCTGCTGCCGTTGTGCCACAGCTGGAGCCCACAAGTCCTCCTGACACTGCCCTGAGGGACTGCAAGGACAGCCTGGACCAGAGAAGCAGATTGCCTGTGTCTCCTCCCCAGCAGCCTGCCAGCTCTGAGGCCAAGGCTCAGTCCCAGTCCTCAGCAGACTGACACAGTGGAACCGAGTGCCAGACAGGACAGGAATGCCTCAGACACTGACCCAGAGAAAAGGCAACCACCTACCCTCCACAGAAGGTACTCCAGAACTCCTCTTCCTCCATCTCTGCTGAGAGAGACCAAGCATCCCCGAGGGTACACAGGCTGCATTTCACTCTCAGACTATGACAGACAACCAGCTTAGTAAATTTAACATTCAAAGTGTCTCTCAGGTGGCCAAAATGCCTCCATGTCCCTACAGAAAGTCATACAATACATACTGCATTTATGTCCTTTGGAAGCTCATGAATGCAAATATTCACAACTTACTCCCATGCTCTAGTTTCTAAGAACAGTTTTCAAGCAACAGAAAATTTGATCCAAATTTAAAGGAGAACTTACTCAGTTCTCTGTGTGCCCAGGACATCAAGCTGTCCCTTTAAAAGGGAAGCCTAGACCTCATCCCGAGTCTCACATCACAGCTGAAAGTGTATCCTCCCACTGCCATTCATCAGGACAAAAGCCAAATACAAACTTCACCCTCGAGAGCTCTTTTCACTAGAAACCATGCCTGTGAAAGCTGCTAAACCATCAAGTATACAGACAAATGCCTTTGAGTTCAAGTAATGATACTGGCTTTGGACTGGATCAGCCTGACATACAGCTGCTGCTGCACAGATGCCTTTTTACCACCTACTTCCTTTGAAAGAAATAGTAACATCATTGCTCATGAACAAGTTTCAGCCTTCAAACCTCAGCAATTGAGGGCAACAAGAAGAACACATGAAAAACAGCACCTTTTTCCCCAAATAAAAAATTCATACCACCTCAGACAGTTCTCTCTCAACCTCATTGAGTTATTTTCTTAAGGTTTGAGAACAGGAATGATGCAAAACATTCAAAAGGTCTAAGCACCTGTCTTTGAAGAATATGAAAACAACAGGTCAGACAATCCATGCTCAATACCTCTAAAGAAAACCAAAGAAGAACAGAAGCACATATTTATTACCCAGACAGCAGCAAGCTCACATGGGTAACCTTTACAGAAGCTCACTTTAGCCAAAATTCTGAGAACAATTAACAGATCTCACACAGAAAGCCACAGGAGATTGTGACCATGTCATAAAATGAGTTGAGCTTTTAACCACCTTGCATGACATTTTTGTTGGTAAGAGCTTGGCTCATACAAAGCAAGGCCACCATTGGCAACTACTCAGTGCACGTGGCTCTCCAGAGTGCAGTGGAAGGATCATTCATCAGTGCTCTCCCAAGGTCTCCTCCCAGTGTGTTATGGGATGCTTTAATCCATCACTTGGGCAGTGGAGTACAACTATCTCAACACCTGCCGATGATCTGCAACACTCTGGATAGCAGGAATAAAATTCAGGAAGATCTTGCCCAATTGGAGCAACGGTCTGAAATAAAAAGGGTGCAATTCAATATGGGTAAGGGGGAAGGAGCAAGCTCTGGTAGCAATAATCAGCTGCACAAGTACAAAACATGAGCAGCTGACTGCAATTCTACAGAAAAGAATCTAAACAGAATTTAAAAAATAAAAGCCTTGCAAGGGTGTCAAACCTCTACACAGGATGTACAGAGAGTAACTGAAATCTTGCTTTATTCAGCCTGAGCCCTCAGCTCCAATGTCATGGCCAGGTTTGGGTAGCAGCTCTCCAGAAGGGTATATGGCTACCTATTCTCGTAACCCTGATCCTAGAAGTAAGGTCATTAATCATGCAGTAATGCATCAGTAGGATGGGGAAGTCAACACCTTCCAGCTCCCATCCCTTGCACAGAGCTATAGGAGCTGGGCATTTTGCCCAAAAATGTGTTCTTTGGTCACATTTATCAAAGGAAGCACACTAGTGGAACTCTGCATCTGTGCAGCTGCTACAGAGCCAGAACTGAAT
This sequence comes from Sylvia atricapilla, assembly GCF_009819655.1. Classification (NCBI taxonomy): domain Eukaryota; kingdom Metazoa; phylum Chordata; class Aves; order Passeriformes; family Sylviidae; genus Sylvia; species Sylvia atricapilla. The sequence goes on along the minus strand of NC_089149.1, from coordinate 276,048 downwards.
CAAGCACTTGAAGAAAGAAGTGATGCAAAGAGATCTTGGAGAGGGAATGAACAAACTAACATATTCAGCCCTTTTTAACATCAGAATCACTACTGAATAGGTAAGACACCCAACAGTAAGGTAAGCATACGTTCTGAGCTCAAGAGAACTGTCACCATACACAGATGTGTTTGTGCACTAAAGGACAATGAATTAATCCCTCCTTAGCATCTGAAGTTTATAAAAGATTGGATGTACTTTCAGCCAGAAGTATTTCAAACCCAAGGGCTGTTTACTGGGGTACTGAGTGCAACAGGGACTGATTACAACTGGTCTCAAAATTACAGCACTTGGCAGGGTTCATCTGGGACCAGGGACTTGATGGTCACTTGATCACCATTTACCAGGGAACTTGCAGCACAGTTTACGGCATTTTGAGATGATGTTTACACTTGTAACAGAATTCCTTCTCCTTTTAAAAGACATTTCACTTTATTTTTAGCACCTACTATTTAAAGCAGCTGCAACTTTGAATGAGCTTTCTTACACAAGACTCAATCCACAGAACAGTAACTGGAGCACAAACCTTTGCAGGAGAAAACTGACAGGGACTAAATGTGGGGGAGCCAATGCAAAATTAAGGAAAATAACATCTCAAGTTCTGAAGTGATGTGTTTAAATTGCATATTCTGTTCAGGCAGTTTCTTAAAACCATTATACTTGCTATACATACCTTAAAAGACCAGCAAGAATTCCAAGCTCTAACACAGTTTTAGGTGCATTCCAGCTACAGGTAAGAGGAAAGGCTGATTCAGCGACCAACCCACATGACAGTTTCAGGGACAATGGCTCTCAAACACCACAATGGATTTAAAGGGGTTTCACAGGCTACCACAAAATAAAAATATTGTAATAGCATAGAGAAAGCACACTGCAGGGAACTGATCTTCACTAGAAAACCCAAAACCAGTAGCCCATATTTCTTCACTTTGCTCTCAAAAGAAGATTTTGGAAAATGATTTCCAGCAGTGACTAGAAGTCTCTAAGAAGGAAATGCAGACAATTATCACAAATACAGAGTATGAAGTCTGGCAGAGGCATTTCATTGATCACTTGCCTGCTCTGTTGAAATGCTGGCATCATCCTTCCTCTGCTCTGGGTGGGCTTAAATATTTAAAAACAACACCAAGAATATTTTTAAACCCCTACCAATGCTACAATTACTTGTTTTACATAATTATCTGATTTTAATAAGTAATTAAAAATAATAAAAAACATTTCATTATTACCTGTACTGGGTAATAACCAAACACTATTTCTGAAGGAGCTTTGATGAAGAGTTCAAACAGTCAATTCCAGTATGGCTATTTAATACTAATCATAGAAAGAACACAACAACCTTCTAAGTATCTTCTCATTCCTGATTTCAACAGCTGCAGCTCAAAACTCTGGGGCCCAGTTCTCTTGGGTCCCACAGATCAGTCCCCAGGTCTCAGGAGCGCTGCACAAACTGTAATCCTACCAGTGTGATGGTTTCCAGGATGCAGTAATGACCCTTTCCATCCTCAACACGCTGTTTTCCCACTTCCCAAAGGCAGGCTCAGTGCACTCCTGTCCCAGCCAGGCACCCCACGGCCCTCCTGCTCCTCCTGTCCCAGACACCTTAATTAACACACCACCTGCTAATGAAGCACGGCTGTTCTGTGAAGGCTGTCAGGGCTGTCAGTCAGGCTGAACTTTATTACATCATCTTTCAAACTGTCTGAGGACTAATCTGAGGGCTTCTGCTCTTAAAACAAAACATGTAACAAGTGTAAGGTTTCTTGTACTAATGATTTGTCTTCTCACTGATGTAGTGAACCTTCAGTTCTTGGAGGGAGGATACAGACCTAAGTAGTTCACATGAAACACAGCTTGGCTTCCAGGGGAAAAAAAAATCTGCAGCAGATTACATTTTCAGAGAGAAACTTAGTGATTACAAGCTGGTAACAGCAATGCAGAATCTCTGCCTGATCTAGTCAGGGATTCTTGCCTCTATCAAGTAGTTTTCAAGAAAAGCCACAGAAAAACTCACGAATATTACCCACGTTTGAGAGAACCAAGACAAGTTTAAAAAAAAAGCCAAAAGCAAACAAAGTCTTGTTGAAAAAAATGCCCATGGTCTCAACAAACACCTTGAACACCACTTCACATGGGATGGAGCCCTTCAGCATCCACAGATATCTGCCAAAGAATATCACAATGCCATGATACTCTCCTACACACAATCCCATGCAAGAGAGCAAGCTCTGAGCACTCCTACCCAGCAGACCCTGATACGCTGGTATAAAGGCTGGAGCAAAATAATAAACTCAGCATTTCTGAAATATAAAGATCCACATTTGCTAGTATTGCATTACAGAGCCAAAAATCTGCAAAACCTCTCAAAAGTATTGACTTCTATACAAGATGGCTGGTATGTATGAACATGTTACTGAAGATGAACAGGCTCCTGCTGCCTGTGATGCCCACAAAACCTAATTTCACAACACAGTGATGAAGAGCAAGCTGCCTGTGATTTCTGGTGAAAGTGGCCCTACATAGTGGAACAGGACTTGAAAACTCATCCTCAAATAAAACTGCACTAAAATGAGATTTTTTTTTCCCCATTAAGTTGCAGTGACAACACTTTCAGCTATTTCAGTCATCTATAAATACAAAAGGCTCCTGTTTTTTTGACAACAAAATATTTCAGTATCTGTGGAGGGGAGAAAAAAAAAAAGAGTGGATAAAACAGCTTCATGCAGACACAGACAAATCCCACCTGTCCCACTCATGTGATAATGGTCAGGAATGCATCTATAAGCAAACGTTTCAAATTACACACTTAGCTTTAAAAAGAGATGTTAGATCCTAGGCCATATATGGCATGGTTATTTCCACAGTATATTATAAACCAGTCTGCCTTCTCACACCATTTAGAAAGTCTCTACCCCTCAAGTTTCAGGCCAGCCTACACTGTCAGTGGGTGCTCACCACTTAGTTTAGAGAAAAAGTATTTTTAAAAATGGATTTGTAGGGCTGGTCAAGGTATTTACAGGCCTTGCACCCACCAAAGAGTGTTCTATATAGGACACATTCCCCAGAGTTCTCATCTACACCCCTACAAAAATAGCCAAAATAACTCGATGGAGAAGCAAGCAGGGGGTTTTAACCCTCATTTCTGACCACCCCATCCTCTACTGGATATTAAATCTGCTTGAGATGGATGCAGAAGCTTCAGACACCTCGCTGAAAGCCGTACCACCAGCTATCCAACCCACACGGCTCCCCTGGCAGCTCACACACCCTCATCCCCTCCCAGACTGGAGGGGCAGGACTCTGCCCTCCCTGCCGAGGGTGGGTGGTATCCTGGGCTGCACAAGGCAAAGTCCAGCAGCTGGAGGGCAGGGATCCCTCTGCTCAGCACTGCTGAGGCCACACCTGCAGGGCTGTGCCCTCATCCCCCTTCCAGTTTGTAACCTTTCCTTGTAGCAGACAAAGGCGCCAGCTGTCAGTGCCACAGGCAGCTGACACCTCTCCAGGGCACTAATTAATATTTCTGCCTTCTCTCTGCACTGACAAACCACTCAGGCAAGCTGTCACAATCCAAATGCATCCTTCGTAGCTTCAAAGGGAGAACAGATATACACATTCTTGGACTAATTTTGCTTTCCTTGACAAAGAAAATTAAGACAAGCATCCAGCTGTCCTTCATGTGGCCAAGTAAGTCACCTGCCCTGCCCGAGTAAAAATAGATCATCCCATAAGGCAAAGATTTCCTGGCACTTAATACACATTTGTATTTATGAAGTGTTAAGTTTAAAGATAGAATAATTTTAAAGAGGAATGAAAGTACAGTCTTACTCTGCACTTCAAGTGACCTCTTACGTCTGCAGAATCTTCTCAGAAGACAGTGGCTTTAGCAGTTACTATAAATAATTCTATCTTTATACTTTGTCAAATATAGGAATAAAAGCAGACACCTGTGCCTGACAATCTAGATTTATTGAACAGAACCATCCAGATGTACTTTAGCAGGAGGAATCTCACAGAAGTCTCTTAAGGAATCATTGCCAACACATAAAACACAAACAAGGTTTGCACTTCTCCTGAGCAACAGAAACTGCCAATTGCCAGCTTTAAAGCAGGAAAACTAATATACACCCTCAACATGCAACAGACTGATAACTCAAATATCCAGTACAGTAACTGGGAGTAACTCCTCTTTACAAAGTGTCACCTGAAGTCATAAAAATTATCACCATCTCCTATAAAAATGCAGCCTCAGAAAACTTTCAGCCCTTCTGGAGTCTGAGAGCAGTTTGGTAGTCCTACCTTCTCAAAACATCCAAATACTTCAGTATTCAGCTTTTAACAAGAAGTTAAAAATAGCTTCCATAAAACATATGCTGTTATTTCTGCCATACAGACAGCATTCAGAACCAGCTATGGAACATTTGCACTCTTCTGTAGGGGACGAGGAAAAAATTAACCCCCATCAGCTGAGCAGAACACTGGGGAGTCTGAGACACAGGGAACCTCTCCTGTCAGGGCTGGTCACTGCAGGCTTTAAAACAAGCTGAACAGTATCACTGTCAATTTCTTTCAACTATTCTCCTATTTCCTCCTTTTAGTAACTCTCTCACCTAAAACACTTGTATCTCATTAATTTTAAGAATGTACCCACTCCTCCTTAACGAAGGCATTTGAATGTTTAAACTGGGAAACAGTACTGTCAAGCAAGTAACCAGTTTTGTTTAGCTATCCTGCACCACTCCAAAACTGACTGCACAGCACAACAGGCTTTCTACCAGTCAGAAACTCATGCAGTGCTGCAGTAACCTTTGGTAATTTTTGTTATAGAAGGTACAGCAAGCAGTGAACACAACCAACTGGAGTTTCTTCGCATTAACCATCATTTGCTGCCATGAGCTGCAATGGTGACTCCAGAAGTCCCAGCTCAGTTTTCAAACTGTCAGACCAAAGGATCTCCAGGCTCTGGAGCGTGTCTGTCCAGGTGCCATTCTCACCTGCCTCCACACACACTTGCAAACACAGGCCTTCAGGAGGCGAGCTGAGAACAAACTGCAGCTATAGGAGAGCTCAAACCTCTACAAAGTTTATGAAGAAGGTGAAGAAAGGAATAACACTGAGTACTAATGCAATTCAAGTACCATGTACTTGTATGTATTTGCAGAATATTTACTATTTTCCTTAGGAGCACAATAAAATATGTATCTAGGGCAACACTTAACTGGGCATGGGATCACTTTTGTCCTTATGTGATGAACATGGTCTCAAGAGCACAGCTCTCCCAGCAGTTAGTGCTCCATACCAATATGTGATTTAGCTGAGCTGGGAGACACGCTGTGGAGAGCCCTGCACAATCGGGTTCTCAGCAGCTCAGCTGCCAGAGCTGCCAGTTCACAATTGCAGCCATTCATTTGTGTTCCTGGAATACAGCCGCAACAGTTCAGGCCGGTCAGTTATCTCTGGAAAATGATCTATACTCTGCTCCTTTTCCAACAACCCCAGTAATATTTTGCCCCCAAAGTCTGCCAAACATGTAGGAGGTTTGAACAAGCTTTCTCAGTAACATTCTTTTAACAGAAGCAACATATTTCTTTTCCTCCAAGAGCCAAAATAAAGTTATTAAGCCAGATGAAATATTCTGCGTGTCAATTACAAATCTGTGTATACATGGGCATAAGGGTAAGCAGAGAACCTGACACACACCAATACCAAATTCCTCTCAGGTGCTCAAGCTTCCCTCCCTCCAAAATATCAACACTAATGCTGAAGTCCAACAAAAGAAGAGCCAGACTAATTTTGAAACCTAGTTCTAATTGTCTTTTTTACACCATTAGTATTTTTCAGGCTCCTTGTTTGAGGCAGCAATACTCCCATCTGCCTCAGTACCAGTACTAGTTCCTCCATCCTTTAATACTGCTGCAGTTTATTTAATTTGCAGCCACATTTAAAGAGAAAAAATAATACTGTGTTATGCTGTAAATATTTCATAACTTTCACACAACTATTTCTCCTTTTTAAGAGCTTAGCAATTTGGACACATCAACTGAACTACTGGCTTTGCTTTTCAAGGAAGGTGTGACACACCAAAGGATTTTTTCTTTTTCATTCTTCTGGACTACCTATCCACCCTTTCTTCCTCCCCCAGACAAGATTTTCTAATTAACTGATTCTTCACTGTTCATCAAGTCAATGCAAGAAAACACGGTTTTTTACAGACTACTGTCAAAGTGTACTGGACTATGGGAACAGGAAATTAAAAGTCTTTGGGCAATGGCTTGGAAGAAAATAATCTATAAAGAGCTCTCTTTATATATCACGCTAGATCACCTCCACCCCTAGTAACCTTAGATGCTGATTGGTTTAAAAGAGCAGACTAGAAGACAGGAGTAATACAAAACACTTATTTTCAGAAATACATTAACCAACTTTTTACATCATGTTTACTTTATTGCTGATGTGCTGCTTTCAAAGAATTTCCATCTTAACTATTTTACCTTTAAAACAGTTCCTCTTCATATTGAGACTGGTGAGTGACTTTCCAGACAAATCCAGGGTACTGAGAGCTATACACTACTCCTTGATGAGTCACTGTTTTAGAAGATGACTACAGGAGAATGATCTACACAAGTCTGTGAAGCTCCAAGTATGTGCAAATACTGAAGTATAACTGAAGGTGGCAGAAAAAAATGTAGATACCTGCCTAAACACTGAGCCCCCTTTCTGGGGATGTTACACATTAATAGTAGGAAAGACAAAGAGAAAAATGCTTTCCACAGATTTACAGCTTCAGTGACCACCAAGTAACCCCTCTGAACTGAGCTGTGTGCGAACTTCCTGGACCAGTCAGCAAAAGCCATGACTCATGATGTATCAGCTCCCTTTTCGCCTTAATAGCTTTATCAGTGTCAACCCCCATCCTATTAATGACACTTGAAGGTCTTCATTAACTATTTCACCACTGATTCCAGTAGATAGGGCAGCTGGGCAAAGCCCAGGGGAGTAGTGGCACAATTTTAATGGCTGGAAAGAGGAAAAAAGCAGGACCAAGAATAGAACAGCAGACAAGGAGGAGACAGTTTTACAATAAAGCCTTCTTAGAGAATAGCACAAATAAAAACCAAGAGTTAGAACAGCCTTAACAAGCTGCTAGGTTTTCACTCTCACCTTTCCGTGTCTGAGGCCAGTGGAAGTCAGGCTACGGCAGGAAGTCAGGGGAGCAAAGACTAAACTTTGATCTACTGTCTCTATATCGATCTCCTACGTTATGTATGAAGTCTAGGTCTCTTTAAGGTGAGCTTTCATGGCTAACCAGGATCACCTTCCCAGCTGGGAAAGGCTCTCACACCACACATGTGCTCCTGGCTTTCTGACAACCCAGCACACGGCACAGTTTTATCACCCAGTGCAGAAGCTGACAAATGACACAGAGGCACTCCTTCACTGATAACCAGACATTAGTTTCTCTACTGAGCACCACAGCACGCCCTGGTATAAAGAGCACATTGCATCCCAGATCCCAGTTCCATTTCTTACTCAGGTCTCATGGCAAAGTATGTGAAAGAGTCTCTTTAGACATGAACACCACGTAAAGCACCATTGCAAGGTGGCAAGTTCAAGGACTAAACTAGAAAACTAACTTTAAAAATCATTGTTCTGGTAAGAGCACCAAGAACTGATTCACTGGAGTGCCATACAAAGTTAGATGCCCTTAATTTGAATAAGCAGGACAAGTTTTTCTCTATCTTTACACAGAAGCGATTCCCTTGTCATCAAATGCAAAATGCATTCCTTTCTTTCAGATTCCTGAATCAACAGAATGACTAAACACCAGACAAATCACCTCAAAAAACACTGAGCTATGAAAAGAACCCACCAGCTTGAAATCTAGCCTTATTTGCACAAGGCACTTTGTCAGCCAAGTTAGCAATGCTCTTAAGGTAGGCAAATTGCAAATAAATTTTAAACTTTTAAACTTTTTCTTTGACCAGTTTAATCAGAACCAGCAGAGGTTTCCAAACCATGTTTTTTCCTTGCAGAAAAGCACAGCAGTTACTTTCTCAGACACAGTGTCAGCCAGCTGCAGTGAGCACAGGCCTGCATTAAACCTGCCTGAACTCTCCAAGCATCCACTTTGAGGTGCTCTCTCCACCCACTGCACCTCAACCCCACAGACACAGCTGCTTCACTAAAACATGCTCAAAACAACACTGACTACATTATCTTAATGTCTGGTGCTATCCCAAGGTGAGGGAAGACTTACAGAGAAATTCACCACAAGACCTACTCACAATGGCCCAATGCCTGCTTTTAAAAACAAATATATTCCCTTCCTCCAAAATGCAGCAGTACTGACAGTAAATGCTGGGACTTAAATTCAGTGCTCAAACACTGTTTGATTCTTCTTTCCCTCAAAGAAGTCAATCAAGTGGGTTTGGCCTTCAGAGCAGTCGGAGGTGTCTATGGGAACAGCAGCCACACACCCACTCCCTCTCTCAGGCCCTCTCAGGAGCCTGCTCACACCACACCCCTCTGCTACAACTCACAGCTCCAAATCACTTTCCAATTCCAAAAAAACTCACTGTAAGGTTGTACTTCCCACGTGTCCACATCTTTGCCCAAGCAGTGTCTGTTTTCTCAGTACAAAGGACCATTCTCTGCAGAGCTTTCCCTGTATACAGACTTGCACACAAGCCCACATCCAAGTGCAGGTACTTTCCCTACTGACACTATAAAGCGCTAACTCCAAAGCAGGATAAAAATCAAGAATCTGTGTTAAAAGCTCTGAGATACACCACACAGATTTAACACTGCAATACAGTGTCATTTGAACCCAGCTGTCATTGAAGTGTTTTATAATGCATTCAAGAAAAAGGAGAGAACAGCCCTTCACACATCCTGAGCCACCGGCTACAGAAACACAGCTTCCAGTCTTTGACTTTGAAGAGGTCATATTATTCGGGCATTAGGCAGTTCAGGATACTTTGTACCCTATTTTGTGAGAAAAGTAGTCACACTCACACTCTGCAAAAAACCAAGTACAACTCACTACCGACCTAAATACTTTGCTATCGTTTGCACTCTTAAAATTTAGTCCAGATGAACCTCAGCATGACTTTCTGAAAACATGAATTTACAAAAAACACTTGGCAATAACTTGAACTTTTTTCCCCCCTAAAAATACAGATTTTTTTATGGCATTATAAAATAATTCATACCTGTCTTCATCACCATCAACAGGAATGGGTATGCCAAAAACAGAGCTAGCAAGACTGTTCATTGGAGTACTTGCAGGTAACTGAAGAGGATTTGCTAGAGTGTCTGGAATGGGAGGCTTCACAAGAGGTTTATTTTCAGCTATAAGAGAAAGTGGTGGCTGAGGTAGGGGTTCCGATTTTCTTCTAGTATCATCGATCTGGCCTGCTAAGGACTGGGCCTGGGTCTGAAACTGTCCGAGGCTGGCCTGAGGCAGACTGGCGGGGGCGCTGGGCGCACCTTGCATCATCGAGTGTCCGACGTGCTGGGACTGCACCGCGCCAGCGCTTCTGCTGACAGGAGGGTGGCTCGTCAGCTGGGACTGCACCAGCGTAGCAGGGACGTTTGGCATAGTAACAGAAGCTGTGGTGGACACACTAGGCACACTTGTACCGGGCACAACCGCAGGCACGCTCTGAACTCCGGGGACCACAGCGTGGGGAGCACCAGGCACTCCTGACACTTGACTGCTCGCCCCCATCGGATGCTGAGTCACAGATTTCTGTTGCACAACCCCGGTATGTCCAAGGCCTGGCTGCACCACACCTGCGGGCTGTGGGATGGCAGGCTGACCGGCCTGTGCCTGGCCACTCTGCAACAACCCCGAGCCCTGTGCGACCGCTTCGCTGGGCTGCGCCGACACCCCCAGCACTGCCGCTCCCACGGGTGAGGGGTTCTGGCCCGTCACCTGCCCCGCAGCAAGGCTGGAGGCCACAGTACTTGGAGCAGAGCTCGTAGTAGCCTGCTGAATAGCTCCTTGAGACTGCATAATTGTCATGTGCTGCATGTATTCAGCCTGCCCAGGAGGCTGCGTCGGCAGTAGATGCACTGGTGGAATCTGGGACTGAGAATAAGCAAATTGTTGAGGCTGAGTCACCGGTACGTTTGCCTGCTGCACCTGCTGCTGGGCCACAGGAATGCTTGACTGCCCTACTGTCACATTTGGAGATGCCATGCCTTTCCCGTTGGGTCCAGCCTGTGAAACACCCTGTGGATTTACCTGTGGCTGTGGCTGCTGTGGCACTATCAATTGCTGACTTGCTCCCGAAGCCCCAGAAAACACAGGCTGAGCAGTACTCTGAGGCACGGCCCCACCTACGGGCTGTTGCGGCTGCTGCTGTTGCCCAATGACAAAATTAGGTTGCTGTAGAGAGGACTGGTTCATTTTCTCTGTCTGAAGCAGCTGTGACACAGCAGCCAGGGAGCTGTCAGCTATAGAATCGGGGCCATGGGCTGACGCCGGCAAAGCCGAGATCACAACAGAACCTCCTGTGGCACCAAGGCCACTGTCCCTCTCTTGAGCAGCCTGCTCGAAGGTGCTGCTGTGCCTAATGCAATCTCCAGTCCTGCCCAGAACACCACCACCATCCGAGTCCCGGTCATAGTACTCCATACACGTCCATCGGCCTCGCCTGTAGGGCTCCCCAGTACCATGGTCCAGCTTGATCACCCTGAAGCGTGAGCTGCACGCGGCAGCCGCCGTCTGAGACATGGCCCCGGGGGCGGCGGCTGCAGGAGGCCCTGTGGAGGGCAGGGCAGCCTGAGCACCGCTGCCGCCCCCCACGGCGGTGCCCGCGGCAACAGCTGGCAGGGGCACAGCCGAACTTTTGGGCACAGCCCCCCCGTTGGGGCCTGCAGCCACCCCAGCGGCAGCTACGGCCAGCTGCCCGTCCAAAAGGAGATTGGGAGAGACGTTGCTGGGAGTTTCGGCCTCGCCCACGTTGTTGAGAGTCTCTTCGGAGGAGCTCCGCTCGCAGACGTCCTCGGGGCCGTAGTCGGTGGCTCGGGAAACATCAAATATTTCAGAAGACACGTCCTCCGTGCGGGACTCATCCGGGTCATCCAGGCTCTCGGTGTCCTCGGTGATGCTGCTGGCCACCTGCGCCGTGGTCACGCTGGTGATCTGGAAGCAGCTCTTCTTCTTGGCCGGCATCTTGGACATGTTGCCTCCGCAGGAAGGCGTTCGGCCGGCCGTGGCGAGGGGAGCGGGCCGCTGGGGCGGGCTGTCACGGCGTGCCGGCCGGGCCCCCGGCGCTACCGTACATCCTCCGGCGGCTTCCTGCGGCGGGCGGGGGGCGGCGGGGCTCCTCCTCTTCCTCCCTATCCGCAGCCCTCTTCCCGCGGCCGGGCCTCCCTCTCCTCCCTGCCGCCGCTCCGAGCGCCCCGCGGCTTCCTGCGGGCCGCAGCAGCGGGCCCGCGGCCCGCCCCGCGCGAGGGGCCCCGCGCTGGCCGGCCGAGGCCCAGGCGGCCCCGTGTCCCCCCCCCCCCCGCCGCTGTCTCCGCGCTCTACCTGGAGACCAGCGCCAGGCGCATCCTGCTCGCAACCGGCCCGCGGGCTCGCCCCACGGGCAAACCCCCGCCGCGGGCGGGGTGCCGGGGCCGCGGCGGCCCGGGGAGCGGCGCTCAGCGGCCGCGGGCGGGCGGACCCGCTGCGCTGCGCCGGCCCCGGAGCTCCCGGAGCGCGGTAGGGCCGCGGCTCCTCTCGCCCAAGATGGGGCTCAACTTGTGCGCTGCACCCTGGGAGCGACGTGGCCACGCCCCCGACGGGTGACGTCACGGGCCGGCGCAAAGCTCCGCGGCGCGGGGGTGGCGGGGCAGCGCGGCCTGCGGGGAACAGTTGGGCTACGGCGGCGCACGCCCAGGCCCCCCCTTCCCCCCGCAGGCTGGTCGCGCCCGGCCGCACGCAGCCCCGGCCGGCGGCGAGTGCGCGGCGGCGCCGGAGCGCGGGCGAACGCGAGAGAGCGCCCTCCTCGGGCGGGGCCGCGCAGCGCCGCCGCTGCGGTTGAACCAACGCCGGGGCAGCGCCTGGGCCCGAACCGCGGCGGCATCGGGGCTGGAACCGACCTCGGGCACCAGACTGCGCCCCATCCCCGCCTTGTCCCCAGCCCAGAGCACTGCGTGCCACCTCCAGGAATGCCTTGGACGCCTCCCTGGGCAGCCCCTGCCGAGGCCTGAGCACCCTTTCCATGGGGAAGCTCCCGCTGCTGGCCCAGCCTGAGGCCGTTCCGTCTCCTCCTGTCCCTGTCCCCTGGGAGCACAGCCCGACCCCTCCGGCTGTCCCCTCCTGGCAGGGACTTGTGCAGAGCCACCAGGTCCCCCCTGGGCTCCTTTTCTCCAGGCTCAGCCCCTTTCCCAGCTCCCTCAGCCCCTCCTGGGGCTCCAGCCCCTTCCCAGCTCCTGCCCTGCCCTGGACTTGCTCCAGCTCCTCAAGGTCCTCCTTGAACCGAGGCGCCAGAACTGGACACAGCACCGGAGGTGCCTCAGCAGTGCCCAGCACAGGGGGAAAATCCTGATCCCAGCCAGGATGTGCCACTCTAATAATGAGTGTAATGAGAAATGGGCTATTGGGACATTTAGTGTGGTCTAGCCACGAAGAAAGGTAAATTAATAAAAGGTAAAATATTTAAAGGCTAAGGAACAGGAATGAATAAGGTGAACTGATTCACTAACAAACCAGAAAGGTTTCTGAAAAGTCAGGTATGAAAATTGCTCCAGTCCACGGCCAGGTTAGCCGAGATCCACACAGTAAATCACACAATGGCCTTGTCAGCATTACACTGATAATATTTTTGCAATGTTGAATTAGTGATGAACAGTATTCCAGTATGTTGGGCACAAACACACTAATATTTTTATTGTGTCAAGTATGTACATATTCCCTTTTTTCCTTCAAGAAAAGCCTTTGCCACAGTTAGGTAAATTCCCAGGTGCCTTCTGTTTGTGTGTGTGAGCACCAGCTCTGTGGGACCCTCGTGGTATCTGTGTCGGGGTTTTAAGAGCTGGACAGGACAGATGGAGCAGGCAGTGGAAGGGCAGCAGGCTCCTTCTCAGTGCTGTTGTGTCCCCTGAGAGGTTTGGGTGTCACCCACCCTCTGTCACCTTCACCATTACACCCTTCACTAGAGGGATCCCCAGAGAGGTTTCAGTGGCAGAGGGATCCTTAGTGGCTTTCCTTTTGGTTCTTCTGTTCTCACTGCAGGTGACTTTACATATTTTGCCATTTAAAGATCATACACCAGTTTTGTGACAGAAGTATCTCTCACACAGTCCCTCAGCCTCCAGATTGAGGGCAGAAATGCATCCACAAGTAACAGAGCACTGAAAAAGAAGCTCTTCTGGAGTGTGATAGTTGTAGGTATCCAGTGAAAATGGCACTACAATGTTCTGTTCGTTTGTTTCTATCATTTTAAATGGTCAAAAAGTGGTGCTTCCCACTGATGATGGCTGAAATCTGTGTGTCACTAGCATGCACTAAACCCCTAATTGCTTATGGAGTGCACAGTCACACACGTGCTCACACCCAGAAATGAATGCATGGCTGGAGAAAGATGTATATTAATAGGTGTATGTGTGTATTTAAGCTTTTGAAAAGCCCTCATGTAAACTTTAAAATTGTAATGTTTTTCAAAAGAACAATGTAGGACTATTAAAGGGAGTCCGTTTATTAGTATCTAGAGTGCATGGGTTCAGATATCTCAGCCTTTAATAACATTAGGTGATTACTGTTGGAGACTAAAATCCAGCCTGGGGATGCCACTGATCTGACAATAGGGATCTACCCAAGTGTCAGGAGTCCAGCTTGAGACTGATTGAGGGGAAGGCAGTAGGAAAAGTTCAGGGGATTGTTTTTTTACCTTTGCTTCAGTCTCCAATTCAGTTGGTATTGATCTGCAGTACCACTTTGGACAAGTTGTTTTTCATTCTTTGATCTTCATTTTTTTTCTCTCCCATCCATCATCTACCTTATGTGCAGATACAGAGAACTGTTGAGGGCTCTGCTTTCCGTTCTTTTGTGTGTTGAGTACTGAGATCTAAATTTTGGTCAGGCCATGTGATACTGTCTTAGCGATAGTAACATACTGGCACAGTAATGAACAAGTGATAAGTTTATTTATCCCTAGGGTCTTTTCAAATTTGAAGGGAAATTTAGGAGTTACTAAAAACTGGGTCTTCTAAGAGTGCACTCCATTTCTTATGATCTTATATCAAATCCTGCATTAATGTTGTAGATTTTAAACTAAACAGTAGCATCAGAAATTCCTTTCTTTTACTGTAAACTGTACATTTTCCTTTTTATGAAATTCATGGTTCTAGACAATAAGACAATTACTCGAATTATTCTTGTTTTTAAAACTCCTCTAAATTACCCCAAATGGTCTTAAACCCAACTGAGATGCATTTGTAATTTGAATTTCAAGCTGTAAGACACAAGACTTGGAAGACAAATACCAGGTTACAGAGTGCTGGAGGGAAGAAGGGCACAGAAAATGGCAAATTAGTTATTTGAATGTCTAAGTGGGATTTTTGCATTTATAAACGCCACTAACTATCCAGAGAACCATGAATAGTAGCTGCAGTATTTAGCTTCAGGCTCTTCTTAAAGTTTCATGTGACAAAGAGCACAGAATTTTCCTCCCCCCGACTCTAAAAAAATTACTCTTTTTGTCTTTGTAGTGTTTGCAGTCTTCTACATGGGAAATGATAGGCACTAAATCCAACAGCTAATGAAAAGAAATCATAGGAATGACAAATGAGAGAAATGGACACTGTTTCATACATTGAAATACATTGAAAGTGCAAGCAGAAATTAATATGAAATACCATCAGCTGTTGTCTGCCTGATCCTGACCCCTTTCAAGTCAATGGCAAAATCCATCAAATGTCAATAGCAGCTGTTTTACTTTACTGAGAGATGTGAAAATCTAGGATGTACATTTGTACAGATCAACAGACAGGCCTTTAGTATATTGGGCTCTTCTTCATGATGGGCACCTTTACTTTTTCTGTAGGTCTTGTGCTGCACCCCATTGTGGTGTTTGGATAGGAGCAGTTCCTCTAGTCACAAATAGTGTGTCAAACATCACTGTGCACACCTGAAGGATTCTGTGAATAATTGAGGGAAATGACAGCATTCTGTGGAACTGGAGTCTGCTGTTTCACTGGGGGAGTCTGAGGTGGTCTCTGGGCAGATGAGTTACTGCCAGCACCTTCTGGGTTGTATAAGCCCCTGTATGGTTTTCATCTGTGTGATTTGGCTGTTCTTATTCACACAGTTGTTCTCAGCCTTGCTGTCTGCTCTATTTTGAACCATTTGTGGTTCAGAGGCAGAGGGAAGAGAAGTATGAACAAAATCTGAGCTGCAAATCTAGTTTGGGTTTGTAGTATGTTCTTGATGCTGAAAAAGATCTGTGGATTTGGAACTCAACATAAAGCAACTACCACAGTTTTGTCACTAGTGATGAATTACTGCTGCAAGAACAAGGCTTTTAGGGAAGGCACAGAGCAGACCTGGGTTTGGGCCATAGTTTTAAAGCCAGGAAATCAATCTTGGCTTTAGGATAAATGAGACAGTTGGTCTGTCTTTTCTTTCTCAGTTTGAACGTGAAACAGTTTGTAAACTGTTGCTATTTAGCTAATACACTGGAATGCAGTGAAATTTAAAGACATGCAACGTTTCTTCAATTTGATGTATAAATAGATTATGGCATTTTCAGCATTCCAGTCTTATGATCAAGTGGAATCCAGATCAGGTTTCATTTAACCTAGTAAAGAGAGAAATGTGCATGGTTTCAGATAGCTCCTGTGGCATTCAGCAGCATATTCTCTCATATATTTCAAACTCACATTGAGTAAAGTGTGATATCAATATTGAAGAAAATCCACATCTCTTTCATAGACTTGGTGTGTCTGAAATCTTTCTGTTTGTAGTGGTTTTATTTTAATGGACATTCCAATAATGCATTGCTGGATTTCCTAGAATCTAGAGTGCTCATTTTCTTGAAAACCTCTTCTTTGAACAGTAAGTAATCACATTTCTCTGTGAATAAACCATTCTTTAGACTTTTCACCAGCTTTGTCAATTACCTCTCAGTGTTAAAAGCATGAATAATGGCAGGTCATTTGTTTTTAATATGTTTTCAAAGCAAAAAAGAGAACATACACAAACTTCAGAGAGCTTGTTGTATACTTTAAGTAAGTACTATGTGGCACAATTCGATCTGTAGTTACAGACCCATTTTCAGGACTGAGTTCCTAAAGGACTTCTGTAATACTTGGCATAGAAGACTAAGAGGAAGTGTGGAGAGGAAAGATGGTCTGCTTTTAAGATGAGAGAGCAGTTTCAGAGTAGACACGAAAGCCATTGCAACTCCATAATAATAATGTTTAGATGGCCTCTTAAATAGACTTCCCAGAGAGTCCTGATTGTTCAGAGCAGTGGTATCTGTGCTAACGAGTTGGGACAAAACATCCGCTTGGTCCAGGTATGTGGGATCCTCAGGTTCGAAGGGGAATGTGGACCTGCACCCCTCGCATTTCACTTCCAGAAGGGCAATGCCCTTTCTTCTCCTTTTACTGCGAAGCAGGAATTCAAAAGCAGAGATCAGAACTGGATAAATAAAGGTGTGGGGAAACTTCTACATATTTAACTTCTGAGCAATTTTTGACAGATCTATTGCTACCACATCATGTAGGACATGAGACAACAATCAGCCAAAACTGGTTCCCTGGCCTTTTTTGCATAAACATGCTTCAGAAAAGTTACAGTCTGGATTAGCTCTAACTTTTCGACAAAAGCACAAATGTGGGGTTTGTAGCAGAGAGTGGATCAATGTATTCTCTGTCTCTACAGAGAAACTGTGAAAAGTGAAGATTTATTGCCTAGTCCTTTGATGCCATGGTCTGTTGAAGCACAGAGAATGGCCATAACAAGTGGGTTTAGCGTTCTTTTGTAGTGTTCTCTACAAATGGCACCAGGAATGAGGAAATGTGTCTAACCCTTGTATGGACATCAATTGACTCAATGGTATCGAGTGAGTTTCTTCACCTCATTACATCACACTTACTCCATTTTTGAAATCAGGTTGATGACTATCAAGCATTGTTCATTGTTTGAGATCTGCAGTTATAAAATAGGAGCAGCACAGAGTCAGGATGACAGATGCCCCACATGCAATTTTGGGATCCTGGCCTGTGGCAGGAGCTGTGTGCTGCCCAGATGGGTTATCCAATAGCCCACAGCAGCTGCCAAGTAACCACCAGAGATTATGAAAAATCTGATACTCAGAATTAAAAACTGTGGAAGATCCAAGTTTACTGCAAGACTTCTCCCAATACTTCCTTATAATTCCTTGTTTGGGGAACATTTTAAATTCATCACCAACATTATTTTTATGTTGCTAATTCCCAGAGAGCTATTCAAGTTTCATGCATTGAAAAGGATAATTGTGCTATCCAAGTAGGTCTTCAGAAACTGACTTCTTTGTTTGATACCCAACAGCTGCAGTCACTTGTAGGTGTTTGGCCATCAATATAAAAATCTGGCTATTATGTATTCAGCACTTATCCTGGTACTATGTAGTTTACAGTGAGCAAAGATGTTCAAGATGTAGTCTGATCCTTTGGATATTGCTCAAGGAATAACATTTAAAATTATGCTTGACCCATGCCAATCCTAAGCAATTTCCACCCTGTTGGAAATCTCTGTATGATAAATTTGTTTTCTGTAATCCAGGATGTGTCTTTGCAACCGTCACTTTGTATTGCACACATATGTATGCCTCTAAAATTGTCTGGTTCTCTCTGACAAACATAAGAAATTTTCAGAATTATATTAATTTTGGGGACATGCACTTATACTTTGGACAAGACTAAATTTATAAGCCTTGAAGGTGTAAAGTATGGCTTTCATCCTAAATTTAGTTTTATTTTCAATTCTGTTGGTAAATTTTCTGTACTGATTTCAAAGTCATAGGGCATGTTAGCTGGATGGCTAAAATTTC
Source organism: Sylvia atricapilla (assembly GCF_009819655.1). Taxonomy (NCBI): domain Eukaryota; kingdom Metazoa; phylum Chordata; class Aves; order Passeriformes; family Sylviidae; genus Sylvia; species Sylvia atricapilla. Next base: position 257,983 of record NC_089149.1, on the reverse strand, counting down.
TAGAAAAAGGAGGTTGTGTATTTATAAGGAAAACAGTAATATTCAGAGTGACATCAGTAAGGGTTATAAAAATAATTAAAATAGTTGAGTTTAGGAATTAATACATAACCACACAGAATAACAAGCGAGGAGAAGGAAAATGCCATTCCTCTGTTATGCTCTCCTGTCCCTCATGGCCTGGGGAGTTGGACATGAGATTGGATCCATTACTTTAAACAGAATACCTCTTCTGTGCCCCAGGTGAGCAGACACCTAGTGAGGATGGGCACTGAGATCTTGCAGTCCCTCATAAATACAGTCTGGTTTCACTAGGGAACATTTCTATGGTTTTGGCAGTACATACTGTGAGCCTGGCTGTTTTATGCTGTGGGAAAACCAGAGTACTTGTTCCCCTGTGCATTCTTACCTGGAGATGGCTTGTGGCAGTCTGTGCTGCCAGCCTGTTCTCAGGGCAGCGAGCCCTGCGCACCCTTCTCCCGAGCAGGAGCTGTCCTCATGCCTGCCAGAGACTCTGCAATGTGGCGGGACTGGCACGGGGATAAGATCACACTTGTTCTGTTCTCTGACCTGAAGGAATGTAAACTTGCTGACCTCATATATCTGCTGATGTTGGCAGATGCTCTTACTCACAGCTCCTTGTAATTCAGCATTGTGCTTATTCCTCACACTGCACCGTGCTGTGCACAGGCTAACTACACGTGGTCTTGGGGGATGCCACCATTCCACTGAGCAGAAGAGCAAACTCCTCAGGTAGGCTGACTGAGGTGAGACATGGCCTCGAGGTGGTCCAGAGGCCCTCATTCCCTGGGCAGGCTCCTGAGAAGGGACCTGGCTACTGGGTTAGTTTCTTTAGACAATGCCTCAGAGGCTACAGTGTGATGGGCAACAGAGCCTCCAAGCCCACCACCCGAGTCCAGGTGAGCTGTGGGGAAATCCTCTTGAACATCTGAGACACTGGACACCTCCACAGCTGCCTCCCTGCAGGGTGGGAGTACACACGGAAAGTGCCTATGAATTCCTTTGGAACATATTTATTACTGGGGTGACTTCCACACGGAAGTCTGCTGCCAGCAAACCTCACAAGTGTGCAAACTGCATGTGCTGTCTTACCTGAAACCTGTCTTCTCCATCCTCTGTTGCAGCTCAGGTTGGCCCCAGAGGCAAATCTGTGACATTCCAGTTGAACATGGTTCCACATGAAGGTGACATAACCCTCTGTTCCATTGGGGCAGAAAAGGGGCTTCTGAATAGGATCCACCTCTGAGCAATGCATGGAAGGAACAGATCATCCCATTAAAATCTGCAGTCACCTTCAAGGAAGTGAGAAGTTGGCACTAACCTCTTATCATATATCCTCCTTTTCTCCTGTAAATGGGGGGCTGGAGCACCACACTTCTGTGTTGTTAGGGAATATGTCTGTGCTGGCCTATACATTGTTTGGCTTTACTTGGATTTCAGGAGCTGTAGCAATATGGCTCATGATTCACATCTCTGGTAGGTTGTAGTAGCAAGAAGAAGCAAACAGCTGTTCTTGTATTTGACATTTTAAGTGCTTTTTAGCAAGGTTACTATCCAGACAAACCAACATTACTTCGAAAGCTACTGTGGAAATTCACAAAGAGACAATTATAAAATGTAAAAACAAACAAAGGTGGTGTTTTCTAAACACGAGTCTAAGGGCTGACCACTGGCTCTGCATCATATGCTTTCCAAAGGGCCCATAGATGTGCTATAAAGAGTAAATTCAATATGTAGCAAACTTTTAAATATAGGTCATGGTTACATGCAAAACTATCAGTTCACCATTAAGGATGACTGGCTGAGAGCCACACCTCCCCAGGAGCATTACCAACTCCAGTGAGGATCGCTGTGGGAGCAGAGGGAGCAATTTTGGGTTGCTTATTCTAGCAAAGAACCTTCTTAGAAAAGTAAGAAAAAGCTCTTTTTTTCCTGCAAAAGTTGTGGCATTATCCCCTGTAACCTTCCTGAAGGTGGGGAGTCACTGCCACAACCTTGGCACCTCTGGGGAGTCGTCACAAACCCTGGCATTTGTCAATGCACCAAGTTACACCGACACCCCCACTTCAAAATGCAAAGGGATATTGCTGCAGGAATGAATCCTCTTTCTTAGAAGGAGAGGCATAGAATGGATCAGGAAATGAAAACATTTAGTCTTATTCCTGCTGCAAATGCTTGAAATGCATAAGACAATTATCTAGGGAGCATGACAAGGGTCTGACAAAACTTGGCAGTTTTAATTAATGGCCTCTATTCAGCTGTCAGAATCCAGTGGGTCTGCTGACAAGACAGTGATGACAGATCAACCTCCACTGACATCCTGGGTAGATGCCTTTAAAGTAGTAAAACATACATTTAAAACTTACACTTAAGGCATATGCACAAAACTTGAAGTCTTACACGAGTGCTCAGATTTGTACCTCAATTACAAATTCCCTTCAGCGAAGCATACAATTTAAACCCCTAAACCAAGTCAAACATGACACAAAAATTATTAATTATTGAACAAAAACGTATCATCATGACCATCTGTGGATAAAAAGAAGAGGGGAGTTTCACCACTGCAAATACAAAATTCACTGTTTTAAGACCTGGAGTGAGCTTGGAGCTTTTTTAATTAGCCAGAGGAATAATGGATTTTGGAATCATTACAATGACTTAACATGGCTTTGGGCACTATTGTTTTGTTTTGCAATGACAGAGACTTCTGCAGGAGAAAACTGTAGAATCCCAGCCTAAGATCCCCCATTGCAGAGGTAATGTCTTTAGCCTCCTGTGGAGCCAGGCCTGGCCAGCTGCCTGGGAATGCTGCTGAAATGCAGCACCTTTCACTGCAGGTGTGCCAACAGGGATCCCTGCTGCGGCTTTCTGAGGAGGGGCTCAGAGCTCCCTTTGAAAAGGAAGCTCTCTGTTTGCTGTGAGATACGTGCATTGCACCTCCAGGGAACGGTTCTGGCTGACCAGACTGAGCCCCACGGTGCCAGGCTGTCCCAGTGGTAGCAGCTGAGCTGCCCTGGCTGTGCTCCTGTCCGTGGTGGACAGTGGGTGCACCTGAGAGCAGCAGCTCTGAGCTGTCTGTATCCCCACGGCATCCTCACTGCAGCTGCCTTCTTGCTTTGGAGGAGGTTCTTGTTCAGAGAAGGTGCCCTGAAAGATCTTTTCTTTGTAGGAGAAAATGAATGTACTCAGGCCAGCCTGGAGAGCCCTCATTTTAGGAGAAGCCTTGGAGTCTTTTGGGAAACAGCCTTCACCTATGTTCTGCCGGCTGTGGATGAGAGTTTATGTGTGCCTCTGACAATCTAGGGAGAGATGTGCACTCACACCCTTGCAGGGAGACGCAGCAGAGAGCACTTCCAGCAGGGGCTGAGGGCACCACACAGAGTTTTAAAGCTGGGCACAGCTTCCCTGCTGGGGAGATCTCCATGGCTGGTGCAGGGACAGGAACCACGCCTGACCTGCACCACAGCTCACTACACAGCCAGTGGGAAAAGCTCTCCTGGCAGCAAAGAGAAAGCAAGAAAGTGAAAAGTGACAGGAACAGGCCTTCAGGTTAACCCTTGTCTCCATATCACCCCTGAGAGTGAATTCATAAGCACCCAGCCCATCCATTCCTGAGATCCTCAGTGTAAACTGGGTTTCCCTCTGTTCACTCTGTGTGAGCACTTGTGCAGCTGCTGGCAGATTTTGGAGGCTCTGAACCTATGACCAAAAATAGGTGGGTCTGGTTTCCCCAGTCATCCTGTTCAGTGTTACACATGCCATGATGATGAAGCACTGTAAATCATGAGTCTGCTTGCGTTCACTGATAAACCAGTCATGCAAAAGGTTCCTTGGAGTAGGAATTCAGCAGAAGGCATTTCACATCTGTCAGAAATAATTCAAGGGTGTGGAATGACTAATTGGGAACTGCATGAATAATCAGGACTTCATTTTCAGCAAGACAAAGCCATGAACTTTTGTCTGGCACACCAGTAGGGAATATGTTCCCTTCATTAAGGCCCATGTTTCTGGGGACTGATGCTAGCAAAAATACAAGAAGGAGGGATTTTTATGATGATCACAAAGTGTCCACTTTAAAAGTGTAGCTCATAAGTCTAGCTAAAGGACAGAACTGTTTGAAGCAGTTGATGCTATGTAGACCTTAAAAATAAAGGATTGAACAAAAAATAAAGACATGAAATTTGAGAGTAAGATAAAAAAACCAAACAATTAAATCAGCCTAAGCCAAGGTTTTTAATGTTAAGCAAGGACTCAGATCTTTCACTTGGCCAAGTCTAGAAATCTGCCAACCACTACTAGTTCCCACTTGTGTAGAAATGAGGAGCTGGGTGGTTTTTTGTTTGGTTTTTTTTTTTTTTTTTTTCCCTAGACTGCAGAGCAAGCAACAATAGTTGTGCTGGTCTGAGATTTTGATTTGCTGTGTAAGAACAACGATGAGAAAGGGGGAGATGGGATAATTTTCCATCTGCCCTGTGCCAGCTTCAGAGTCCAGGAACCCTCCAGGGTCAAGATCTGGGGCCCTCAGTTTGTTCCACCAGAACTTCCAGGACTGCATCCCTGCACACAGAGCTGTCTGTCCCAACAGCTCTGAGAGCTGTCAATACTGGCAGCACTCAGGGGTTGGAGACTTGGCAAATGTGATTAATGGCAGGGAAAGCTTTATAAGCTGAGCAGAGGCTGGGAGAAAGCTTCTCAACTCTGGTCACAGGTTATTGAACAGACAAAAGCATGTCAAACAATGGACATTGCAGGACTTCTGTGTGTACTGAGGTCCAGAGATTGTCACTACAGATAAGGAATTTCCAGTACATTTTTTCTTTATACAAATTGTAAAATGCCTCCCAAAAGTACTGGTTAGGTGACAGGATCTGCTCTTTCAAGGACAGGGCTGTAACAGTGTGTCTTTTCAGAGTGCAGCTACAGGGCTGAATCCATCATGACCACAACCTGTCAACACTTCCTCTGAGTTGATCCCATGTGAACCACACGGTGAGTGGGAGCGCCGAGAGCTGAGCCCATGAGCAAAGCATGTCTTGGAGCAGGGTGAGGAATGCAGAGGCGTGTGCTGGAAGGTGTGGCAGGTATGTGTGAGCTGTTAATGACCATGCTGAAGAAATCCTGGTGATGCAGAGGTGAAGGAGTCCAAGAAGTGGAGGTGTCCAGAACCCATGCTGTAGGATCAGCTGAAGGATGGATCTGCATCCATAGCAGCTGGTGCAGGTTCCTGGCATGGAAATGCTGTTCAGCAGCAGTGCTTCTGAATCTCCCACGCTAGCAGCAGGTATGGGCCTGCACTGGTATTATCTTGATTTTCATAGACTTTATCATGCTTTTCAGAGTCATCCCGTCTTTCATTTGAGACTTCACTGGATAGGGCACACCATGGTTACTACCACTGTCCTCTGAATCAGCCTCTCTGTGGGTGACCTCCTCCACTTACAAATGAGGAAAGGCAGAAAAATCAGAGTTTAATGGATGGAACTCTGGATGGAACATGGATAATAAACCCAAGAAGTTTAATAGATGAAAAGTGGCAAAACCACTGACTAGCATTTGTAAAGCTGAAATGCAAAAAGCTTAAATTCTGCAACTTGAAAAGTACAGAGTCCACCCAGTTGTGAGTCGAGACTGTGGCAGGATCTGACTCTGCCTGCTCAGCCCCTGCAGCTGAGGTTCTCTTTCTCCATGTTACGGGCTCCTGCTGTAGCACAGCAAAGGCACCTGAACCTCCTGACATGAACACTGCTCTGCCTGCCTGCACTACCTTGCTGCAAGGAGTGGCTCTGAATTATGGCTGGGAAACATTCACCAAAATCGATTCCCCCAGAAAGTTTGGTGCCATTCACCTTATTTTCTCCATGGGCTTTTTCAACCCCCTTGAGGTCCCACTGAGGAGGGCTGTAACACCCCTGGAACAAGGTCTGCCTTGCTGGGGAAGTGACCTGTGGGCATAAGTGATTTTTTCCTAACACCTGGCAGTTGTCCCAGCCAGCTCTCACGTGCATGTCCTCCGGCCAAAGGAAGGATGGGGGTCAGGCTGCTGGGGGAACAGGTCCTGGCCCTGTGTCCAACCAGCACGACATGCCCAGGCATGCCACCAACAGACATTCCCAGGAATCCAGGCAGGAAACATGCCATGTCCATCTCATCCTGATTTTTGGTATTTCTCCACCCTAAACACTTGGCTAGGTGATTGTTGTTTGGCTTTTTAGATATTTCTGTGTGGTAACTGAAGATGTTTTCTACTAGGCAGGGGTCTTGTTTCCTTTAGAGCAGCAGCCTCAGCTCCTGGAAGCAGCAGCTTCAGTGGCTCTACGGGGCATCTACTGACCTCAGGCCTTATTCTTTCACCTGTCTTGTCACCAAGCTGTGTCTGCTGGTGCTGAGGGACTGAATACATGATGCCAACAGCCCTCCCCTCTGGGGAAGTGCAAAAGAAGCACCAGACGTTGATTTCCAGTTGTCTCTGTTTACATTTTGTACTGGAAATTCACTGATAGGCATTCAAGCATGAAATGCAGTGATTGTTTGGAAGGTGTCCAGAAAACCCTGACATTCTGGGAGTGACTTATCTTTCTGTGGTTTGTCTAGCAGAGAGGCAATGTGGTTCACTGAAATTTTTCTCCCCATTGTCTGAGATGATGCTAGTTGCTTCAAGTCGTAAGCAGTGAGATCTCAGGGCTGTGAAACCCTCAGAGCCAGGAGTGGCACCTGCATTAATACGGAAAGACACAGAGTTTGTTTCTGACCCATTTCCATGCCTCAGGATGTTCTAATTGTGTGCCATTAAGTTGTGCTGAAGCCAGACAGGGTTCAGGGTGGCGTGAGGCAGCTGGGCGCTCACTGCAGGAGGAGGAGGAGGAGGCTGGTGGGGCAGGGGCAGCTCGAGGCCCATCACCAGGCTTGGCCTTATCTCAGCTGTCACTGTGAACTCTTCAACCCGAGCCCTGAAAGGCTGAACATGTTCCACAGTTTCACATTCGTCCTCTCTTTCACTGACTTTCTCTTCAAAAATTCCGACTGCTGAGGGCCACAGCCGAGTGGGAGCCCTCTGGGAACTGCAGTGGGGAGCGGGCTCTCCCCATTCCGGGGGGCTCCCAGGAATTGCAGCACTGGGGCTGGCAACAGGAGCCCACTACCCTCTGGGAACTGCAGTGGGGAGCGGGCTCTCTCCCCCCAATTCTGGGGAGCTCCCAGGAATTGCAGCACGGGGGCTGGCAGCAGGAGCCCCCTGGCCCCTGGAGCCCCGGGCCAGCTGTGCAGGGCAGCGCTGGCACAAGTGGGCTCGGAGCTGCTGCAGGTGGGGTCAGCTGCTGCACCCAGCAGACACTGAGCCTGTTTGCCCAAGGATTAAGCAGGGTAAGCCTCTGGCCTTGTCCATCCCCCATTCAGGGGCCCAGTCCCTTTACCTTTCTCTGTCCCCGGGGTATTTAAAGGCTGGTATTTCGAGGCCCTGGTCCCCTCGAGAGGACAGCTGGGGCTGGCAGGACTGCTGTGGCCACGGTCCCCCTGAGCCCTGTGCCATGCTGCTTTGGGCAGGCACGGCTGCTGGCGTCTGGCGTCTGCTCAGCTTTAATTTGAGGTGTTTAAACTTGGCAAAGTGGCTTTTTTTGGATCCATATGAATAGATCAGGTGGTCACCTGTGTCAATATGTTTATTCACAGATCCTAGCTGCTTTCAGCGACCAGCCTTCTCTAAACATAATTAGGGCTATTTAAGTAGTTGCTCACAATTACCTCTCGGTTCACACAAAACACCATGAATTCTCTCACTGAGCAAAAAAAATCCAGGTGGCACAAGGGTGAAAAGCAACAAGGATTTTGCTGTTGAGTGCCTCAGATATTTTTATGATCCTACTGTAAATGGATGTTTACCTCTGAAGAGCTGCCCACTCTGTGTCCTGTGCCATTATGTCAGCTCTCAGACCAGCAGCTTTACCTGTCAGTCTCCCTTGCCTGGCTCATAGTAATTAGGCTGGAGGTAAACGCCGCAAAGCCCAGTTTGGGGCTGGATGTGAATAGAAGCTTTTCAGCTTTTGTCCTTTTGCCTGCCCTCAAAAATTTGATTTCTGGGATTCCAAAAGGCCATGACACTGAGTGTCTGTGTGAGTGTTGGTGAGCAGAGCCTGGCCCCACAGCCGGCCCCAGCAGGCGCTGAACTATCGGCTTATCTGGAACATGAAGCTCATTTTCAGCACCACACAATTTTCCCTACACTGATGTTATCTTTGCCATCGGCTACTGGCACGCAGCAGCTCACATATGCCATTAGCAGGTGGCAGAAGACATAAATGGAATTTTCTCTCGGAACATTTCTTCCATTCTTCCTCCCAGACTGATGAAGTGCAAGTTCAAGCTAAAGGCATGTAGTGACTACAGCCCATTCCCAAACAGGGCCATGCAGAGCTAAAGCAGGCTCCAGGAGCAACACTCACATCTTTCAGTCTCTCTGCCATGTTACCTCCTCAGCACACTGCCCTTAGAACGTGGGGAGTGCAGCTGTGTGTGGCTGCACTCCTGGCACCCTCGTGGCAGCTCCTCAGCTCTTTTGGGATCATCCAGCAGAGACGTGGGTGGGAAGCTGGGGCACCTGCCCATGCTCTCAGCAGGCTGCTGGCAGCTTGGCAGAGCTCTGGGCCCTAGAGATGAACACAGAAACTTAAGGATCAGGCAAACAAATTGCCAGAAGAGGCATGAATTCAGGAACACAACATGTGCACACTGTGTGGCCTCCAAAAGGAGGAGGCAGAAGCCTGAGGAGCTCCTCATCATCCCACATTTCTGCTGCTGTGAGCTCAAGCTGACCTGCCTTCCTTCAGAGCCACAGTTAGAAGAGCCTGGAAGCTGCTGCTGGAACCGTGTGCACTCCTGACTCACTATTCACTTTTGGATCTGGATGTCTTATACAGGAAAATAAATGGCTTTTTGAAAAATCTTATTCAGGGCTCTTTTATTTTTAATATGATTTTTTTTCTGTCTCCCTCAATTGCAGCAAATGCTGCTCAAAGTTGCTCCTGAACTTGATGGAAAAGAAACATAATAAAGACCATGGCTCAGGAACCCCTTGGTCTCCAGACCTGACAGAAACATTTATTTTTCATCTATTTTGTTTAGTCCCCAAAGTACAATTTCATTCCAGGTTCATGAGTGTGTATTGAAAAACAACAGATAACTTCCAAAGTCAGAAAATTCTGTGGAATTGTACATCTAATGCTTTGGATTCAAAGTTAAACTTTGGTGTTTTTTCCCCACAAAGAGACTTAGATACTTTACCAAATGAAAAGTGTTTCAGTGCTACAACTCCCACGTTGATGGTCTTGTCTGTCTGACCTGTCTCAGGGACTTTGTTTGGTCAGATAATGCAGATGGGGGCAGGGACTGTCACTTGCTTTTGTTCGTGAAAACCTTTACATTCCAAGGTTATTTAAAATATATTTTCCCCCCCTACAAATATAGTTTCTATTGCCCAGTGAGCTCTCTCATCATATGTGGAAATCCCATTCCCTGGTTTCAAAAAGTCTCTGGGTTTTTGAATGCTGTTGCTTTCCCACCTGGGGGTGGTCCCTGTCCTCCTTCCCCCCGTGGTGCTGGGGCTCGGAGCAGGGGCACTGAAGGGAACACTCAACTACTGAAGCCTGCTGTGGGCACAGCTGCCACTGGAAAGGTGCACAGGAGGGGCACTTTTGTGCCAGCCATAGAGAACGTTCCCTTAGAAAAGTATTTTGCCTAAAGCCCACTAGAGATTGTAGCCCCAGATAACTGGCTGGCTTTGGTCCAGGATCAGAGCTGAAGCTCTGCAGAGGGGGCATGGCCAGCCCCTGGTGGGAGCATTGGTGGCCACACAGGCAAAGGATCTCCTGTACCAGGTGACCCAAGGCAAAAGGAAAGAAAAGGAAGTAAGGAAAACAAACAGGGGTTGTAATAGTTCTGTTGTACTTGGAAAAAGAAAAAGAACTTGTCATCTGGCTAAGAAAGCAAATTCTACAGGACCCTAAATTTCCTACCTATCTCCCTAGAACAGCTTCTGTCAAGTCCCATCAATACCTCAATATTCTCCTATGTTCCTTTCTTTTAAAGTTCAAAGTCAAAAGGTGACCTTGAGGTGGCTGCATCTATTTGCCCTTTTCTTCCCTTGAAGCAAACAACAGTAAAATTCCCTGGCGTATTTCTCTCCTTTCTGAACCTGCTTTCCTCCATAAAATCAGACCCCTTTTCACACATGGGTGAACCTAGAAAATCATTTAGGGTGGGAAGCACGTGAACCACTCAGGTAACTGTATATTAGAGGCCTTTTGAAAGGTCATCTATTTCTGGGTAATTTTTCCAGCTACTTTCTTGGTGAACTGAAGCTCACTGGCACTGAGCAAAGAACAGAGTGGCTTTGCACAAGGCTGCAGCTCCCTGGCCCTGGGAATTGCCCACCCCCAATCGCTTTGGGGGTCCTTGGATTTTTTTTCCCAAGACACCCATCCCCACCTGTCACCTGCTTGTGCCATGTTTGTGTGGCTCCCCTGTGTCCTGGGAATGGCTGAGGTTTTCAAACACACTGCTCATTAGATTCTACACTTTTCTAAAAAACGCTGCCTTTTCAGTTGCATCAGGACATGAAAAATCACCTGGAAATCGTGAGACACACAAACAGACACACACACAGACAGACCATGAGTGCTGGTGAACCTGCCTGTCCATGGTTGCTCCCAGGGCATTTCTCCTATGACAAGGATTCCAGGTGGGCTCACACTGCAGCTTTGCCTTCTCGGCATCACAAATTTGGGTGTTATTCCTAACAAACCATAAAACTTTGCAATAATAAATAAGAAACTAAATTATTAATTTAAATGAACTGACAAGTGTTACAGCCACAAGATGGTCACATAATCCCAACTTCTATTCATAACCAGACAAAAACCATCAAACAACATTAAAGAAAATTTATGTTCTTTAGTAATGCTATTTCAAGTACAGAAATATATAAATTTGGTTTATACTATGAACGGAAGCAGAGAGGACTTCTCTAGATAAAATTTCTATTTTAGGAGAAATTTAAATTTCCTAAACTGGTCTTGTTTTATAAAAACAACCCAGAATGGAGAAGAGAACAATGACACTTAGGCTGTACATTCATTAAAGCAAAGGCTTTTTTTAAACTGCAAACCTGGCAATCAAGGCCCTGATTTGTCCTCCTGGGAATGCAAGACCAGTCAATAACAGTGCGGTCAGCTCCCAGTCCCAGATTCCTAACTGCTGCTCCAGACACTGCCCAGCTTCTGCCAAGTTTTCCTGTGCAGGGTTCTGCTCCTGAGGCTGCATTCCTGGCTTCTGACAAAAGCCACCACACAGCTCCAAACACGGCAGTGGTCACGGCCAGATGTGTGTGCAGAGAGGCATGTGAAGAGAATAGCTGAAATTTTAATGAAGGAAAACATAAGTGACATATCTATTTGAGAAAGCGATGGCTGTGCAGTGCAAGTGCATCAGTGCCAGCCTCCAGAGCTGCAGCCAGCAGTGCCTTTGCTGCAGGAGAGCAGGAGCCCAGCTCTGCCCCCATGCCTTGTGATTCCATTTACCAGTTATTGCAGTTACTGCTTGGAATGCACTTCACCGGGGAAGCAGCAAAGCCCCACGGACATTCTACATGAAAGAAACATTGATGTGATTCTGTTAAAGAGAACAAACGGCATTTTGTGGGTTTCTGGATTTGCCCAAGTCCTGTATATTTGTATTTCTTGATACTAGTGCAGAGTAGAGGAGAGATTAAGGCTGTGCCTTGGCCCCAGGCAGTCTGTGCCAAGGTCACAGCCAGCAGCCCCAGTGCCCCAGTCAGGGGCACTGCACTGGCCCCAGTCAGCACCCCACTGACCCTGCACTGACCTGCCCTCGCCGCCACACAACATTAATCCTGACTATCCAGGAAAATGAACGATTTTCCAATGGCAGAATGGACTCCATTTGGTGATCTTGGCAGGCTCCAACCAGGTGAAGGTTGACTCCATTCCAGTCTCGTGAGCACAAAGGAAGGCATCAGCTGTTCCAGTGACGTGTAACGGGGCCACAACATGGCTCTGACCCCATGGCACTGCCAGAAAATCTCTACACCAACATGGCTTAAACCACTCTAGGCTGAGCTTGTCCTAAGTGTCAGATCTCTGCATGGTACTCATTCCAACACAGACTCTAAGGCTCACCATAGTAGAGAGAAAGGCAGCTGAGGACACAAAACATCAGAATAATTTGAAGCATTCACTACTAAAATGCAGTAGTGTATAAATTAAAAAACCTGTTAGCATTTACACTAAAATCAAAAGCATCCCTGCTTTTAGGCTTTTACATTTCATGCTGAGTTCAACAATAAATATTCCATCACAAGAACTTATTTTGAAAGTTCAGCAATTTTTAAGACACCTCAAAGAGAGTTTAAAATGGCTCCCCAAAGCAAGGGGCCTTTCCCAGCAGCCAGAGTGTGCAGAGGGGCTGTGTGGGGCGTGGACTGGCTGTGTCATCACGGAGCCTGCCTGTCACAAGGGGGTTGTGGAGGATGAATCCATGAATAAGCCATGGTCAAGGTTTGCTGTGCTGACTGTTCTCACCCACCGAGGGCCCAGCCCAGCATGGATCAGCTCCTGTGGCTCTGGCAGAACTTCCCTGCCAGCCACAAACAGGGCAAGACTCACCCAGAGGCTTCACGTGGCAACATCCAGCAGGACTGGAGCCTGTCTGGTTGCAGGGATGGCTGCTCTGCTGCTCAGGGCTCCTGCACAGAGGCTGCAATCCCATACACTGTGCATGGGAGAGATGTCTGAGCTCAGCAGGTCCTGAAGCATTTCATCACCAGTTTGGCTTGTTAATTAGTGCTCCCCAGCCCCAGAAGCAGCAGCACTTCACTCCCAGGTGAGCCACCAAGAGCACCCAGCACTGTGGGTGGGCCAGGGGCACGTGGAACGTGGGCACTGCTGCAGAGGGGACACAGGCACGTGGGAGGTGGGCACTGCCAAGGGTGGGACACAGGCAGTGCTTCAGCTGGGATGTGGGCACATGGGATGTGGGACACTGCAGGTGAGTCATGGGCACGTGCCCATTGCTTCCCCAGCAATTGTACTGACCTGCAGTACGAGGAAGTTCTCATCCAGAATGCCAAAGAGCAAATCCCCACACTTTCCTGCAGTAGTTAAATCTTTTCTTTATTTATCAGAGCAATATCCTTCAGAAATCAAATGCCCAGGTCCTTCCTCCCCCACTGCAGGGTTCCTGTGATACCAGCAGACCCAGAACCAGTGACTCCTGTGCATCACTCACCCCACAGCACAGCTGTGCTCCCGGGGCTGGCAAAGCAGGCTCCAGGGCTGGAGAGTGAGTCTTGGGGGAGTGTTGTCAGTCACAAGGGTGACTGTACCTGTCTTAAACATTTGCTGACCCCCTGAAATGAGAGATGAAATGAACTCATTAAACTATTCAAAGTGAGGACAAAAATAAAATTACTCCAGTGAGGAATGCCTGCATTTTAAAGAAATTATACAGGTATTATCAGCTAAAGAGGCTGCTCTCTCTTCTAGAACATGCTGCTGCTGACAAGACCTGAACATGTTGGCTGGTATCACCACTAACACCTGAGACAGCAAACAAGAGCTAATCCTTACACCCTTCTTGTGCTAATGACTGCAGGAGATAACTGGTGTCCCTGGCAAGTGTCCCATTTAATTCAATTAACTCCAGCCAAGCCCTGGTGACTGCACTGGCAGTGTCAGAGAAAGCCAGAAGCCAGATCTGGAGTCAGATGGTAAAACCAAGGCAGCCTCCACCATCCCTCTGTGGCCCAGTCCCCAGCAGCCACAGGCAACAACCAACCTGGCATCCACAGCAGCTTCTACAAAAGGGTATGGAACAGCATCATTTTTTCCTGAAAATACTCATCCTTTTTTTTTCTCAGAAAACACAGGCAACTTATTTCACTGTATATGTTGCTTATTTGTTCTGAAATGCTGGGTTATGTGTTGGTTTAAGCAGCAGTTTCATAGTGTTCCCACCCCCTTCCACAGGTCCCAGCCAGCAGGAAGATCCTGTTTCTCCTAACACAAGGCAGATGTCTGCCAGTTGATCTGGGGGCACACAGAGCTGCTGGCCCCTCCAGGGGACCCTGACACTTGCAGAGATTGAGGTGTCTGAGGTATGAACTGAAACATTCTGATAAACGTGGAAAATAAACCATGGAAAACTAAGCTGCAAGGAACAATTGGCATATCCCCTCAGTTGATACAATTTCCAGGTCTGATTGATAGTAAAAAAATACTTTCCAAATATTTTCTTTTCCTTTTGAACATTCTTCAGCTGTAAGCTTCAACAGGCAGTGATGTATCTGCCAACGCACATTGTTCAGTTAAGAAGTTCTGAAATAGAAAGAGATGTGCAGAGAAGTTTCCTTGGTGGCACTTTTGAAGTGTTAGTCTGGGATAGCAGGTAAATCCTGAGAAGTCTGTCCACTGCCAACATAAATAGAAAGTGTATTTGAAGACAGGAGATCATCCATTCCTTGACAGGGCTGTCATACCTACTCTTGTCAGTTCTTGGTAACAGTTTTATTTGAAGGCCAGTTCAGAACAAATAACTCCCAGATAAAGCTCTTCTTCTGGAAAACAAAGCCTTCAAACCCTCAAAGGAAGCTGTAAGGACTCATATGTGACCATCAGCTTGGACGTGTCTCAGAAGCAGCATGAGCCAGTGGAGATTTCTGAAGCTTCACTGAGTTTCTTTGTGGAAAATTTGTTCCGGCCTTCCAGCCATCCTCCAGCCTTTGTGTATCCTCCAGGATAGCTGAGAGCACAATAGGGAAGTCCAAACAGTTAACACTGTGTTGCACCTGCAGATCCACTGGAGAACAACAATTCTCTGCAAATAAAGCTCAGCTGCTCTATGTCAGCAACTGGCAAGGAAGTCAGAAAGCCTGTGCTGTGGGTCCACTCATTAACATTACATACATGTTTAAATAGACTTCTACATCCTATGGACATTTTTCCCATGCTGTGGCTCCATTGAATAAAAGTGTTGAGCTCCTGGTACAGATGTTGGCACTCGTCTCCCATTTGTTCCCACCTGTGTGTTTGGTATTTTCCAGAAAAGAACCAACCTCCCTGCTGAGCTTCAAACCCAACTGTGCCCAGGCATTTCCAGACAACCCAGGCTACTCTGTCAGGCACCACTTTTACACCAGCTCAAGATCCACAAGGAATAACATGGGGAGACCGTGCAGAAATACCTGCAAGCAGAAGAATGCCACAAAGTGCAGCCACAGCTGGAATTCCCACCCCTGACAGTGCCAAGGAATCCTGGGCAGGCTGACCTCAGTGCTGCTGCAGCCATGCTGCAACCCAGAGCAGGGCTGCAGGGAGCACTGCACATGTGTCCAGGAGAGCACCTGGCTGCACTCACACCTTGCCAGCAGAAGTGGGACAGAGCTGACCACCCTTCCTAGTGTCTCCAGAAAGCTGCAGGTGGCCACGGCTGAAAGAACATTCCGGTCATCCCTTGCTGCTTATAGATACAGGGTGCATGTCCATGGCACTCTGCAATTAGCAGCCTCCCCCCTTCAGATCTGTGAGTGAGCCCCAACAGGACTGTGTTGAGCTTTATCTTTTGCCAGGTGGGGTGTCAGCCAAGGGAAAATTGTGCCTCATGAGAGCTTGTGCCCATGTGAGCCATGTCTATTGTGGCAACAGTGGGACAGCAATAAAAAAAACTGTATGAAAACCCCAGGCCCTTTCAAAGCATTTCCAAAGGCTGCCCCAATTTCCCTGCAGGGTGTCAGGTTCTAGGAAGCCACCACCCACACAAAGCAGCTGTAGAACCACATCTAAAACTGCTTCACCTGTGCTACAGAAAGAGCTGACAATGGCATTAGCATGAAACTAAAATTAGAGTCTAATTGGGTTCTGCAGTCGCTGAAATTGATGACAGCTCAGCAATTAACATCTCTGAATTTTCTTGAGTAAAATAAACCTAAAATCTGCTCCCATTCATGCCTCTCCCTGCTCCACGAGCACACGCTGCGGCAGCCTGGCAGGCTTTGCACACAGGGGAGTTCTGGCACCTCTGCCAGGGCCTGTGGGGTTCCCAGCAGTTCCTGGGGCAGGCATAGGTGTGGGAAGAGTTACAATTTGTGCAAGAGTTCTATGGTCTCATTTTTAGTTCATTGTTCTGTAAAACATTTGGAGTTATTGGTCCATAAAAGCATCTCATGGTGGTACATTTGGAAAAGCCATGTCATGCTTCTACCTCCACTCACAGCTGAAGCCTCTGACTGCTGACAGAGCTGAGCTTCCAAAGCCAGCCCCCCTTCTGTCCCTTCCTTCAGCACCTGGCTTGATTTCGCTGTGGCCAGCAATTTTACCTGCACTCTCTGGTCCAGATGTTGCTGTGGCTCTTCATGAGGATCTCCCAGTTCTGCTGTGACCCATGAGGCAAGGAGGGGACATGGCACGAGGCCTGCTCCTCACCTGAGCTGTGATGAAGACCAGGTCATGGCTGGGCCCTGCTGCTCCTGCCTGCAGACTCACTGCCATCACCACTCAGCTCACTGCAGTCACTCCACTCTCCTCCTCCCTTCTTCCTACACTTGCTGCAGGCACAGAATGTTCCCCGGCTCCCACAGCCATGCCTGGGGCATGCCAAGTCCATATGCTGCTGTCCCTTTTTCCACACATTTCCAAAGGGCAAAAAAATTCACTCATTGAAGATCCACTTCTCTGTGCACAGTTCATAAAGCAAAAGAACAAACCTGGCCAAGATGGCCACAAAAACATGTCATTGTTTAGAAAGGCTTCACTTGACAGCCAAAGAGATCAAGTGTATTATTTTCAGGTAAAGTAATATAAGCAGTTCTATTTTCAGTGCAATGTGCCTTTTTCTTAAGTAAATCACTTTTGGCCCATTTGGTTTAAAGCTCTTGGAAGCCAGGAAGAAAAATGTCTGCATGTGTATTATATATACTATACTACAGATATTACATACCCCTGCATTATACTCCAGACATCCATTCCTTCCACCATTTATATCAGTATTTCAGGCTATGATCAGAGCACTCTTGGCTTACTCTAAAACTCACCCCCACAGATAATGAGCAAAGAAGTTTCTGCATTAGGAGTCCACAGCTGATGGCTGTCCTTGGCTGTCCCAGGCAGTGAACCTCCTGGAGATGCTGCTCCATTTGAGGGACCCTGATGTTCCATGGTCACTGTCCGTGGGCACAGGGGCTGGAGCCCCTCTCTGTGGCTCAGGGGCCATCAGCCTCACGCCCCACTCTGCAGATGCCACCAGGCTTTGTCCCCAGCAGCATCATCACGGGAACTGGGGCTTCACTTACAGCTGGCTGCAAAATATAGATTGTGAACAGCATGGATTTTCAGTGCCAGATCTTTTCTTGACTGATGCTCTCAGCTGGTGGTAAGTTCGTATTTCAAGGTAACATCATATTCATCAGTGTCACAAACAATTGCTGCCTTAAGAATCAACAAAATCTTTCCCTTCATTAAGTCTCACCTGCAGAATCCCCACATGCAGGAATATGTCCCATGGCTCTCTGGGATGCCAAGGTACAAGCAGCATAAAGACCCATGTGCTGGGTGACAGCTCAGACCTGAGGCTGGAAATGTCCTCCTGAGCAGCAGCAATTGCAGCTCACGTCACAACATTCCTGGTAACAACAGCTGAAGATCCCTGTTTCAAAATGACTGAATGAATGAATTATAGCCAAAGCTGAACCCTTGTACTCATCACTTCAGCAGCCTCATGGGGCTCACTCCCCTCCCTGTCCCCTAATGTATCTGAATTATCCTCCCAAATAGCTTTTTTTCTACCAACATATGTACAATATGTACATCTTTTCAAAGTCAAATCCCTGCAAGCATTTCTGGTGCTGCTTCCAGTCAGAAATAACCGTAATCTGATCTGCAAGCCAATTGCATTTCTGTTGCTGAATTCCTTTGTACAAGTATCTTTGCTTTGAAAGAGTTTGGCAGCAGTGAGGCACAGGCTAATTTTACTTATAAGGTGTGAATGGAAGAAGATCTGCAAGTTTCTGAGTCATAGAAAGGAAGCGTCTGTGGCCTTTCACCACTTCTGTCAGGAGAAAATGTCACGGTTCAGCTATTTTAGATGTGACTGCAGACCGCTCACTGCGTCCTGCAGCTCCCCAGCTCCCACCACCCTCACGCTCTCTCCAGGCAACCAAGACAATTCCAGTCTTCTCTTGGGACCTGGGGAGCTCCCAGCCTTACTCAAACCTGCTGGTGTTAATGGATGCATCACCACAGGCTGCCATATGAGAGAGTTGAATAAATTATTAATTTGGCAGAATTCAGCCGACACTTTATGGGAAAAAGGGATGACCAAGGAAAGGGGGAGCTACTTCCCACATCACACGTCACTAAAATCCCTGAGAAGGTGAGGGCCTAAGCTACAAACACTGATGCAGCAGCAGCAAACTTCCAGGGTCTGCACCATGCCTACAGCCTGACTCTGCTACTATGTGAACAAGGGACAACAATCAACCAACTCCTGTGCTGCCATGAGAGCTCTCACCCGAGGCCAGGCTGTCCTGAGTGTGGAGACAGCTCTGCTGCACTAGCTGTGGATGCTCCAAGGAGAACATACAGGTGTTCAGCTCTGCTGCCTCCAGTCCCAAAGGTTTCATGGTCTCCAAGATGTTGCTGAGGCCACGTTTAGCCAGCAGCTCAACCACCAGAGCCACTGGCTAAATCCAACCATGGGAGCTCATTGTGCCCAAGAGGTGAGGTGGGACAGCCTGTGCTCACAGTACCTGGCAGCATGGCCTTCCTGTGTGGAGGGGATGTGTGCAAGTGCTCCTCTCACTTTTTAATCTCTTTATCTGCTGCTCATGCCATACCTGATCTCCTCCAGGCCAACAGGGATGTGCCAAGGACTGGCACGTTACAACATGTCATCCCACTGTCACCACCTGCTGCTCTCCAACCCCAACAGGTCCTTTTGCTGTCCTGTCCTCGACTGGGGGACATCTTCTGCTTAGAACAGGGTTTACAAACAGCAGGCATGGTATCAAAACTGCACAGCAGTATCAGCAGGAGTGGAGGGTCCTCCACCTTCCAGCTGTCTGTGGGATCTGCCCATCGAATATATGGGTGAATTCTCGCATAAAAGTCAGTATTGGGCATGCTTATCTGGCTTAATCATTCCCATTCACTGCCACATTCAGCCTGATCCAGCACAGCTCCATGGCTCCACAGCCACTGTCAAACCAAATTCTTCCCTGACAGTCTGTGGACATGTGTATTTGTCATCTGCAATCTATTCCTTGATTTCTGGCATGTATTTTCAGTGCTTTCTCTTGAAAGCTTTTTCAGATTTCCCTGGGCTTCTCCCTAACCTCTGTGAGCAAAGCCTCACACAGTTTAATTGTTGACAGCTGTGTCAGGAGAAGTTTGGTTTCGTTATTTGGTGGGTTTTTTGGTGGTGTTTTTTTTTTTACATTGCTCTTGCTGCAGCACACAAGCTACTACACAAAGGGCTGCCTGGCTGTGTACTGCACCAAAATGTGGAAAGCAGATCGTGTCTTCTGAGGGAAAGTTTGGGGAGGTTAACTGTTTGTGATGTTTTCCAGAGATAATTTCAGCTCCTCACATGAAAATGCTGACAAATAAAAGGCAGCTGAGCAAACAGATGAAAAGCTTGGAGTACTGGGTTGGATAAAAGTGAGTCTCTCCTCCTTTCCTGGAGCTTGCATTTCGGTTTCACAGTAAAGAAAAATCCAATTAAAAGGAAAAAAAGAAACTCACTTCTGATGTTTTTTTCCAAAGCAAAATATGGGAAATACAGGGAACTAGATTGATCTCCCTTTTCTGCCAGGCTGAACTCAAATTTGAAACATCTGCTCACACAACTTGAGACAAGCTCTCCAAGTCAAATAATATAAGCTCAAACTCTTCCTGCCATCAGTGCAGAACTATCAGTTAAGCTTTTTGTGGAAGCCTAAGAACCCAGACACTTCTCACGTCCCCTGCAAGCACTGAATAACCATGGGTTCTCACTCCCAGCAAATCACTTGCAAAGAAAAATTAGCACCTTTTCCTATATTCGAAACCCTAAAATCTGGGGGTTTTTTTCTAGAACAACACTGTGCACATTATCCTTCAGGAGTTATTCAAACTAGGTAGTACCAGCTAGATAAAGCAGTATCTCACCTAGCACAGAGGGATTAACTCAGGTGATTGCAATGATGAAGGACAGCAGAAAACACTCATTTTTCAATATAGAATCACAGACCGGTTTGTGTTGGAAGAGGCCTTTAAAAACCATCTTGTCCACCAACCCCATCATGAGCAGGGTCACCTTCCACTAGACCAGGCTGTCCCAAGCCCTGTCCAGCCTGGCCTTGAACACTTGCAGGGATGCAGCCACAACCACCCTGGATAACCTGGTCCTCTGTTCAGCTACAGTCTGCAAGGCAGAGAGTAGGATTTTAGCTGAAAGGATTAAGAATTTGCTTGCAGAACTTGCACACAGGCCTGGGTTCAGGGCTCACAGCTCTCACTGCAGCCCCAAGCTTGACAGAAGAGGACCCACAGCTTGTGCAGAGCTCCATTGTGATCTAAATGCCTTTTTAAAAGTGTATTAAAGTATATAAAAGTGTATAGGTATCGGAAACAGAGCACTGCCAGATCAAGCAAGAAGCTACAGAACTGTGCACAATCCTGACCCTGTTCCTGCTCCTGCAGCCCTCCAAGAACTCTCTGTATTCAACATGTTTTGGAGCATGAACCCCATTCTGTCAGAGAAACAGACTGGAAATCAGGGGATGTTTCAGACTCCGCTTCCAAAGTCCCTGGCTGTGTGTACAAGTCACTTGGTTTCCCTGCTGTTTTCCCCAGCCTCACATGACATTATGTACAAGTGGGGACTGTCCCCAGCTGCAGACTGCACAATGCCCCAGTCAGGGAACTGGATTGGGAGTGAGGGGCTCTGGAAGCCACCGAGGAAAGGAGGAAAAAGCGCGTGTAGCTCAGCGCCTGCGGTGCCTTTCCCGTGCAGAGGAATGCCGCGGTGGCTGGTTTGTCTTCTCCCTGCACAGCGGTAGATGGAGCCCTGTCTCCCTGCTCGGGCCAGCGCTGGGATCAGCAGGAGCAGGGCTCAGCTGCAGTTCCCTGCCAGGACCTGCCGAGGGGACAGAGCTGGGGGTCACACAGGACGGGCCGCGGGCTCACAGATCCTGCCTGGATCACGACATTTGCTGAAACTTGTGACTAACAAAAACATTCGACTAATCACAGTATTGCCTTTTCTTCCATTTAGGCACTGGGTAATGTTCTTTCTTTTTAAAACTGTGGCCAGGATTACATGGAATTCACTAGTTTCATTTCTTTGGCAAAACAAGGAGCGACAAGGTTTGCTTGCCGTACTTCGAAAGAACATATGTAATAGTTGTATTGTGGCTGTGAGCACTGGAGACGACGTTATCTAGAGGATTTGACAGGAACTAAAGGTCAAGGGATCCATGGTTCATTTCTCAACCCCTGCTCCCAGCTCTGATGCCTGCAGCTTGTGGGTGACAGCAGGACAGAGAAGGGATGAGGGAACACTGACAGCCATTTGCATCTCTGCGAGCTGGGGAAAATGCTCAATGAGTGTGTTGATTTTCTCTTCCCACCTCCACACCCAAGTGCTCCTGCCAGTGACACCAGCACAGCCTGCAGGGACGCAGGCAGCCTCTGGAGTCCTGCACCACTTGGCCAGAACTACTGCTGCAGTCCCATCAAGACACGTCAGCCAGGTCCTCTACAGAAACAGCTGACAAATGGAATATCTCAGAGCAGTAATAGCAAAATCCACAGAATCACAGATTATGCTGAGTTGGAAGGGACCCACAAGGATCATCAAGTCCAACTCCTGGTCTTGCAGAGTTACACAACGTTCCTGAAGGTGTTGTCCGAATGCTCCTTAAACTCTGTCAGGCTTGATGCTGTGACCACTTCTCTGGAACGCCTGTTCCAGTGCCCGATCACACACTTCTTTTAATATCTAACCTAAATCCCCTCTGACAACTTCAGGCCATTCCTTCAGGTCCTGCCACTGGTCACCACAGAGGAGAGATCAATGCCTGCCCCTCCTCGTCTCCTCATGAGAAAGCTGTAGACTGTGATGACACTTCAGTGTCCTCTTCTCCAGGCTGAACCCTCAGGCACTCCTCATTTGGCTTCCCCTCAAGGCCCTTTACCATCTTTGTTACCCTCCTTTTGACACTCTTTAACAGCTTAATGCCTTTCTTATACTGTAGTGGCCAAGACTGTTCCCAAGACTCAAGGTAAGGCCACCCCAGAGCAGAGCAGAGCAGAGCAGGACAATCCCCTCCCTTGCCCAGCTGCTAATGCTGTGCCTGATGCCCCCAGGACACAGCTGTCCCTCCTGGCTGCCAGGGCACTGCTGACTCATACTCAACTTTCTATCCACAAGGACTCCAGGACCCTTTCCAGGGCTCTGCTCTCCAGCATCTCATTCCCCAGTCTGTCTGTAGATCCAGGACTGTCCCATCCCAGATACAGAACCTGGCACGTGCCCTTGTTGAACTCCATGGGTTTGGTGATTGCCCAGTCCACTTTGAGGTCTCTCTGCAGGGCCTCCCTGCCTTCAAGGGAATCAACAACCCCTCTCAGTTTTGCATCATCTGCAAACTTGCTTAGTATCCCTCCCAGTCCTGCATCAAAGTGATTTCTGAAGATGCTGGAGAGCACAGGGCCTAGGGTGGAGCCCTGCAAAACTCCACTAAGGGACTGCTGCCAATTTCATGAGCCCCTGGCTCATGAGCCATCTGCTCACCCATCCCATGTTTACACAGCTGTGAGATGGACTGTTTGCCCAGAGGGACATTATGAGAGACAGTACTGAAAGCTTTATTGAAATCTCAAAAGATTACATCAAGTGGCTCCCCATGATCAGTTAGGTGGGTTACTTTGTCGTAAAAGGAAATCAGGTTTGACTTAGACTGCTCTCTCTTTTTTCTAAATTCTTTGGAGATTGGTTTTGTTTTGGTTGGTTGGTTTAAAAATGCACCATGCACATCCTGCTTCATTCTGCTGCACATCCAAGTGCAGACTTGACTGTAAATACGAGCAATCCATGCTGCCAGGGAAGGCTATCCTCAAAGCTGGTGTACAACCTGTTGTTCTCTGGAAACATGTACTGCTAGACAAGCAATATATAAACCCACATCTTGTCTTTAGATTCTTTGAAGAAGACCATATTATGCAGGTAGGAAAACTGAGAATATTGCAGTTACATGAGATGCTGGAGATTATATTTGCCAGCAAGGTAACTCAATATACATCTATTCTGGCACTCAATAATTAAAGAGAGGCCCCCAGCAGTGAACTTCAGGATGATTTGCTCACAGCAGCAGCTCTCCATGCTAGAGAGGGGCCAGAACTTTCAGTCAGGCACTCACAACCACGCACCTCATCTGCACAGTCCAGCTTCAAAACATGGGTGGGCAGTGGTTTTAGCAATACTGATTTTTCATTTCTCCAAATAGAAATTAACAGAAGAAGGGAGATTAGACACGCACCCCTGAAGACAGGAGGTTTCTACTGATTAGCCTAGAAGTCACCAACTTTCTGAATTCAAGACCTTATGCTGCCTCTGATCCTGCCCCTGATCCTGACTAGATATAATGGTCAGCTCACACAGGATCAAGCCCCAGCCCTGAGTAAAAATCTAGGTAAGGACTTTGGTGTTTGATCTTTACAAAGCAGAAGCTAACAGCTACAAATAAAATACTCCAGAGCAGCGAAAATTAAACAGTCCTGCAGTCACAAGTGTTGGCATATGGAAAGCTGCCACTAAGCTAATAATGGAATTGTCTACCACAGCAGAGAGGGAGGTCCCAGCATCCCAGAGCAGCCACACATCTGGAGACTGGGAACACAGCCATCAGCAACCTATGTTTAAGTAGCACATTCTTGCTACCTTCCTGCCAGCTGCTCATCTTCTCTCACCACAGGCCAAGGGCAGAGGCCCACAAGCAGTAATGTGGCACTGGGGACAAACTGGAGCAGCTACAAGCACAAAGGTAAGTCCCTGAGTAGAACCCTGACTGTCTGTGTACACCTGCTTTTTTCATGTCACAAAATATTGGCAGCTGGTTCATTTGTCACACACCTGCATTTTCACACTCAGGACAGCAGCCACTTTCACTGGTTCCTTCAGGTATCTGTGAGGAGTGTAGAGCACTGGGGGTGACCATTCCTGGCTCACTCCAGCCTGGCCCTGGCACTACTTCCTTGTCTGCAGCAGAGCCACCCTGCTTAGGAATGAGAGGAGAATCACAGCCAGGAACTGGAACATGAACCAAACATGCACATATCACTCACAAACAGAGACAGAGAACAATTTCCAGACAGGTGGCTATGGAACTTGCACAAGGTATTCACCCATTAATGAATGTCAGAGAAAACAAAGTCAGGACAGTGATGCAGCCAGACAGCAAACAGGCTACTCACCAGCAGCTGCCTGCAGAGGGGAGCTCCGGCAGGATGGGAAGACCAAAGCATGGAATGTGCTACAGGAACCAGCAGCAAGAATACAGATGTATGATACAGTGGTGGGAGGAGAGGCACACTCACATGAAACACCCATCACCTCATGCACAGTGCTCCTGGAAGTGCCAGATGAGGCTGATTCACAGCACTCCCCTCAGTGTCCTCCCCTCTGTAGCACAGAGAGCTGACAAGAGATAGCAAGTGCTAAAGAGCAGAAGGGAGATAAAGCACTAAAGAGAAGAGGGAGATAAAATGCTGGAGAGGAGATATGCATGAGTGTCCAAACACACAGAGGAACAAGCTTGAGAATAAAGAACGGGTAGCTTTAGCACTGAATCACTGCTCCTCTTCCTGAAGTACCTGCCTCATACTTGTAAAGATTTTCAAGGCACCAAGCTGTAGAAAGGTGTATCACTGCTGGATAGCACAGGGCAAACCAAGTGGAAACAGAGCAACCATGCCTCTAATGGATCCACCATTCTACAGAAGAGCAGTTTGTGCTGGCTAAGGGTGTCTAGGAGAAGATCCTGCTCCCAAGGAAGCAAAAGGAAAGGAAATTCCAAGAAGTTTCTTGGCAGTATGGTTCTGTACCCATGACATCCACCGCAAGGGGCATCTATTGGCTCAAGAGATGTACCATCAGTGTTGACAATGACTACAGCATGGTTAATTAGGCCATCTTCCCTCTTTGACAATAAAAGAGACCCAAGTATCTCAGATTCACCAAAGCAGATTTCTGTCCCAACTGCCCCCTTCAGAATACCTGTGAAAAAAAGTCTTAGGATCAATCAATATCTTGTTCTCCAAGTTCACGCATAAAATAGACCTGGTGCATCCACACCAGCTGCTGTTCAGTCACCCTGAACTGATTGCTCATAGCAATGACAGATGTGCACAGGGCTCTCCACTGCAGGTGTATGCTCCAGAAAAATCTAGTCCTCTTGGCTTGCAATTGTAGCAAGAAAATAAAACCTCAAAAAGAATCTGCAGGTTCTTCTATTTAATGTTTCAGTATTTCCTGGTCAGAGGGATGGTCCTGCACCTACCAGTTTTCCCAGCAAGTACAGCTGCTGTCTTCCATGTGCTCAAGGCCTCCAGCAGTAAAATTCAGCCAACAATTTCGTCCCTTCAGAGACTTTACTTATTGAGACTGCATCAACTGTCTGTAGAATAAGGCTTTTACATCATGGCTCATTGGGAACACGAGCTTCCAAAAGCACAGAGCTGCAAAACGTGAGCTTGTTGTTGGCCTTTTGATAACGTTCCTTTGAGCTTGCCAGAGCAGGAGTTTGACTCCTGCAGCATGGACTACAGGGGACACACCTGGGATCTTATGGCCAGGTTCTGGATATCATGGCCAGGTTCTTCCATCCATTAGGAGGAAGGGATGGCTTTTTCCTTGCTCAAGCTATGGATTGGTGTGGCCAGGCATAACAGGGAACACCTCTGGACATGCTCTTTCCACAGCTCAGGGCGCTGATCATGGCCAAAATAAAGACTTTTGGCAGCAAGGATGGCATCCTGGCCTTCTCTACCTGCGGCTTGTGCATTTCTTCTCTCTTTGGTCCCTTCATGCTCTCCTATTCTGCTGCCACCCTGGTCTCCTGCCCCTGCTATATCTCAAGCAGTTCACCACACAGCACATTGTGAAGGACAGAGACAGGAGGAGGGGGCACTGGGAGGCTCATGCACTTTTACTCCATCCATTTCTGGGAAGGTGACACTGGACCATGCACAGCAATGGTGTTAATACCACACAGGGCAGCAGCTCATGAATTGAAATAGCAGCAACACTGACAGAACTCACCAGTCTCAGAAAAGAAAGCTGATGTGGAACTGGCTTGTTCATCTTTTCCATGACAGGAAACATTTCAGCCTCTGTTATCAGCACAAACATTGTCTGCTCCCATCACGCCGTGCAACTCGCCACACTCCATGTTGGGACCACATGAATAAAGAATGCCAGAGTGTTACTTTTGCCTTCCACAGGCTCAAAATGCAACAAAACTCAACCCTCTGTTGTGCTTTGCAGGCTTCAAAGCATTCAGCTGCTCAGTTTCTCATGTCACAGCCCATGGCTGTATCAGCCTTCTAAGTAAAGCACGCCGGTCACCCAGAGCCAGCTGCTGCAAGGAGCACAGGACAAGTCCAGGGCCAGGAGCCCTTGGGCCAGTGGTGGCCACCAGCTGTCAGCCAGACTGCCTCAGCCAGACAAATTTCAATCCAAATACATACCAACTGAGTGAAGATGCAAGGAAGAAGAACTCTCATAAGTACATACACAGCACTGTCTTCAGCTTCCATTTTTTCAATTACTTTTCTGCTTTATGGCCCTTAACACAAGAGGAAAAATGGAGGTGAGCTGTAGAAAGCAATCAATCTCTCAGCTTTTCATGCATTCACACCAAAGCAGAGCTTGGATCAGGGACACCCCTAAAAAGTGCTGGAAAACACATCCAAAGCTTCATGAAGAATTGCTTTTACGGGACACAGGTTGTTTTGGAAATCATAAGCAAAAGGCATTGAAGTGTAACAAGTTTTTGAAAGGTCAGCAGAAAATTCCTGTGGCATTTTAGACACAATAAAACCTTATGACTTCAAACTGTTAATCAGGAATGCCATAAAGAAGCCTTACCGGAAATCAGAAGTGAATCCTAGGACTTTGATCTAAGCTGGAATCCAACTACTTCAAATCTTGCTGCAGAAAGGTTCATAGCCCTGAAATCAACACAAAGGACACAGCAATAAAGGACATGTAAGAATAAGACTCACTGGGTCTTATTTGCCCTAAATTTGATTTAGTAAAACCAGGATAAGATAGGATGTTAGCCTTGCCTTCAATGGTTCTGAGCTGTCCCTCAGATAGTATTTGTAGTAGAGGAGCTGTACTCTAAAATTAGACAATGAATTAGCTAGATCTTTTGAGGATCAAATTCTTTGTATACTTCTCACTAAAAGCTGACACAAACAGCTTTCTCTTTAGTGACTGCACAATTAGATTTTGAGGCATTGTGTGCTTGCATTGGACCAAATTGCTACAATTCACCTCTTTATTCAAGTGAAGGTTTTCTGGGGAAACAGCAGTTGCAATAAGGAGCCATCCCTGGGGCCCCAACAGCACAAACTGCAACTCTAACATACCCGCCATTCCAGATTTCCTTCTAACCTAAATTATACACAGGTGGAGGTTTTGTCAGCTGTGATTTCACTTCATGCAGAAGGTGATTGTCTCTCAGGCATGCAGCAGCAGCCTGCACAATGGCTCAGCAGCCCCTGGGCTCTGCTCTCGAGGCTGAGACAGGGCTCCAGCCCTGGGGTGTCACAGGTATCAGGCATTTGTGTGTATGAATGAGGTACACAGTTGTCTCAAATCTGGTATTTGTATGTGCACCTTGGAAATATAAAATCAAAAGATTTTATAAAAACTTGGCCATCAAAACATGAAAGCAAAAGAACATATGGGCAGAAATCTAATTTCAAATGACAACCAATGTGTTGTTGGGTTTGTTGTTGTTGTTGTTGTTGTTGTTTTTAATGGCTATCAGTTATCTACATAGACCTTGAAAAACACTCAGAATAAAGGAGAGATGTCCCATTGTTTACTTTTTCACCCCAGGACAGCCTAAAGTGGCAGCTTTGGTCATTTTTTTCCAGAGTTTCTCAGGTTATGATGTAAGGAGGCAAAAGATATCTATGACTGATCCCTGCCTCTCTGCCTCTCTGTACTTCATCCCTCTCTCCACTGAGTGCTTTTTTTACCTTTTCTCATGACTGACTACCTGCTCTGCCAGTCCTGGTTTTCCTCCCAGATGGCAAACATCCATCTCCTGGCTGCACTCACTTGCAGGAAGCAGAAAACCTGCAGCCTCACTCCCCACAGCACTGAAACAAGTGACATGAGACTAAACTTCACTATAACCACAAATGTACCTAATCTACTGAAAAGTGTGGGGCCAAGCTTGCATGATAGGCTGCTTGCAGAAGTCTCAAACCTGGGGTAAAACAGAGCACCAATTTTAGGTGTATGTTATGTGGTAGATGGAGACCATTCACTCCACTGTTAGAGGCACATGAACACAGAAAAACAGTGCTAGACTCAGCATTAGCAGCTGATCATTGCCATGATAGGAGAGATTTATCCTGTAGCACCAGATAGTAAAGTATTTACAGAGTGTGCCACCTGCTCGATAAAACCAAGATCAGCAGACACAGACACACCTGTAGAGATGATAAATAAAGCCCAATAAAAAGACAGAGTTACAAAGACATCCTTAATTTCCACCATGAGACCTAGACCCAGGATGGAGGCTCTTTGTGCCCCACAGTCATCACTACCCTTTTGTCCTGTGAGGGTTTCTCACCTCAGTAACCCAGCACCCTCTGCAGAGTGGTGAGTTTTCTCGTCAGGGCACAGCAAAGGCCAGCAGAGAGCACCAAGCCTAAACCCACGAGTCTGAAGTTATTTGAAGACAAAAGCACACACAGAAAAACCTCCCATTTAAAACACGGGTTATAAAAGCCAAGCAGTTGTGCGCAGTACCGTGATCAAATGCCATCCTTATTCCATCACAGCTTGAAATAGATTGGGTAACAGGCAAACAACTGTAAAAATCCCGAGCTGCTGCCAATGACCACGCAGCAGGAGCGGCACCGTGCTGCTTCCCTTCCAGCACTGTGGCCTTTGGCCAAGGAAAGCCTCCATTGTGCTGCAGGAGCACACTGATCTCAGCACATCCAGAGGAACCTCGCTGGTGAACTATACATTGCAAAGGTTCCACAGGCTGAGCATGCCCAGACCTCCAGAGCACCCTCAGCTAACAGGACATGGGCAATTATGTAGTTTGCCCAGTCCATAGGACAAAAGCTAGGTGCATGATTCATGGTTTTCCCAGATCTTCTGAACCCCCTCTGTCAAGCCTAGGTGGTTCTCCTATTTTAGCTGCTGCCTGCACAGGCTTTGTTAGTGCTGGAGGCTGAGGCTTTGTATCAAGCCCCAGGAGTTCAGTACATTCTGTTCAGAGTGCCAAAGGCATTGAATAACCACTTGCATTTGCATTTGCCTAAACATAGCCTAAACATATTGCAAACAAATAGCAGGAATAAGTTCAGCACTTGAGGCACAATTAAAAGCTGAAAACACCCATCAATAATTTGGTCTTTTTCCAAAAAGACCAGAAAAAGCCAATAGGAATAAGAAAAATTGAAACGGTATTTTTGTACTGCAGCAAAAAAAAAACAGAATAAAAAAGGCGAGATGTTTGCCAAGAACTTTAAAACCTATTTTTAACCAGTCAGTACATTTTATGAGCTTATAAGATAAGCTGCTAAATACCATTTCTGGGGTTTGGACTTTTTGCTGTGGGCATGTGCAATCCGTGTCGCTGCCTGAGCCTGGTGCTTCCCTCTGTAGCCGCGGCAGGATCAGAGGTAGCCAGCCTCCCAGCGGAGTGCTGCATTATGAATCAGATCATGCTCACCGAGGAAAGGAGGCTGGGCTGGTGACGGTGGGCTTCAGGGAGCTAAGAGGCTCGGGGTGCTATTCCCGGCAGGAATAGCAGCGGCAGGATCCACGCGTGACCGTGTGAGGGTGACGGAACCACCGCACGATCCGTGCCCGCAGTCGGCCCGCAGCCCGCGATCGGCCCGGGGCTCGCCCTCGGGAAGGGAGACACAGAACGGGAGTGTCTGAAAGAGAAAGGAAACGAGGCACTGCGGGAGGATGCAGTCACACCGCCGATTGCAAAGGCAGCTCGGACTGTGTTTGGAACAAAGGCTCTAACCCGTGTAATAAAAGAGAAATAAAACGTTAAGAGAAGGAGCGGCATCCCCTTAGTTATTTTATCCCTCCAGGCATTGAATGAGGCAGATATCGCTGCAATCGAACGCCTGTGAGATGTCTGGATGCTGCTACAGCTGACGAGGTTCATCCTCCCGACATCCCTGCATGAGGGGAGGAGGAGGCTGAGCCTGTTTGGTCTGGAGCTGGTGTACAAAGAACACTCCCACAGACAGAGACAGCCCTGTCGCAGTACGTGTGATCGCACCGGCGGTGTTTTGCTGCAGCTCCGCCTGGTAACAGCCCCGGAGGCAGCCTGAGAAAGGCCCGGTCCTGCGGGCCCTCAGCCCGGGCAGAGGCTCGGAGAAAGGCCCGGTCCCCGCGGGAGCTCAGCCCGGGCAGAGGCTCGGAGAAAGGCCCGGTCCCCGCGGGCCCTCAGCCCGGGCAGGGGCTCGGAGAAAGGCCCGGTCCCGCGGGAGCTCAGCCCGGGCAGAGGCTCGGAGAAAGGCCCGGTCCTGCGGGAGCTCAGCCCGGGCAGAGGCTCGGAGAAAGGCCCGGTCCCCGCGGGAGCTCAGCCCGGGCAGAGGCTCGGAGAAAGGCCCGGTCCTGCGGGAGCTGAGCCCGGGCAGAGGCTCGGAGAAAGGCCCGGTCCCGCGGCAGGCGCTCAGCCCGGGCAGAGGCTCGGCAGCGCAGAGAAAGGCCCGGTCCTGCGGGAGCTGAGCTCGGGCAGAGGCTCGGCAGCGAAGGCGCTGAGATCCAGCCCCGGGGACAGCCGGGCTGCCGAGTCACCGGGAGTGCCACCGAAAGCAGCCCAGCCGTGCCGGGCCAGGCCTCACCGGCACACCCTGTACCGCCCGCAATCGCTCTGTCCATGCGACAGCTCTGCGAGGGAACACCCAGGGGATGCTGGCAGCACACACGTCCTTGGTCTGTGTTCAGTGGGTAACTGTGGCCAAGGCTCCCTTGGCTCTGCTGACAGCACGGGGACTGCCACAAGGGCCAGTCCTGCTCCCTCCCAGCCTAAGAGGCACCTACAGTCACACTCACTCTGTTTCTGTCCAGCTGCACAGGATTGCTTCGGCTGCTGCCCAAAGCCAAGGTCCAGCTCTGGGTGACTTCAGGAAGCCATAGCTCTGCTGCTGCACCGCAGCAGGATTTCATCCCTTCTAACAGAAGGCTCCAATTTGCACATCTTATCCCCACATCCATCCTTCAGGATCAGAACACACCACAGATCACACCTGGAAACTCCCTAGAGATTTTTTCCAACCTAAACAATTCTATGGGTCTGTAGGACTGCTCTGCCTGGAACACAGGCCTCAGCCTCCAGTGTAATAAATGGGAGTTTCCACGGAGGAGAAGCCAGTCACCACCTGCTGTGTTCTGGGGTTGGTTGTTTTTTATCTACATTCACAAGCCCATTGTCATCAGTTACGTATGTCTGTGTCAAAGCTGTTTTTCCAAATACTGCCAGCCACAGCAGCAGAGAACACGAGTGCTGTGCGATTGCCACATTCAGTCTCAAAGCCCAGGCAGATCCTCGATTGCATCCTGCAGCCTGGATTCACAGCTCCACCTCAACATGCCACTGCATGCTTTATTGGAATGAGCTGCCTCCTCTTCCTGTGCACCACATCATCTCACACTTGCTGTTTTCCCTCCTTTACTTCTAGGTTAGCTGTACCTTTGCTGAGCAGAAATACTGCAATTCCAAGGAAAGCAACAGTGACAGGTCACTTCAAACTGTGACAGTAGCCACGACTGCTAACACATGGCATAGCAAGGCTGCTGAGCAGGGACTGTCATTACCATTTTACAGACAGGAGAATAAACCCCTTCTGAGGGCAAGGATGCAAACTGGCACTTTCCAAGTGAACAGATTAGCTGCTTTTGAATGCAAATAATCACTTGTGTTTGCTCTCCATTTACCGCGTTAATCCCACTCGAGCACGTCAGTGACTCACTCTCCCCTCTGCCCCTGAACAGCCACAGATCTTCTCATCTGACCTCGTCACCAAACACCTTGTTCTTGGACAACCACTCTGACAAATCAGTTACACGATTAACTCAATTTGAATAAACTGTGTAGCTCACCCAGACTGGGGTGGTGCACAAAGGGACCACCTATTTGAAGCCCTGCTCTGACATACACTATTCATTGAATCCATCTTTGTTTGCTTTTTAATATTTTTAAGTGTTCCTTCACTTTAGTCTACATTTTTCCTAATAAATTTATCTTCAATATAAGAAGAGGTGATTCTACTAAGACCGTTTCTACTGTTGTGCTGAGGCCATGGAGGAATTCAGGCAGAGATATTCCAAACGCTGAGCTCCACCTTGTCCTTCAGATGCACCTGACAAGTAACATTAGTCAGTGCTGCTCTATGCTCCATCACCATCCATTTGCAAGAGCTGGAAATGCTCCATGGACAATATGGGATGCAACAGGGCAGCAGTCACTAGGGCAGCAGACAAATGAACATGGACACTCGTGCCCACCTAGCGGGGTGGGGGTACACTTGTACACTTTCCTTTGTTAAACAGCAGATAAGTCTATGGCTACAAATACAAAACTAGCTTTTCAGGTGGCAGCTTTTAGGGAGCTGGCAATGAGGCACAGCCTGCTTCTGTGGCCAACATCTGCTTGTTGATGACAGAAAGGCACAGCCAGGTGATGCAGCTGCTGCAGGACAAGTCTGATCAGCACAGCCTTGCACTCAGTCAGGGAACAAACCACTCATGCACAGACAACTCCTGTTGCCCACATGCCTGCTTTGCGTTTGTCCAGTGCTCTGTCCCACAGGGCTGATCTTTGAGGAGATCCCTCAGCTTCTGGAAGTACAAATAATCACACAGATCACTGCTGTTGGTCCTGCTGATGTCAGGCTGATCAGTGCAAACAGCTGACTGAAAGGTGCTTTACTTTGACCTAGCAGACCGGTAAACTGGGATTGAAACTACTCAAAGGTAGAAAATAGACAAAGCCAACTAAACCCATGTTATTCTTTCTTATGTAAAACATCAGTTGTTCCCAGTCCCATGGCTGACAACAGCTGGCCTCCATAAGCAAGGACTATTGCTGAGGCTCTCCAGAACCAGCCTGGCAAAATGGAGGTCTGGGGTTGTGCAAACTGACTCACACTTGAGAGTGAGCAGAGACCTGTTCTGCCTTTTTAATAGTGGAAATAAAGCAAAGCTTCACAAGGAAAGGTGTTATGGGCCACATGTAACATTAGCAAGGGGAATATGTGCCAGTGCACAGCAGAGACCCAGGGCTCCTCTCACTGCTTCCCACACCCTCTCTGTGTCAGCATGGCCCCGTGGCAGGGCAGGACGGCTCTGCTTCCAGGTGGAATGGCAACACTGGGACTTTCTCCACACTGAGAGGTGAAACAACTCCACATCAGTTGGTGTAATGCATTTCTGTACACTTCTGCTACAGAAGTGTACAGTACAGTGTCTCCTGTGCTGTCCAAAGACCCAAGATGTTGCCGAGATGCAGATGCAAATTAATTCGAAGTAAAAATAAATAAGTATCAGTCACTGTTTTACAATTCAAATGCATGTGAAGAAGCCAAACTCTAAATGCAAAATTAGATCAGCCCAGATTCACAACCAGATCTTGTACATAAACAGACCAAGTTTGCTCAGTCTTGGATTTGTGCCACTTTCAGTGTTTTTCTTGTCTTGCCACAGTCATCCCAAGCTCTGCACCCAGGGGAGCAATGTTTCTGATGTGCTACAATCACACCGTGGTGTTTCCCTTGTGTTTCTGCTCTCTCTCACAAGGGTGTTGCAGATGCAAGGTTTGGAGCAGCTCTACCTGCTTCAGGGCTTCCCCTCAGAGCTGTCTCCATGGTTTATAGCACTGCCAGGCTACAGCTATTCCACCTGTATTTGTCGTGCCAAGAGTCTATCTCAAATAGAAGTATTTGGACTTGTGAAAAACAAATCAGCTAGTTTTAAGAACAGGGAATAGGATAGTACTTTAATTAGACAAACATTAACCACTGCAGCTTCAGCAGAAGGTTTGGCAGATGAGGAACCAGCAAGCCACAGAGGAAAAAAGCCCAGAGAGAAGTACTGTGGAATGACTGTATTGCACACACAATGCAAACTCTGCCCTGAGGAATTACGTCAGAACAAGGTTAAATATTTCACTGGGACTAATACTTCCCATTTAATTTATTTTTATAAATCAATCTGCATAATGTGTGCTGGCATCCTTTATGTTTCAGTTTTGCTTACAGTAATAAAACTAACTCTGCAAATCATCCTTGGCTGTGTGTTATTTTTACATCCAAAAGCACTGAGTGATAGAAGCTTGGCAGGACAGATCTGACTAAGAGAAAGAAAAAGCATTGTACTTCCCAAACATAGCAGAACAAGCCTGTTTTTAAAGCAGTAGGATGAAAACGGTTCAGCCTACAGTTAAAATTAGAGGTATGGTGAGATTGAGACTGCAAGAGAAGTACTGAATTACATGTGTTTTACTTGAATTCAACAAGCATTTTTTATTAGTCTGTGGTAAATGAAATACTAGCAACTTTAAAAGTCTGTGGAACAGTCAAATCCACAAGGTGTTTCATGGAGCAAATGCTCCCTGCCATTGTCACCACTCCAGGAAAGCCAGTGGTGACAGAGCACGGGAGCCACATGGGGCAGACACCGTGGGTCTGGCTCCTGTGACCCTGCAGTCACTCATCCCCTGCCCCCAGTGCTGCCTTGGGAGGACAAGGCACGGCTGGGATTAAAAGAGAAGGGGCAGCACTGTGCCACACACGGGGCTCCTGTCCAAAGCCTCCTGCAGCCCATTCACTGGAATGCTCACGGTGGTCCCCAGGGCCCCTGGCTCTCCCAGCACACACTCCCAGCTGGGTGAGGAGGGGCTGTGGGCACCCATCTCCCACTCTGCAGCAGCAGCCGTGGTGCTCAACAGCCAAAGCCCTGCTCAGGTCAAACACTGGCACTGCTGGCACAGCCGGGGGGCACCTGGCTCTGAGCCACCCTGACACCACTGTCTGTACCTTCTGTTCTTTCATGGTGCTCAAGAGACAGACACACGGTATTCTGGAGCCTCTTATAATGAATAATTACTGAACCTCACCCCAAATGTATGTATATGTATATGTATATGTATATGTATATGTATATGTATATGTATATGCTTTTAATAGACATAAAGAAATATAAACCCCACAAACATTTTGAATGCTAAATGAAAAAAAAAAAAAAAAAAACCACCATTAACTGGAAGAGTTCACTAATCCAAATAACCAAATCAAGATACTCCCATTCCCCTCCTCCCAGATAGACTATTTACAGCCATCAGGAATGTGTCACTGCTCAGCATTCCGACCCACTGCCTCCGCAGGCTTTTCCTTTCTCCAGCAGGAAATCCTCCAGCTGGCCCTACTTTGTTCTGTAGCACATTTTAAATTCAGCTTCTTTGTATCAACTGAATGTAGGTACATGCAGGCATTTGGTACCTGCATGTGGGTGTTCCTCCTGGTGAGACCTTCTTACTTTCAATTTCCTTATGAGCAAATTAAAAAAAAAAGTAATTCCTTCAGTGATTTTTCTGCCTTTCTGCAATATGCACACACACAAAATTCTTAAAGAAATGTAGAAAATAACAGCCACTGATGGACTCTGCATCTTCCAACTTGGATTGACCAAGTGCTGCCTAAGTTTATGTTAAAGGGTTTGCTCAAATAAAAGTGTTGCAGATTTCTTCTTAACAGGAAATTTTTTTATTTCCCCAAGCCTTTCTACTTAGAAGCAAGATTATTTGCAAGTTGGTGTCATATAAACCATGGGCCAAGTGTTTACCCTGGACATGGATTCCATGGAAAGTTAAGCAAATGCACATTTGTCTCCCAAGTTTCCCCGGGAAGCGCCGTGCCCGTGGTGGGCACTGGGCTTAGAGGGGCTCAGGGCTCAGTCCTCAGGGCAGAGGGGCTCAGGTCCTGCTCCAGGGACAGAAAGGAGGCACAGATCACAGGTGAGCAGGAAAACTAAACCTCCCTTTGGCTGTGGGTAGAGCTCGAGGGGCTGAATCACTCTTGTTTCAGATGCAGTACCCTTAGCCTGGGGCTGAAAGCAGTAAAATATGCAGCAAGGCAGGACACTTTCTAGGCAGAGTATCCTCCTTGGGTTTTGTTTTATTTGGTTTGTTTGTTGTGGGTTTTTTGATGCTCGACAGCTATTACCACTAAAGAGCAGAACCTGTGACAATACAGAGAATATACTTGCTTTGCTCTAAGAACATGAGCCACATTTTCACCAAACAAAAATGGATGTGTTGGGTTGTTTTAATTCCTGGTCTAGTTGGACATGTCTTATCTCTGCCTCAAAAAAATGGAAATGCATAACGAAGGCAGCCAGTTGTCTTGTCTTGAACACAATTCCCACCACAGGAAAGGATTGTTGGCTAGATGTGGTATCAGTACAGGGAAACTTAGTACTGCCAGCTGAATAGATATGTCAAATTTCTTTCTGCAAAATGTTATGTCTACAGCTACTAGAAATAGCACAGCTGAGTGATAAAACTTAAACAAGTGTGAAAAAATATTTGCTTTATTTTCAATTCTGTTTTCCTTGTGAACCTGACAGCATTTTGTTTTCCTAAAGTCATGTTTCATGTGCCCAAGGACTGCACTTTCCCACTCCCTACACCTGTGTTCTCATAAACATTAGCAGTGCTTACACAGATTCTGCACCAGCTTGTACAGGACTGAGAAGGCAGGCTTGTTGGACACTTTCATCTAAAAAGAAATAGGAATAAAATAACTTTATATGAGAGTATTTCCCTTAAAACACTGGAATGCTCTTTAATATCTGATTGATGAGACCTGGCCCTACAAAGACTGAATTTTCACATTGCCAGAACCTTCCATGAATAGGCACTGATTTCATGTACTACTTTAGGATCAGATCTTACAGGACACTATTTTTAACTGCATGAAGAACAAACATGTCTAAAACACCTTAACCCTCCAGCTGAGGCTACACATACTTTAAAGCCATTCTAATATATGCATAATTAATGCGTATATTACTCAGCAAATGGTAAACAGCAAGTGTTGCAGTAACTCTCCTGTCACTAATTTTAATACTGTACCAAAATATGCCATTGTAAATTAACTAGTACATTATGGAGTGTCATAAATTATTGAAACTAAAATTATAACTGGCAAAATGAATGAAGCAAGAACATTTTGTAACCCAGTGTTCTTCCTACTCGACTTCATAATTTTCTAATTTGAGTAAAATGCTAAATCTGATTCTGTCTGAGCACAAAAAGGAATTTTTTCATATAATTTACTAATTTTGAAAGTAGCTTGGTTGGAAAGAAATTGAAGCATGTCAAAACCTCCACAAAAGCCATTCTATGATAGAATATTTGTTTACATGGCACACAACATAAACTGTTCTTTTGTCATCATCCCCAGGCCCCGAGGTGAAGCCAAAGGAATCACATCACAGCAAGGGAGAGCCACTCAGGACAAAACTCTGCTGCCAATGGTGCACACCCAGCACTAAGGAGGAGCCCGTCCCACCTGGGCTCAGAGGATGCAGGACAGAGATGTGCTTCTCCAAGGAGCCCAGCTGACACAAGGCAGTGAGCAGGAGCCCGTGGTCCAGGCTCCCACAGCCTCACCTGCACCATGGGCAGGGACCACTGCTGAGTGCAGGGCACAGGCAGGAGAAATAGCTCCTGTTTGGCACAGAAGTTAGAGCTCTTCAGCTTTGGACATCTAGAGGTGAGAACAGACAGGTGAACAGCACAGGAGTGACATTACTTTATCTTTTGCAGGGATTTTAAAGCAGACCAAAGGTGTCTTTATGCAAGTTGGTAGAACATGCTGCTCCATTACTTCAGTCAATAGGAAGTGTCAAATTGTTTTTGCAGAAGTCTTCTTTTGTCCTGTATTGTTTTTTAATTTTCATTATTTGGTTTCACTGAAATAACAGGTGTCTTTTTTTAGACAGACATAAAAGAGGCTGGCAGACAATGTCTGCTGCTTCACTGTTTCCAAATGGATTCCATATTCTGCTCCTTTACTCCTCTCACCTTCCTGCTCTGTCTTCTCTGAAGTACCATGGAACCTTCCATGTGCCCATTTTTTTTTTTTCATTTTTAATTTGCTCGTGTTTATTTACTGGACAAAATAACTACATTAATTAATCTTTTTATGCTGCCTGAGCTCACCCTGACTTTCATTGGAGCAGAGCACCATCCCTACCAACACAGCAGGGCCAGACCTTGTGTGGCATCCTGACCATGCAGCCCCACACCCCTCCAGAGTAGTGGGAAGGATGCTGAGAGGTGGTGGCCCCAGGATGAACTCTCAGGGAGAAATCCCTATGGAGTTTGAGTTCTGACCTCGTTTCTGTAGGCTCCAGGAAGGAGGTTCATCTCTGGAGCCACCACAGCACAGAAGGGTCTTTGGTGGCAGTGGCTGGGGCAGGTCCATGGGCAGCCCTGGGCTGCTGGGCTGCACCCATCGCCCCGCCAGTGGAGGAGAGGCAGGAGGGAAAAAGCTCCATCCCTCTGCACAAGCCTGACTTGTGCAGTTAACTGCAGCAGATGGAAACCTTTGGGGACAACAGTCTCCCTGCTCACAGGGTAAGGCAGTGTCCCCTGGCACAGCGGGGGCGGGCACAGCACTGAGAACATCCCAGGGGAGAAGCTGATTTAGAACTGCCCTCTGACAGTGGTAACAAGGATCCTGCACCCATCTGTCCTGCCCTCCCTGGCTATGGCACCCTCCTGGGGAGGCTGAGCAGGGGACACACAGCCTGTTCCTAGCACAGATGGCCCACAGGCCACCCCAGGGAGTCTCGGGACCGTGTGAGGAGCTTTGTCAGGCACTGGGAGATGCTGGAGAGAATGGGAAGTTCCTGCGGGGATTCATTTCCCCAGGAGATCCTGACTTCTGGACAAAGCTGTGTAGCTGAGATTGTAATACCACTCTGCTGCGGACAAGGACACCAGGGGGCTGTGCTGGGTATAAGCAAGGACAGTTTCTAGTTCTCAAGTTTTTATAATAATGATGGATTAATCCTGTTCTTGTCCTGTCCTAATGTGCCAGGACAGAACAGCTGACATAAGACTCCTCCAAATTGCAACGGGTGTCCTCAGCTGCAGGAGCCAGTGGTTTTTAAGCACACAGTTAACTCCCACAGACCAAGTATTTCCTTCTTCTTTTTTAATAACCATTTCTTTAGGCGAGTGTCTCTTGGTATTTTAAAAACTCCTTTTAATCAATTTAGAATTAATAACAAAGCAGCAAAACCCTTAGGGCCTGAAAGCTCCAATCTCTGCCCCTCTGGAAGTGATGAGTCAGCTCCAGCGTGGCAGCCATGGAGCAGCTGAGGGCCGCCCAGGAGAGCTGAATTAGGTCACTTGGTTTGCTATTCATGGAACAGTGGCTGTCCCTGCCATTCTGAGAGAGCTGCTGCACTCCAAGGACACTGCCACAGCACCTCACAGCAGCTGCTGCTGCCATGGCTCTGTCCTGTGTACTTCCAGTGCACAGGTACACCAGGACAGAGCCCCTCCAAGGGGAGGGAAAGGACAGTGGCTGCAGGACACAGCACACACAGAGTCCTGTCCTGCTCCCTGCTGTCTGCACGGTGTCCCCTCAGGCTCCTGCCCTGGGCACTGACCCATGCTCTGCTCGGGTTAGGAACAGCAAGCAGCAGTGCCCAGAGCCACACTCCTGGGCCCAGCCTCTGCCCTAAGCATGGCTCACACCAGGCCAGCAGAGCTCAGCTCCCAAGGGAACACAGGCCCCTGGGTACTGGAGCAGACCTGCTGAGCCCCCTCACTCATCACTTGTTTCCAATAGTGATGCCATGGTCCCTACAGGCAGCTCCTATGGCAGCTCCCTACAAAACACTGGCTTGGAGGTTACCCACAGCACAAGCTTCCCATGCTCCTGGCAGCTTTTCTCACACCAGTCATTCTGGAACTAGCTCAAGCACAAGTGTTTTATGACCTGAGAAGACAAAGAGAACAGCCGTCAGAGGCTGCAGGACCAGACCCACTTGAGTCCAATTCCTGCTCCAGCAAATGTCCTCTTCCTCACAGCTGCCTTCAGAAGGGTCTGGTCACTTCAGTGACTTGGAGCTCCAGCACTCCTGTTTCCAGCTGCCTGAACTACCAAGTGCCCATGTTTCTGTAACTACAGTCTCCAGAGATCCAGCAAAAGATCTTCTGAATGCCCTGGGAAGCACATCTGTCCTGTTGCTGCAGGGCAGCCCAGTGCCCATGTCCTGCCTAAACCTCTCATATTTAAGGAGGGGTTTTGTCCCTGCCAGAGGGGTGCAACATGACAAAATGACTGCCTGCTCACCTGTTAATGTTCAGCTGTGATAAAGATGAAAGATTGTGGCTCACACCCTCATTTGTTCACTGAAGAGAGATCAAAATAAACCAAAATGGCTGAACAGTTTGTAAATTCCACTTCTCTGGAAGGTTGCAGAGTGACAGATGTACTGCAGTGGCAAATGATAGAACAGCTCTCTAAAGTATGGTTGTGAGATTTCAAAAGACATTCCTCTAATGTCCCAGACAGAGCACAAGAGGCACTCCTGAGGCAAATAAGAGATTTATTTAAAAAACCCAAGCAAAGCTTTCTTTAAGAGAACACAATGACAATTTCTGTGCAATCTCTGCAGGATATGTCTAAGGGCACCCCGCAAATGCTCCATGGCCTGCTGAGCCCTTCTGGGCACCCACCTGTCCCTATCCTCCTGCTGCTTAGCACAAAGCCTCTGAAGAAGACTGAAATTCCAAGTCAGATTTTGTAGTGAAGCAACAAAACAATATTCCATGATTTAATGACAAAATCTGTTATGAGTGTCACCATTTTGGTTCCCAACTCCAGTTTCTTTTATGACTACTTCAGTGCTTGGACAAGAGGTTTGCCTAAACCAGTCTCTTGCTGGTAAGATCACAGGCACCCAAGAACAAAACTAAATCTTCTTCCAGGTACTTCTGTGGAAGGAAAAGATGGTCTTAAATTTTTGATATGTGTGTCTGGCCTGTGAGACATAGTGCTTGCTAAATGAAAAGTATGAACACTACATCTTAAAGTTCATTTTTGTTTGTTTCTATTTGTTCAATATTTTCAAGGGTAGCACATGGAGGAAAAATGAAGTGACATATAACAGATGATTTTGAAATGTTAGCTTTGGTAGCACAAAGTGAAAATGCAAATGTATTCTTGCATGAGCACAGCAAACAGAAAGGGTGGTCATGCCCACCACATCCTGAAATATAACCAGCTACTTTGTTCAGAAATGGCATTACCTTTATTCAGCACAGCTAAGGCATTAGCTTAAAGCTGCAGCACATTTCCAGTATACTTAACTTACAGCAACTTCCACTGTGAAGCTGAGAGTACATTAAAGGGTGCTAATGATTACAATGCACATACTAGATCAAGCAGATTCTGCAGCAATATTTTAATTTTCACTTAGATTAAATTTACATTATTATTTACACCACTCTGCTAAAGAAACAGGGAAAGAGGTGCTGTAAGTGTAGCAGCAGGCACGCACATCTTAATGTATTCTTCTTTATTTTTATCTTGTCGTTGAATTTAACAAACTTCCAAGTGCAAGTAGATTGAAGCTCCATCTAGTGCCAGGGGCTGGGAACTTACTGGGAGATTTTCACTCCAAAACCAGCAAGCATTCTCAGAGAACTACGGAGGAGCAGTAGCCTGCCTGGCACCCAGAGCTGTGGCACAGCAGTGAGAACACTGTGGAATTACTCTTACAATGTATAAAGGCTTCATTTAAAAGCTGCAGTACCTCAGGCCAGGCAGAGACCAGGGCACAGCACCTAAAACATGAGCCCAGCATGGTGAGAAGGCTCCCTGCACATGGCCAGCACCTCACTGCCCACCATGCTCCATCACTAACATGTTCTGCACAGCTCCTCTCTTTGATCCAGGGAAGCAGGATGCTGCTGGTGCACCCCAATTCACCCTGCTAACCTCCATCCAAAACCAGGCCATCAGTGGTTCTGAAATGCCCTTGCTGTTTAATACATGGCTTGAGCAAGTTAGCACTGTTTCCTGCACAAACACCTACTAATGGCAGCAGAGAAAATGGGTGTCTATCACCAACACACAAAATAGTCTAGCTGGTGCTAATATTCCCTCCCTCTCTTTTTCTGTATTTTTTCTTCCAATGGCAAGGGCTAGAACTGCACCTGTTTCTAGCTCTGTAACAAAGCCATGCTGCATGTCCCAACTCCAGTAAGCACACGCTATTCTAGCCCAAAAAGAGGAGGTCTGTGTAGCAGAGGACAGCTGTTCAGATAGTTCAGTCAAAGCAGTGACGTTGGAAGGTTTTTTTACATGCAGAAGTCATGTTTCTTCATTTAAGAAATGTGGTCTTTGTTGTGCAGTTTAGATTTGAATTTCAAAGAAAACTGAAATGGGAGGAATCCTTCCAGTGTCCTAGTTAAATGTAACCCACCCGAGTCATAAAGCTTTAGAAAGCACTATGCCACTTGGACACAGAGTACAGACAAACTGTATTAGATGCATCTGTCGACATTTGTCCTCACATAAGCTGAGCACATACTGGGAGCTCCACCATCACAAACAAACCACGTGTGAGAGTGGCTGTAGGCACCCCAGCACCACCTGATGACGCAGGGCAAGTGCCACTGGTGCATGAGGATGTCAGCAACACCGACAGGTGAGGAGGGAGAATTACACAGCAGATGACTGCACTCCCTTCTCCACAGCACCACTGCCATGACTCTGCTGGCAGTTGTGTAAAGGCTGGCAGCAAAAACTCAGCATCTGCTCCCAAACAGCCCCTGCCTGAGATGCAACATTTCCCCCAGACACTGGTGTGTGGTGACAGCAGTGGTGCTGGGGACAGCCCATCCTGGCATGGGGGCACAGGAAGACCCCCTGAAGCACCGCAGGGTCTCTGGGGACTCCAGGCAGGCACAGAGCTGAAGAAGCTGCCCCAGCTCCTCTGGGCACTGACTCCGCTCATCAGGCCTGCCACACCTTCCACAGTGAGCAGCTGGGTTGAGACAGAATAATTTATTGGTTTTTGGGAGGTACTTTGAAAGAAGAGAAAACGTTCTAAATGAAATCACATCATTCTTAGGCTACTTTCCCCTTTATTCATTTCTACTTCTCCTGGTTCCACCCATTTTTATATTCTTCATGTTTTCTTTCACTCGTACCAGAGTGGCTGCTTTACAGTTGCACAGTAGAGTTGCACTTTTAGACTGAATACACTTCTAAGATTACATGGACAGCTTTGAGCACAACTATTTTCATATACTTTGTTCCTCAAAATGTGATATTTGAGTGGATGCAATTGAGAGAAAAGCACTATACCTATGGCAGAAATAATTCTCTCCATGATGAAACTAAGTAGTACTCAAACTACCACAAATTCACACCAAATTATTCTAAATATTAAATCTACACTTGCCCTTCTTTGACAAGCTAACAGCAGGCAAGTTGACTCCTGCTTAGAGCTAGGATCAAGTTTTTTGTGGCTAAAGAAAAACTTGGTATAAGGTTAGAACAGTATCATTTTGCTGGGAAAATATGGCTTTTTAAACTTCAGAATTCTTATTATGATTTTGAAGACAGTGAATGTTTTAGGTGGAAATTGTGTATCACAGATAAATTTATGTATCTGTGATTCAAAAATCCTTTGGATTTTTACTAAGTAACAAGCATTAACAGCAAAATCATTTGTGATCAGAGGTGGAAACAGCATGCAGACAAATATATTTACAGATGCTACTAGTGAAAGCAAGTTGAATGAAGAAAATAATGCCCTGAATAAAGCTCCAGAGGTCCCCAGCTGCATCATGCAGGTGACTGAACGTGCAGCAGACAGTGATGCAGAAACAATCACCTGCAGTAACTGTGAGCTAGGGAAAGAGAACTGTCCCCAAGACACAGCCTTGGTGTCCCCAAGACACAGCCAGGACAACGCTGCTGCCCAGGGTCCTGTCCCAGGGGAGAGGGACCCCATGTTCCTGCCACACACCAGAACCCAACACAACAGTCAGAACTGGGTTTTCTTCTTCATGCATGCTAGCACAGTGAAAAAATGTAGATCAGCTATTAAAAAGCTAAATTTGTTCTACCAGTCAAATGTGACAGAGAAAAAAACAAGCAGATGAAGCCTGCCAGAAGTGAAATGTTCTCTTTCATCTCCTATCACTTCTCCTTGTGGTCAGTGAAGTGTGTGCA
The DNA here is from genome assembly GCF_009819655.1 of Sylvia atricapilla. Classification (NCBI taxonomy): domain Eukaryota; kingdom Metazoa; phylum Chordata; class Aves; order Passeriformes; family Sylviidae; genus Sylvia; species Sylvia atricapilla. Next base: position 213,377 of record NC_089149.1, on the reverse strand, counting down.
GGTGTCACTGCTGGGACACGAAAAAAACCACATTCACCCAGGTTGAGAGGTGAGCAGAGAAAGAAGGGGGTTTATTATGATTTGGGGTTTAAATAGGATTTGGGATTTGATCAAGGATTGGGAGATGAGAGGAACACCTCTCTGACCCCAGTGGTCAATTTAGCAGTCCATCACAGAGAAAAATAGGAAAACAATCTCCTTTGTTTATGTTAAATGGTGAGAAACTCCAGTCCATCAGAGCGACACACAGGGGTCACAGGTTCAGATTTTACACCACAGTAAGATTGTTAACTGTCCCTGTTAAACCACACTGCACAAATATCCATTAAAAATGACTATGTCAAGAGCCTGTGTTGCTGTGCTTCATTTTCCACTTTTCTGCTTTCCCTTGCTCAACTTTGTGCTTCTCCAACCCTCTTATTGCATTTCTTAGCCTTAGTTTGGGCTTTTAAGAATAACTTCCCCACAACCTTTCTCCCACTGCAACAGCCAGCTGCCAGAGACATGTGATGAGTCACCACGAGTTTGGGCAAAATAACACGAAGACCTTAGACTGAGTATGTTCCCACCTTCCCAACGCTGTCAAGCTATCTACAAACAATGGATTTCACAGGCTGATACCCTTATTTCATAACTGAAAAGTTAATAGTTACCTATTTGGGTTCTGTTTGCTTAACTTTAAGCAAAACAAAACACTGCAGGACCGAAGCACACCGAGCAGTCTGCCTGCTTGGTAACTGAGGCACAGAAAGCTCTGTCATATGGGCCTAATTCTGTACTTGTTACTCCTACAGGGACTCATCCAAGACACCATTATCAACCAGAGATTACCTCTCCAAGTAAGAATTTACATACAGTGTACTTTAATTTCTAGGAATAAGGTTGATTTTCTGTTGGCCATGAGCAAGATAAAAATTTCACCTTAAAAATCCTAAAGCTGAGCAAAGTCCCATGACTTTAGAGACCCTTTTTAGTGCTTTGGCCACCCTGTAAATCTCATCCCCCAAAAACTGTCCTCCCTCCTATTTTAAGTACTTCTGGAAGCCACTGAAATGGAGGCAATTCCATGCTCTTATATGACATATCTATATCCCTACACTTGCATCTGATTTTTAGAGTTACATTGTGGTTTTGTTCTGTTTGAATTTGATGGTTAAATAAAAGAATAAGCAAGGGAAACCCCTCAGAACTGCTTACATAACTGTCTTACATAGGAAGACAAAGGTTTTGCTGAGCTATCTTATTGGTAAAACCATATCAGGCCAAAATCCTCTAAGAAGCTGAAACTCTCATCATGGAGAGTTAACATGGAATTGAACCATTGCTCCAAACAATGCAAGATACACCAGAAAATCACCTTTTTGTCAAAATTTTCAGGATAGTTTAAGTGCCACTGTACAAGGCTCTCTGCAGTGCAGCCACACCTATGCTGGCATGGAACAGGACCTTCTTCATGCACAGGTGTAGAAACTGTGCAATAAAACTCTATACAATGGTGTTAATGATTGTTGCACTTTGAATTACCAATTTTAGCAAGGATATTTTTATACATAAATAAATATTTAGCTTCAGAAATGTCTCAAATTCCACTTTACTCTCATAGCAAAACCACCCCAACAACCCTGGAGGTCTCCACTCTTACAATCTTTAAGATACAGAGCACACCCATATTTTCTTAAATCCAGCAGTCTCAAAGGTGCTGCTGCAGTAGTGCCTACACAAACTGTATTTTAACAATTGTATAACATAGCACACAACCAAATGAGGCACTTAAGACTGAAAATAAAATTAAAGAATCATGATTTTCAGAAACACTACTAGTGACTGCTGAATCTGCAAATTATACAAGACACCTGGTAGCTTTGAAACGTTAAATAATAGCAACCCAATTTAGACTTCACTTTCTAAATATATTACTAGAGTTAGTTCACAAATAACATGACTAGAAGCTGAGCTACGAAGCTGGTGTGAAATCCTCTACTCTGATCCAACCATTTATGTTAAGGAGACCCCAGACTTCCATGCAGTTATTTCCAATTTAAATCCTTCAAAGCAGATGTCTGTATTCCCTGTACTGCTAACACAATCTGCACACCAGAACAGCCCTCACACCACTGCTCACCTGCTCTGTGCAGCTATTACAAGAGGCAATATTCCTGACACACAGGTGGAACACTCCTCAAAGAGGCAAAGCACTCAACCACCGCCCACCAACTGAGCTCTGGATTCTGGATTCAGCTTCCCCCCACCGCCTGGGCTGGCAGTGACAGCTGGGAAACAGGACCAGAACCTGGGCTGCAAGGGCTCAGGAGGGCACAGACACACACTGGCCAAAAGGGATGGACAAATGTGTTGGAGGGTGAGATCCCTTCAAGCAAGAGGGGCATCCTTATTGCCATTTGAAGACAATCAACAAAAAAATCAAACACATTTTGGTTGAACTCTAAAACTAACAGACCCATCAGGCTCTCATTCGTTTCAGATGGATGCATTTAATTTTGTGCCAGTAAGAATGTTTAACTGGGACCTCCTACAGACCAAGAATAAGTAGAGAAGTGACCCTCAATGCCACCTTCAGACAGAAAAGAACCTTTTCTCCTTCCCATGGAAGGAATCTCTGGAGGCAGGATGATGAAGGCAAACCAAAGTTCACAAAAAGCTTTAGCTATTTTAAAAGCTGAAAGCAACTTTAAAGACTGTAACTCATTGGTAGATACAGTGACGTAAAAATATTTCTGGGATACATGGATGATGTTGTCCAAACTCAGAGGGGTAAAGACACTGTGAAAACAAAATAGAGAAAAGAACCCTTATGGAATTAAGATGAAAGATGCAAATGAGCTCTTTTCCAAGTACCTGTTAATCCAAGCAATTAGTACTAAACAATACTCAATCCCATAACAACAGAACTAAGTTGTTAAAGGACTATGAAACGCCGAAGTATGCTGTAGGGGTTTCCATTATAAATACCTGGGGACTTAAGGTAAAGGGAAAGAAGGGTAAAGGCAAAGGTAAAGGAAAGGTCAAGAAAAGGCAGATTCATTTATTGTATACTATGCCTTGGCATATTCAGGCAATTCAGACCTAACTTCTTGAACTGTAGCCACAAAGCTATTGACAGGGACAGCCCCGCCACATGCCACCAGTCATCCAGTAAAGTAAACCCACCCTGCCCAAAAGCCAGACGATCCTCCCACCAATTTCAGTGTTACGGAAAACAGAGCAATTGCCTCGAAACACGCCCTTAAGGTGCTGGAGAACACTCCTGCGACCTAGGACAGCCTTGGAGCAGCCAAGCTATCCTGCCCAGGGCCCAGAATCAGCGCGGCAAACCAATGGCACCAGCCTCCGGTGTTGTAAAGAAATGTGGAACTAAATTATTGCACCAGAGACCTGGCGAAACCTGGAACGACAAACCCCAAAATCGCGAGTTACAACCCCTTGTAGAAATAAAATGTAGCAGATGCCGGTGTCTGACAGGGCCGCATCCGTGAGGTCCGGGAGGATGAAGGGCAGAGCTGGGAGTCAACCACTCTCCGAGGGGGCGAAGGCAGGCGCCAGATTGCAGGAACAACACAAATGCAGGGACTGCACAGGGGCCGTGCGGGCACAGCGGAGCGGGCACGGGAGGGATGGGGCGCCGGACCCCGTGTGCTGCGGGCTCCCCGGGGCTGCCCGCCGGGACGGCAGCGCGGCGCCGCTCCCTGAGCCCCGGAGCCGCGTCGGGCCAGCGCCGGTACTCACCGATCCCGGCGGCTCCGGCCTCCGGCGGGGCCATCGGGGATGTCCGGCCGCGCCTCTGCCCCGTGCGGTCCGAGCCGGCCGCGGACAGGGTCCCGCCCCGCCCGCTCCGCAATTCCGCCGGGCCGAGCCGGGCCGGGCCGAGCCGAGCCCTCGCAGCAGACCCCGGACTGCCCGCACCGACCTCCAAGGGCCGAGCGGCCCCGGCCATCGCGCCCCGAGCGGCCGGCGCCGAGCTCCGGGCCCCGGCCCCGCCCCGGGCCCGCTCCCCCCGGCCGCGGGGGCGGTGCCGGCCGCGCCCCTCCTCCCCCCGCCCCCGGCGCGGCAGCGCAGGGCTGGGCTGGGCCGCGCCGCCGCCGCCGCAGCGCTCGGTCCGCTCCGCCGCCGCACCGCCGGGACCGCCGCCCGCCCCGCGCCCCCGGCCCGCCCGCTGCCCGCTCGCCCTCGCCCGCCGCCCCGCGATCATGGCCGGCTGGCAGAGCTACGTGGACAACCTGATGTGCGATGGCTGCTGCCAGGAGGCCGCCATTGTGGGCTACTGCGACGCCAAGTACGTCTGGGCAGCCACGGCCGGCGGCATCTTCCAGAGCATCACGGTGAGCGGGGCCGGCGGGAGCGCGGCCGGCGGGAGCGGGACCGGCAGCGGGGGCGGCGGGCCGCGGCCGGGGGACGGGGGCACCTTGCGGGCGGGGGGCGCGGGCCCGGCCGCCCGCGCCGCCTTTTTGTGCGCGTCGGGAGCGGCGCGGGGCCGGTCCCGCGGGCGGGGGCGGCGGCCGGCCCGGGGCGGCGGGTGCGGGCGGCGGGCCCGGTGCGGGGCGGTGCGGGGCGGGCGGCGAAGGAAGGCGGCTCGGACGCCGCCGCGCCGCCGGCTCCATGTTTTCTCCGCCAAGATGGCGCTCTGCCATTGATGCTCCCCCGCCCTGCCCGCCCGCGCCCCCGGCCCGCCCGGCTCCGCGGCTCCGCCGCCCCGAGAGAAGGGCCGTGCGGGGCCGCCGCCGCGGCTGCCCCGGCCCCACGCGGCCCCGCCCCGGGCGCGGCGGGCCCGGTGCCGGCCGAGGCGGAGCGGGGCCGCCTGGGCCGCGGTCGGGGGGCCGGGCCCGCCGTGACGCTGCACTTTGCGGCCGCCGCGGTGCGGCCGGGCCCGCGCCGCACCCCCCGAGCCCCGGGCCCGGCGCCCTTCCCGAGGCGGCGGCGGAGGGGCCGCGGCGGCGGGAGCGGCTCGGGGCCCGCGGGCGGCCCGGAGCCGGGCTGATGCCGCCGAGACGGGCAGGCCCCGGGCTGATCTCCCGGGACAGGTGCCGGCGGAGTCCGCGCCCGCCCGGGGTCAGTCTCCGACAGGCGCCCGGCGCCGTTTAACGGGCTCGGGCCCGCAATCGCCGTGGCAGCGGCTCCGCCGCGCGCAGCCACCGCGGGGCAGCGCAGACTGCGCCTAACAAAGCCCTGTGTTCTGGAGCACTTCCTGCGGGCAGCGAGGGGAAATCACGGCCTCGGCCTCTCCGCACGAGACAGGACCGGTTCTGAATGGAGATTACAGCAGTATACCCTGCCGTGCTAACTCTGAACTCTTTTCTTTGACAGCCAGGAGAAATAGATATGGTTGTAGGAAAAGACCGAGAGGGTTTCTTCACCAATGGTCTGACCCTTGGTGCAAAGAAGTGCTCTGTGATCAGAGATAGCCTGTATGTCGATGGCGACTGCACAATGGACATCAGGACAAAGAGTCAAGGTGGTGAGCCCACATATAATGTTGCTGTAGGCAGAGCTGGACGAGGTAAGCACCCTTTTGTCTACCTTCAGATCGCTAAATTAGGAATGTGACCCTAAGCATAGGCTCCAGCTATTAAGAAAACCAAACTCCTGTATTTAATGGCTAATTTTGGGAAGTGATGCAAGGGGTGGATGGCAGTGCTCTAGCTGAGTTCTTCCCCGTTCCCACCTGCATCCCAGGCCAGCACCAGGCTGTGCAGTAGTTAACAGGTCTCTGCCAAGCAGGAAAAAGCAGGCTGCAGCTCCAAGCAGACTTAGCTGGTATTCCATCGCTTGATACCTGAAGCCCAGGAGGGGTCTTTTAATGACAGGCAGTGACTGCAGCTTTCTCGTTGTGAGTTGCTTGGTGGAAAGTTCGTTCTGCACAGATGTGAGTCTCATGTATGAGCTGCTCCTACTTGAAAAGTTCTACTCTAACTCTTCTTGCACTTCCTAATTGAGCCTGCTGAAGTCTGTCCAGGCAGTAAAAGCTCATCCAGTTTGGTACCACCGAGAAATGTGCTTCATGCTCACACACCTGCTCCTTGTGCTCTTCAGTTAACTTCCAGTAAAACCTATTATGGGGCAGCCACTCATCTGGGATGTGAAATACTGTCTGGGAGTGGTGTGCCTTATGTTGGGAACACCTGGGCTAGCATTTTTGGGCTGGCTGTGGAACAGGTTCATGAGTGATAAGACTTTTGCTTATAGGTGTAAAACCAAAGGGAGAGCAGGCTAAAGCCCAGGGCAGGCATGCAGGAAGAGGGTTGGCAGCACTGAAGTGAAACAAGCAGAGTTCTGGCTTGTGGAATGCCAGTGAGAACTGTCTTAAGCTTTTATGAGCAAATTGCTGTGGAGATGGAATCATAGAGTCATTAAGGTTGGGAAAGTGCTCCAAAATCACAGAGTCCAACCTTTTCTCCAGGTGCTGCCAAGGCCACCACTGACCCATGCCCTCAAGTGCCACCACCACATGGCTTTTGAATCCCTCCAGGGATTCAAAACTGGGGGCTCACCACTACCCAGGGCCGCTGTGCCAGGGCTGGACAGCCCTTTTGGTGAAGAAGCTTTCTTAAATATCCAACCTAAACCTTTCATGGTGCAGCGTGAGGCCCCAGTGTATGATCACATGTGGGTAGACTGGCTGCAGCATTCCCAGCCTGGTGAGCAGTCCCTGGCCTGTGGCAGCCCAGTGCTCACTGTGTCCCCCTCCCTGCTGGGGGACATCTGATGGCAGCTCACAGTGGCTCTTGCTAGTGAGCCTCCAGTGTTCCTTTTCACCAGACAGTCTGGGACATCTTGCCGGAATCGGGGGAGTGGGGAGATTGGCAGCATGACAAGTGTCCCTGTGTTTTGTCTTATGTAAAAAATGTGGTTTATAGTTGTGTTACTGCATGGAAAGTCTCAGCCCAACTCACCTTCTGGGGTTTTTTACCAGCATCAGGGTAATTACTCTGGTTCCTATACTAGCAGTGAGTGCTGCAGCACAGATCATGGGAGTTTTCTTTTGTCACTCTCCAGTCACACTTGGGCACACACTGCACCCCTGCCCCCACAGGTGTTTAAACTGCCACCAGGATTTACTCGCTGGGTGGTGACTGATGGTGAGAGGCACCATAATGCTTTTTAGGTAGCTGGTGGCATTTTTCTTAGCAGTGAACTCTTACAACTTCCACAGTTTAATAAAATCCCTGAGAATAGCTTGTGCCTTTTCCCAGCCCTATCTACATCTCTGTTTTAATAAAATTGTTAAACTAGCTTAATACCCAAATACTAAATATTGAAGGGTGTTTATTGCACTGCCTAAAACTTGCATTATTTCCATGTCTAACACACTCTTTTTAAAACTTTTTTTTCTTTTCTCTTTCAGTCTTGGTCTTTGTAATGGGCAAAGAAGGGGTCCATGGAGGCGGATTGAATAAGAAGGCATACTCAATGGCAAAATACTTGAGAGACTCTGGGTTCTAGTTGTTAGGCAGACTGTTAAGTATTAGGGGAAGATTGCTATTAAACTTTCCTGGCGGTGAGCTTTAAACCTTACATTCTGGAAACTTTACTAGCAATGCAGGGTGATGGGGTATGAACCTGTGTCTCCTTTGTATCCCTTTGTTGGTGGGGAAAGGTGTTATTTTTTTTTTTTCCCTTTAATTCTTTTTATTTCTGTTTTGTTTCCTTGTGTACTCCAGCATTGGTTATAGTCATGGGAAAGGAAGGTGTCCATGGAGGGACACTCAACAAGAAAGCATATGAACTGGCTTTATACCTGAGGAGGTCTGATGTCTGAGCAGCCTCTCCCCATCCACCTAGCAGCTGTCTGCACCACCACTCGCTTGTGCTCAGTGCTACCAGACCGTAGATGGTAGTTTGTGGTTTTTTATTTACCCATTTCCTACTGTCATAACTCCAGTTCCCCCTTGTTCATCTCTGTAACCACTGTAGGTAACCGAGCCCGTCTGGCACCACCATGATGATGATATGCATGATAACTTGAAACTTGGGAGGGGAACATGCCAAGTGTAGGCTCTGCTTCATCTTAGCAATTAGTGTGATATTGACAACTAAACCGAGATACTAAACAAGGTGCCGATTGTACAATCTAATTTGATCAATGCCTCTTCAGCACTTTGAGCAAGTCACAGCTCACTAGTCTTCCTTTCACAGAGCACGGTTGGGAGGAAAAAAGTGCGTGCATATCTTCACTTCTGTCCCTCTCTTTGTTTCTGTTTTTTAAACCCATGTGTTTGCTTACACCCATTTTTTATAGTGCCTGGTTTGTTTAACCAATTTGCCACTCAAAAGCTATTAATGTCACATTAGTTTTGTCATTGCACTTCACTGTAGTAGGCTTAAGTCTCTTACTTTCTCTTGATGTTGTCTGAAGGTTGTACTGCTTAACAAGTGCAATCACAAAACTATGAAAGGGTACAGATGTACTTCCTCCCATGACCTTAAATCACCATCCTAGGGACTCCCCAGACATTCCATCATTACAATAGCTCAGGCACTTTTTTTTTTTTGCCAGCTCCTGTTCTGTAGTTGACTTGTGCAAGGCTGCCACTGTGGCCCTTAGCTAGCCTGGTATAACCAGCTGGAGTGTGTCTGGTTTCAGTTTCTCATAGGACCAATTTTAATTTGCAGCTTGGGGGTCGGGGGGTGGGGGGTGTTGGTTTTTTTTTAATATGAAACTGCAATGTCATTGTGCAGAACTGCCACCTTCAGCTACCGTGTGAGCTCTGACTGGCTTCAGTCTTTCTGCCAGATCACTCAGTGGTGCAGAGTTTGGCTGCTCTGAAGCCACTGTTTGGATGAAGGTCGGTAGTTTGTAAGCTAAACTGTCAAAATACCATTTCAAATTTAAAAGTCTTCATCTGGCCTGTCACACCCTTGCTGCAGAAAATGATGGAGTGAGCTGCCTTGTGCACGAGTCATCTGAAATGTCTGTAACCAAACTCAGTTCAGGCACGGTTCTGATCTGTATGTCCATTGCAAGAACTGCAGAACTATGTATACTAAAGAATAAATGGGAGATGGTAGTGGTTGGAATAACTGACTTGGCTGTCTTGTGATGAATTTTTTAATATGTATTCTGTGCCATACTATTGTTAAAAAAAAAATGAACTGTTGCTATTGTGAGATGGATTTTAACTGACTCCGAGGGTTTCTTTTGACTGGCACTACCTTAGGGACATTCTAGTATTTGCTTCTATTGTTGGGCCTTGTGGATAATGTACAGATTTAAACAAATTCTTGTTGCTGATTTGTCCATTTCTTTCCCTGCACTTTGTTACATCTGGGATACAGTCTAACTCATCTGATTTAATATGCATTTCAAAAAATGCCATAACTATTAAAAACACCTTGTTTACAGACAGATGAAATAAATTTATTCCAACCAAACAAAACCAGACTGTTGGTAATTTTTCCACCTCACACGCAGGAAATCCTCTGAGGCTTTTCAGTGCATGGCTGGCCACACTAACAGGAGGTCTAAGTGCAGTTTTAAATTTTACAGGACAGCAGTAGTATGATAATCTAAGTAGTATTATATGGTAATATGGTAAGTAGTGTAATAATATGACTTCAGTCAGAATCCAGGCAGTCTTTGGGGTAGATCTTAAATTAGGAGATGAGAAATCATCTCTTAATTCCACATTTATCCAGCTCTCTGCTGTGGGGTTCCCCTGCCCACTGAATGCCCAATATACCATTCCTGAAACAAGCTGAAGGCAGCTTGGCATTGCACCTGGCAAAGGAGGCTGTGGTGGCCTGCCCAGGTCAGTACACCAAGGGTGGGAAAGTGCTCTCACCCAGACAAGGGGCAGATTTAAGGTCTCCCTTACCTTAAAGGACTGCACCTGGACTTGTTACTTCTGCTGAAGTAACAAACTCCTAAAAACACAGGCCCAAGGGGATGTGCTGGTAAACTCAGAGGCTTGTGGGATGGGAGGACAGCCAAGCCCATATCATGGGAGGTGAATCTGTAGAAAGGCTCTGCCTTCCTGGGCCCTCAAACTAGTCAGGTGCTTCTGGACAGGACCTTAAAACACTTTTGTTCCTCTCTCCTTCCCCCATGCCTTCATCACTAGTGTCAGCTGCACCTGCTCCTCTGGCACTAGACCCAGGTCTAACTAAAACCTTCCTATATATAATGTTCATATTCTCCCACTGCCAAGGTGCTCTGTGTCTGAACTGGATCTCCCAGTATCAGAGTTAGAGCAGACCAACACACCCAGAGCACGGAGCAAATTCCTGTTCAGTAGTAACTGGTACAGAGGATGCAAATCCGCTTCCCCCATAAAACACATGTGAAGCTGCGTTCAGTGTCTGAATGCAAAGTTGCACTCACCTGCCGATTGCAGAACTTTGTTTCTCCCTGGTTAGGATGATGAGGGTATTATTCCCAAAGCTGCTTCTCTGGTATGGCCAGAGTGGGTGTAATTGACTGCAGCAGCACCTGAGGCAGAGCAGTTGCTGGCAGCACACGCCAGGTACTTGTCATCATGTTCCTTAGTGTGACATTGTTCCTTTCTGACCAATCCCCCTCTCTTGAGGTGTATGTCATCTGTATACTTCTGCTTGGTTAAGAATTAGGCGTTGTTGAGATTACTTTTTCAAATGCATTTGTTGGTAACTTTTCCTAGCATAACTGTGTCTGCAACTGATTGCAAGCACTAGAATTACATAAGAGCATATTACAAAGTTCAGGTCAGTTCAGGGTTCTGAACTCTTCAGATTTTGGGGAGCCCAGAACACAATAATGAATAAACATAGGCACTCACAGCAACAGCAGTGATCTATTTTAAGAAACATCTTTCAACTTAGTAATTACATTTTCAGAAACCGTTTTCCCATTTGGACTCACCTAGACATAAGCACGCTGAAGGGGAATTTTGCCTGGTGAAAATATACCACTACACTGACTGTCATTAACCCATGGCTGCTGGCAGCAGTGGTTTGGAGATGAATCATCCTCTTGTTATTATCCTTTTATTGTGCCTCATTGTGCAAAATAAACTTTTCCCTGCTCTCAGCCAGGCCCAGAAAACAGAGCTGCACTGCAGGGTCTGTGGCTGCATGGAGTGTTAGGTCAGAAATCACATCTGGGACCACCTCAGCTGCCATCACCTGTCCAGGATTCTAGCACTGGGCTGCAGCTCTGCAGGCACTGCCACCTGGGTGGAATTGTTCAGAGCACCCTGGTCCTCCTCCACTCCTCCAGGCAAACTACAGGCTCCATAAGTGAAGAAAAATGAAGGTTTTCCTGCATAATCCAGACCCATGCATGTAGCACTGGTCAGTGCAAGTCCTTGTACTGTGATTCACAGCAGGACACAGGAAACATCTGCTGGGGATCGCAACAGTTCCATCTTCTGCATCTTCGAAAGCACTTCACCCTCAGTAATGGAGAAAAGTACTCGAGGTCTCAAGGCAAAAGTTCAATAAACTCCTTTTGATATTTAAAGTGGAAAACATGTTTATTAACATTCTTTCAAGCTTTCCTTAGTCAAGGCCATATAAAAAAATCTCCATTTGAGTATATGCATGGTTTTACTTTCTACATTGTTACAGAGGTATTATATAGAATCTATCTTTTCTGTGATACACTGGTAAGTACTGAGTTCTGTGAGACAGGTGTAAGCACTTGTTTTCAAATCAGGTATTTGAAAAGAACAATTTTTTATATACAGTTTAGCAGACTAATGCAGCATAAAATGCTCTTAGTAAGAGGTATATGAGCCAAGGATCAATATAATACTTACCCTAAACTTCTTTTTCTATGTGGAACAAAACCTCTGTCTCAGTTGTCTCCCAACTCCCACTTCCTCACTGGAAACCAGATGATGAAGTAGTAGCAAGGAGGGATTAGTAATGTGCTTATGGTGGTCCTGACCTTGTGAACTGCTCAAAACTAAACATATATTCTAAGTTTCCGCATCCTGGGAATTGCTCAATGGAACTGCTTAAACTCTGCTACCATGGCAAACTCCAAGGATTATTTGTAATCACTGCTTTGAGATAAAAGTGGATTTTCTTCTGCTTTGTTTTGACATATCAGCACATAGAATATATTGACCTGTTCTACATTTTCCTTTCAGCAGTGATGACAGTTTTTAGGAAAACTATACAAACATGCAAATACAGTTTTTGTTGGGCCTAAGGGGTAACACATATCTACATGTAATAAATATTGCTCTCATGATGACCCAGTTGTAGCTACAAAATGGAAATAAAAGTACTTCCAGAGAAATCCTGTTTAAACAAGAGACATTTAGAGTCTCTGCGGTATTTCTATTGATATAAACTATTAACATTATTCATTAGCATTGTGAAGTCCAGTTTAACTGTTGGTTTTGAGAAGACAGAATGTGTGACTGAATACCTGAATCAAAAATAAATCTACCTGTAATGATTTAACCAGAGTACTACTACATGAACTGCTGGTCCTATCAAAGAAACCGAATGGATTACAGATTAAAAGAGATTCCCTATGCAAAGGTTTGCAAATAGCCTTAAGAACCCATTTGTTCATACACCTACGAGTCATTAGTAGTCTCAGACAGTGTTTGCCACTCTGTACTCCCTGTCCTCACTGGGCTGCAGCTGAACCACTACACTTTCTTCATTCATGCCATTTTCTGCATCACTGCTATCACCATTGTCGTTGTCATCGTCCTCGTACTCGGAGGACTCGGTCATGTTCTGGTGGGAGTGGGATTCGGACAGAGCCCCGAAGGACTGCGTGCTGACCGAGGCCAGAGGCCTGAGCAGGGGAGTGTTCTCAGACACCTCGTTCTCCTCCTGGCTGCTGTCTGTCTCCGAGTCAGAGTCCCCCTGGGAAGGGACCACTTTCTGCTTACACACAGGACAGGTTTTTTTTGTTTTTGTTAGCCATGGGTCCACACACTTGCAGTGATATGCTGTCAGAAAACAAAATACAAGGACATCGTTATAATAGTGAAAAGGACATGGGAAACTGCTAAACTGTGTTTCTATTCAGTGACACAGGAGAATTTTAAAACATCACTCACACAGAGAATTTTAGTTCCAAATATGTTGGCACATAGCCTGTAAAAAACACCTGATGGCTTAGGATCTCAGTCACGTAGGTACATGCAATGAATACCTGGGTTCCCTACTGAGTGAATGAGAGCAGTAGTACAACAGGCCACATCTGGTGACAAACTATAAAGCTTTTTGAGCAATTCCATCCACTTGGCATGCCCACCATCATCATCTTCACATTGCCTCTCACCTCCACACCAACATGTATCAAAGCACCTCATTATTACATGATATTACTGCACGATTTTGTGGATATTAAATTAGGTCTGCAATTGGCACTGCAACTAGACTGGCCATGTTTAAAAACAGTATTTGTCTTACTCATGGTATTGAAAATTCAGCTCTTCTTACTAAGAGAGACTTCTACTTGGCAAAGAGCTTGTATTTACACGGGCTGGTAATGCCATTGTTTTGTACCTGGTCAAGCACACTGGAAAAATGTTCTCCACACAAAGTGGTGGGAGTTGGTGGTGTTCAAGTTACCTGTGCAGTCCTACACTCTGAGAGATGCCATGGATCTGTTATCTTCTGAGAACTCCTTGTTTGTCAGCTTAGTTTTAAATTGGTTTTATGACTGAGGTTCTAAACAGCTCAGCCCGTCACCTGCTGTGCTGGCTGTATATGGAAAACCACAACACCTCACCAGTGGGCTGGACTTGAGAAAGACTGTCACAGGGAAAATATTTCACTGACTTCCAAGTGCAGTCAGGCAGTGGTGTGCATGGTTGCAGACTCCAGGACAGACCCATCTCTGTCCTCAGCTGTATCTCTAAGTCACCAGGAGCTCAATTAGGTTTTGCAGTTAATTTGTCTTGGGGAAAGTGAAGGCCTGTTTTTCCAAATGTGAAAGTATTACAACAAATATGGGTATTCAGGGGATAGCATCAAGCTCAGATTTTCTTTCATGTGTACATCCAAGGAAAAATGCAAAGTGGGAATGCAAGCTTTTTAGCTTTGAAAAAGAGAAAGCAAAACTTTCACTTTTCCACTCTGTACATTCGTTCTTCCATATTAGCAAAAAGGAATTTTATAAATCACTTACTAAACATACGTGCAATAGGTTTTGGATGGTGTTTTGGAAAGCTGTTTTAATCTAAATTGAACCTAAAATACAGCTGCCTACCGTGAGAGCATGGAAGGATCCTGAGCTTGTCTCCATCCTCATATTCATCCAGACAGATGGCACACACGTCATATTCATCTCCTACAGCATTTAATTGAGAATTAGTTTGACTTTAAAGGACTTGCAGCAGACCCTCCTGACACACACATGGGCTTAGGAACATTCATGCAATTTCTGCACTGATTTTTTTTAAGCAATGTGTTAATGCTCAGCCACAGTCTGCTCTGCTCCCATTAATGAAGTGTTAGAACTCCTCTATTTCAGTGAGAATAGGGTCAAGCCAATCCATTTGTATGCTTTCACTCAAGACTCTATTTCAAGTGTACTCAAAATTACCTCTGAAACTCAATACCCCCTTGATTTACAAGGTTCTTGGTGTTAAAAACAATAAGGTTCAATGAGTCAGACAAAGAATGATCCACTTGCCTTTCTTAAACTTATGCACGGGAAGTTTCTTAAGTTGATCCTTCCTAAGCCGATTCCTTCTTGCTCTGTGTCTATCCTGAACAAATTTTGTTATCTGGAAACAGACAAGAGAACATGAACAGTAAGTAACACCAATAAAAGAACTAAGTTTTGATTTATGAAGCTTTGCAGTAAGTTGGTCAAAAGGGAACTCCAGCTAACACAGAATAATCTCTTCCCTTGCCTGAACACAAGGATGAAGCCAAACACAAGGATGAAGCCTCAAGGATGTTCTCTATGAACACAGCATTTGGAACTGAGAATACACAAGGGGCTTTTTTGAGGGGATAGAGAAACAAAAAGGTATGTATACTACATAAAATAAAGGCAATTGCTGCAACTCTCTACTGAGGCCTGTGAAAAGCAGGAAGCATACTGCAGAGCAAGACACATTTCAGTAAGTTTGAACAGTTTTCCTTACAGATTTAGTTTATTACAGCTGTATTAGAGGACTATTCCCACATTCATCAGAACTGTTTCCATATTATCTAAAATAGTAGTTCGGGGAGTAAAGTAAAGGGTTTACTTTGAGTCAGTTACTATGCCATACTAAGATAACTCAGTAAAAAACCGTAAATAACTAGTGATGCAAAGCTCTCTAAACAACTATACCAAAGATTCTATTTCCATTTTCTTAGTAGTCCCTAATGCTATTTCTGTTCAATTTCTAAATCTAGCACCTGTGATGCTACATTCTTTTTCAAGTATGATGACAAACAAAGAATGAACAAAGGATATTTGAATCTAAACTGTTTATTCAGGCTCTTTCACCACAGCTAAACAATCAGCTCTATGCACAAACTGCAGTTTTTCTGCTATAATCCAGACCATTAGTGACAATCAAAAATCTCATGTGAATCTTCTAGTTAAAAACAAGATTGTTTCAAAGAAGCAGGGACAGAATCAGAAAAGAATGAGAACCAAATCCAACCTGGAACCTTCCTGGGATCATTTTCACTGCACCAATCAATTGTCCAGTGCTCTAGTCTGTTTGTGCTGTCTCTGTGAAGGCCTCTCTATATGCAAGGGAATCAGCATCTCCTAGTTTAGTATCCTTGGCAAATTTACTCAGTGTGTACTCAAGTCCTCTGTCCAGGTTGCTGACAGCAGCACTGCAGAGAACTGATGATAACCTGCGAAGGGCACCACTGATGCCCAGCCACCAGCCAGGTGTTACCCCTTCTCTGCAACTCCCTGAGACTGCCCCTTCTGACATTTCACCCGCTGTCCTCTGCACGCAATTAACAGGGTGGTTTTGCCCAGAAGGACACGGTAAAAGACAGTAGCAAAAACTCTGCTAAAAATTTTCATCTTTAGGTGATCATTCTGCTTTGTTTTCAGAGAGCTGCTGCAATTGTGCCAAACATGCCCAGGATTAAATATGTAACTTGCAGTGCAAAAAATACTAATGCAGAAAAATATTTTAAGTAAGCGTTTATACAACAGTTGATGCATTACTTGCTTTTCATTAAAATGTAAAATTATAAATTTGGCACAGATTACAAAAAATGGGATGCTAAGTATCCTGAAACATGTAGCTATGCTACCTTACCACTTCAAGGAAAGATGTCCCAGTTGAGAACCCCTACAGGCAATGCACGTGCTGAGATCAATGCTCTGTGCTCACACACTCAGAACTACATCTAAGTGCAGTACAGAACAGTGAGCCCTGCACCCTGGAGCAGTGGGAGAAATGATTATTAAGTTTGGTAATGCAGGATACGCTCTCAGTGTACGAGAGCACGAGAACAGGTCACTCTGTATGGGGCCAAAAAGCAAAGACTTGTGGACCATAAGAGTGGCAGGGAGGACAATTCCTATAAGCAGTTACATGCTAGGGAGAAGATCCACAAGACTTCTGATATCCCTTTGACAAAACCCTGCACCTGTTCATTTCACTGAGAAACTAAATGATTACAGGTAAGCATGGTACAGGCATTTGCAGTACACACAGTTTCACTCTTCCTTTACTGTAAACCTTCCTTTACCTTCAGTGTGTGACAGCTCCCCTGATTATCTGAAAGATAAAAATATTATTAAAACAAGAAACTTACCATAAATATCACGATCAGAATAAGACAGATCCCTACTATTATTAGGAAAGGGATTAAGTAGTACTCCAAAGGAAGACTGAACTCTGGGATTAACACAACATGGCCACTGTGGAGAGAAGAGAGAACACTTTCTAAATTAATGAGAACTTAATGAGCAAGTTGAAGAACAAACACAATAAAAAAAAAAAACAAAAACAAAAGATTGTCACACAAGACACACTACAAGAATCCTACCTGTACACAACAACATAGAAAATTCAGTCCATACTCACACAGTGTAAAGCTAATTAAATAAAAGGACAAAACACTGTTTCTTAGAACATTTTTTTGAGTTAAAACTATTTACTGATCTCAATCAAACCTAGAGAAACCAGGAAAACCACCCCCGGCTGTTTTGACAGCAGAATGGAAAAAATCTAACACAACTATCAAAAGATACGGTGAAATCATTCTTATTTACTAAAGCATTACAAGTTGCTCTCAGGCACAAGATTTCACCTGAAACACCTATAACCTCTGTCATCACAGTGTCCTATTTTAAAGCCATAAACATTCAAAAGAGACAATGTTCTAATGCAAGGAGTAACACAGCTGCATGTGAGTTAACCTACCCTTTTTCATATGTAAACTCCTCTTTAAGAGAATTAGCTGACGTCTCACCAATAAAGACAGAAGGAATGTCAATCTTCTTTAAAACCTCAACTGTATAAAAAGAAGTAAGAAAATAAAATTATTATTATGTGGACAACCCAGGGGTACTCAAGATACAAGACCTGAACATTATGGGACTATAACAGCAGGAAGACATTTTAACATAGTGACATCCAGACCAACGCACATGCATGTTACATCTTTACTTCATATAAGTACTATTCTTTTTCCTACACAATTTCTAGAGAATTTACTGCCGGTAGAAAAATCAGAATTCCTAATGGAATAAAGGGAGCCTAAAACCAAAATACATTGACAAGAAAAGATTATAATTTTAACCAGAACACCATTCTTCACTCAGACATTCAAGCAAGTCACATAGTTCCATTGATTTCCAGAATTTCTGGCAACTTACATGATTTTGTGAACTGATTCTTTAAGTTTTAATTAACCTGTCTTCCCTCCTTTTCACTCCAAACATAAATAAACATACTGGAAATAACTCTGGCTAGATCAGGTTAAAAAGAAGAAAGAAGAAAATTAACAAGTCCCACAGCTTTATTTCAGTCCCAAGAAACTGGATGAAGTGCGGTCTTCTCTGTTTACCAGTGAAGGCAGTAATACATGAAAACTTATTGAAAAATAAATCCCATATTCTAGAAAACCTTATTCTCAGCTTCACTTTATATTGATTCTCCTCCTAATACTTCACATTTAAGGCTCAAAGTAACCTGAGCTTAGTCCACCACCTCAAAGCACTTTCTCCAAGGCAAAGCACATGTGGCTGAAGGTCAGCTCACACTATGAGGTCTGTGTTTGTTGTGGACTTGTTCTATGCTTTGGTTTCTCAGTGAAACCTGAAAATAAGATTCACATGGGTTGAGAATTCATTGAACCCCCCTTTCATGTAACTGCCTGAGTTACTCAGCTCCCATTTAATTTGTCAAAGTTCATTCCTAGTTTACTCAACGGCATTTCCACTGGAAAAGAATTCATCTTCCTCTTATTTATTTTCTTGTTCCACATTGAATAGGTTGAAAACTGGACAAAATAAAGAGATGCCACAAAGAAAGCGGTAACAGCACTAGAAACACAAAGCACATACCACAGAACGAACCCAACATTCTGACTAGATTTCAATATGTTCTGAACATATTCACTCCATGAAGGTTAAAATTGGAACAGCTAACACAAGAACCAAATTGTAAATGGTGCACTGGTCTCCAAATAGTCTTTTTCCAACTGAAAATAAGTACACATGATATGCTAGAATCATTTGTCCAGGGGAACAGGAAGATGCACCCAACAGTGCAACAACAAACTGGAATGACTATCATGCATGAACTTCATGATCTAAAGTCTTTTCCAACCTAAATAGTTCTAGGATTCTAAAGACTAAAACGTCATATTGTAAAGTTCCATTTCCAAATATACAAAAAGTAAAAAATGTGCATTTCTATGTAACTAACAACACATCAGCTATTTTCCACATCAGTAATATAAATCTAGCCCAGAACACTCAAACTAAAATTTGATGGAAAACCAAAAGAAACATTCAGAGAAGGCACAAAGCTATGTATTTGTTCTTATGTAAATATCTCCTGTCATTAAATCTTAAAAGCAGCAGAATTTATCTGGGTTTTTTGTTTAGTTAGGTTTTGGTTTTTTGTTCGTTTGTGGTGGTGGTTTTGTTGTTTAGGTTATGAGGGGTTTTTGGTGATGCTGCTGTTTCCAATGGGTGAAATGATATTCAAACAGGAGAGAAGTGATACCTGTACTTACTGTCGTTGGATCCCATGCTTATGAGGTCATCAGAATCAACATTGTGAACTATAGCCGCCTTGTATCCAGCTCTCTGGGCATTTAAGACCTGTAAGCCACACAAAATACTTACTGGAAAGACTGTTGCTTCCAAATACAGTAGCCTGTCTGTGCTTTCTAAGGTGCACTTTCACAAAGTGATTAACATGGATATAACTTACACTTATAAACCACATGTCACCTTTCAAAGCAAAATCATATCATTATTCTTACACTCTTGTAGTTATTTTTTTAGAAAGCTATTTCAGTATTGTCTACAGACAGACTATTTATATATATTAAAAATAGAATTTAAAACTTTCTACAGGCAGTTAAATATATTTGATTGTAATTGAAAATAAAGGCATTAACCCACTTTGGTAATCTAGAAATTAGCACTTGATAGTTCATCAAGTCAGATGAGTAGCATCTTTTCTGTGCTTTAGAGATGTGGAATATCTCACCTGAAAGCCCAGGTATAAGAAGTTTTCTCATGAAAAAGTGCAAAATTATAACTATTATAATAGAACTATTTACATCCTGTGTACCAGTTACATTTCTAATATAGAGCACCTTGAGAAATTTTTGGGCTTCATTCCAACAACACCAATTCACTTCCCATATTGCTAATGACTGTATTTCAAACAGGAGAACAATGATATTGGAAGATGCAGGATGCAGACAGCTTGAGAAATCTCAATAGTTTAAAAAAAAAAAAATCCACTTAGAGATGTTAACATACATGCTCGATTGGGAGTTTGGCCACTTTTGCATCACCACAGAAAATATCCATAGTGCATACATAAAGAAACCAAGAAATAGCTGCTGTAATTATGTTGTAATTTTCAACATAAAACAGAATTTTTGTTAAAATATGCATTCTGTCAGTCAAACAGCTGATGGGTAATTCAGCTCACATCTCAGCACACATGCCACTTTGTGACATAAACTTTAAGGCAAAATGTTGTACTACGCATGCAATTATATAACACAATATTGCAAGAATATTAACAACAGACTAAAGACCTGGTTTTACTGAGTGCAGAGTATGCAGATACCCCGGCTCACCTTGGAAATGCTGATCCACTTTCTACTCTGCTCTTTGTCTAGCAAGAAATGAGTGGGAATCCCCTTTTCTATCAATATTACACGACATATAAAACGCAATCAAAAATCCTTACATACAGAGCTAATGCAACATAATCCTTAAAGGACAGACTGTCCTGTACACTGTCAGGACTATGGAAATCCTTCAACAGCACTTAGAAATCTCTCAAATTCAGACCTCTTCCTTTAACCACATCTCCAGAAGCAATATTGTCCTGACAGTGTATGGACAACAGTCAGACAAAGCAGACATGAAAAAAAGGCCAGTCCATTTGCCCCCCTTTTCCCACTGAGCCACATGCACACACAGTGGCAGGATTCCCAGGACACACCGTATGCTGCTCCCCAGTCTGATGTGAAGGCAGATCACACACAGGGAACCTGCCTCTGCAGGTGGAATCTACAGTCCAGGTGGAATTTACACGTTGCAATCACCACATAACTGAACCTACCACACAGCAGCAAAAGCAAATACAGCTGAATCTCCTTTTAGTTCATGAAACTCAACAACAAACCAAAGAGCCCAGTTTTCCCTGAGACACCCTTAGCTGCCCCATTGTATCAGATTAATTTTCAAGAAAATCAGAGTCAAACACAAATCATTTTAATTTTGCATTTTTAAAATCCTAGAACATTAAGGGTTGGAATGGACCCTAAAGATCAAGTGGCTGGAGGATGTCCACAGAAGGGAATGGAGCTGGGGAAGGGTCTGAAGCATAAGGAGTGGCTGAGGGAGCTTGGGGACTCAGCCTGGAGAAAAGTAGGTTCATGGGCGACCTCCTACTCTCCACAACTCCGACAGGAGGGTGCAGCCAGGTGGGGGTAGGGCTCTTGTCCCAGACAGCCATCAGTAAGACAAGGGGACATGGTCTTAAACTGCGGCAGAGAAGTTCAGGTCGGACATCAGGAAGAATTTCCTGACAGAAAGGGTGATAAAACATTGAAGGTGGTAGAGTTTCCACCCCTGGAGGTGTTTAATAAAAGACTGGACACGACACTCAGTGCTCTGGTAGTTGACATAATGGTGTTTACTCATAGGTAGGTTATTGGTTGGACTTTGTGAACTCTGCTTTATCTGTCTAGAGACAAATTCTTCCTCCCTTTCAGTATCTATTCCACTGTTAGCTATAGAATTTCTTCTGAAGTTCCAGTAAACTCTTCCCCCTACCCTCTGTTTCAAAATCAGATCTTACCTTGACATCGAAGTTGCACTCCAGCCTTCGGATTAACACAATAAAAGCACCAGAGGAGTTGTCTCTCAGTGGAGGTGGGGCTATAGGCTCACATGCATTCTCTGGCTTGGAACTGATCAGAAATCCCTAGGAAACAGAACCAGAAAAAGAACCTTCGTTTCTCTTTAACAAAAGGCTTGGTAGTCAAATATATGGAAAGAAAACTGCACATTTTCATAAAATGGCTAAACAAATTCTTATTACTACCTCAGTCCTATATCATAGTAAGATTCCTGCTACTTCCCTGACTACATATTTGGATTCATCCAAATTTTCATGTCTGTAAAGAAGTAAAGAATTAGAAAGCTAGAAAAAATACAGTTTTTCTAATCCCGTCATACTCAGACCAGCAGTGTAATTCAGGAAAAAAGAAGACAGCATATACTACCCTAATATAGTGTAACTATTATTCTAAGACATAGGGAGACTAATCAAGAAACCAGAAATACAGTGGCCTAAGAAGCGCCAAAACAAACTCAGCACTTGTCAATGCACAACAGAACACAAGCAAAGTTCCACGTATGACCCCAGAACTGACCTAGTACAAAAAACAGTTCGTTTTCTGTGGTAAGCAAAGATCACTCAATAAGCCACAGCTGAAAGCTTCAAGAAGTAGGAAAATCTGGCAATACTAACTTTGAAGTAATCTTTGAGTTGTTTTTAGGTGGCTGAGATGGTGGCCTTCTGCTGGCAGTCTGTAGCCACTTACTACAGAATCTAACAGACTGTGTTTTACAACATGCATACTAATAAATCTTGATCACAAGCACTGAAAGAGCATACCCATTTTCATCCTGCTGTAAAAAACATCATAGCATTCTTAAAAATAATTAAAATCTTAATGCAAAGAAAAAGCTTTAGTATAAAATTCAGGTCTAAAACTCCATCATTTCTACACATGATGACATCTACCTTAATTAAGACACATAGCTGTCTAACAGTTAAAAAGGTCAGAAGCAAAGCTCTTTATAGCTATTTCTGGTGTATTAAATTGGCTCACTACTTGGGCAAATCACTTAAGCACCCTCTGATTCTCAGTATAGTCAATAAACAACTACACAGCTTTAACACACCTTCTCCCCATGATAACACCCACTGGACATGGAAATGAAGCCTGCTTGAGGGAATTGCAGAGAAATCCCTGAGTTACAAGAATTCTTGCAGTACTTTACTACCCTTTGGGATTAAAAGGGCAACATGGAATTAAAGAGTAATCCACCCTTTTACCTTCTCACCAGCTTTTTTTTTTTTCTTCAGTGGTTACTCTCAACACTGCAACATTAACAATGCAGCAGAGGCAGTTTTTAGGGCCATACAGGCTCGAGTAATGCAACAAGAGTAGCAAACAGACAACAGTTTTAACTTCCCAAAAAACTGAGCCACAGTTGCTTTACACAGCATACTTAAACTGGGCCACAGGCAAGGAAATAACCTCTCTGGCTGTGCCACCCTTCACAGCGTTTAAGGGCCTCCCAAAGTAGGACTGTAAGGAGACGACAAATCTCCCAAATACGTTTTTCAAAAAATTTTATCAACACAAAATTGTCTGGCATCTGCTGATTCAATTGCAAGGTAACTGATATCATGTAGCAGTATTGCCATCAAAACACAGAAAAAGCGGTACACCAAACTTCTCTTAAATTTCCATTATTTACCTATTTTTAACTTATTTTTTACAAAATTCAGGAAATTCTCTTAAGTAGACTAAGATTACCAAAATTCTCTTCTTAAGCATCTGCCTATTCACAGACAACATCAGATGCTTTGCGCATTTGTTTTGTTTGAGCAGCTGATTAATACTTTCTGTCTTTATTTTTCCTTGGTACTATATCCCCTTAATTTTTATCATTTTTAGCTTACAGAGGAAACGTTCAGCAAATACAGTTCTCTTTAAATATACTCAACACTCAAATTCAACCTTGACTGGACTTCCCAATCAAATCTGTCTTTATGTTGAACTCTTTGGGCCCCACACTGAGTGCCAAAAAGGATTGTGAGGGTTTTACCCCATCCAGCTCTCACTCTCTCCCCACCAATATGATCAAGGAGGGAACTGGAAGGGCAGAAGCTGAAAAACTTGGGGGTTGAGATAAAGACAGGTTAACAAGAAAAGTAAAAGCCACACACAGAAGCTGAGGAAAACAAAGAATTAATTCCCTTCCTCCCCAGGCAGGCAGGTGTTCAGCCACCTCCAGGAGAGCAGGGCACCATCACACACCGCAGTGACTTGGGAAGACAAACACCACACTGGAAATTCCCCATCCCTTTCACTTCCATCCCCCCACTTTATGTACTGAGCATGATGTCCCATGGTCTGGAATATCCCTTGGATTGTTTGGGGTCTGCTGTCCTGGCTGTGTCCTCTCCCAGGCTGCCATGCACTCCACCTTCCTCAGCAGCGTGGCAGCAGGAGGAACAGAAAAGGCCTTGGCTGTGCTGGCACTGCCCGGCAGTAACAAAAGCCCCTCGATATAATCGACCCTGTGTTTAGCAGGGATTCAAAACAGAGCTCCATACCACACACTGGGAAGAAAATAAACTCTAGTCCAGCTTAAACCAGCACGACATATATTTATATTTATATATATTTATATTCTTTTATTTATAGTTACATATTTTTATTTATTTATTTATTTATTTACCTTCAAGCCTTCTGCTGGCAGTCTGTAGCCAAATCTAGCAGGTAGATCATCAAAAGTCTGGGTTCCATTTTCAAGGTTATACTAAGAGAAATACATTTTTTTAAAAATTAAGTTTGCAAACAAGACAGAAATAGTTAACATATACAAACAAAAACAAACATCACTGTGTATTGTTTTAGATTAAAATATTTATCAGGCATATAACAACTTGTGACCATGTCAATGAAACCATGAAATTGCTTATTCTATCTGTCTTCTACTCTACACTTTTCTTATCCAGCTGTGAAAACAAGAAAGTAAGTAATAGATACTTTGTTGAACTATTTATATTGTAAACCTTTCTTTCTACTGTCTAAAATTCAAATACAATCATATATGCAGAACAGAAACTACAAACAAACTGAGCAAGCAGAAATCTGAAGAGCTGGGACATTTGGATGTGGAGTTTTCATTGGTTGGTAGTGGTGGGTGTTTTGCCCTGAATTCATTTGTGTAGAGGTAAAAACAGCTTTCAAGAGGTGCTTTACTGCAGATAAAGAATAGCCTCCTTATGCCATCCCTCCCCAATTCCCTGCTACACAGATTAGTACCTGCAAAGTATCTCAACAGTTTTGTTTTATAATAACTATGAGCTTTCATTTTAAAACAGAGGAATATTAGAAAAGACCCTATATCTGTGCAAGCTTTGTTTCCCCTTTCTCTGTTCATCTCTGGCTGTATAACGAGCCTGACCAACACATAATTCTTACAGAAAAAAGTGCTGCGTGTATATACAATATATCTACATATATACAATACATATGGCATATTTTTTCATGAAAAAAAAAGTGTTTCAGGCAGAAGTTGTGAACTCTACAGTTAACGGACTCGAATGTGCATCAGTTGTTTTATTAAACAGTTTAGTGAGTCAGAAATGTTTGTCTGTTCATCATATCATCCAACTGTCACACAGAAGAGCCAAGTAAAGATCGTGCTTGCTTCAGAGGGATGTTTCCTACCAGCCAGGCTTAGACAGGAGAGCTCAAACTATAGTTCAGAGAAAAACAGTGCCAAGTTTTATCTGAAGTCTTCCAATATTAATTAGATATTCTCAGAATGAATCTGCAACTTCTGAATATCCAAGAATGAAAGATGCTTCGTTTTTATATGAAGTTACTTTAGAATACTACACACAAAGCCTAAATAGAAAAAAAATCCAACTAAACTCCAAAAAGTGCCCTATTTTTCTTTTTTGAGGTTAGGGTAGGTTCCTTTTTTGTTTTAAGTAACTTGTCTAAGAGAGGAAGAAGCAAGAATGAGTTAGGTTTTTTATAAAAAGAGGAAGCACAGGCTTGCTGACAGAGGAAAGTGGGAAGAGGGAAATAATGTTTACAGTAAAAAGCTTAAAATTTCACAATAAAATGGTGATGTCAGTGCCATAATATATAAAGAATGCATCTGCATTCTTTACATTTTTTTCTACAGAAAGTATTTATAGAACAGCAACAACTTGAAAATCCAAATACAATACTTCAGTATTAATCAACCCCACTTTACCACGAACTTTTAAGCATTTTTCATTTTAAAATTTGACTCTGAGAGTTTGCCACTCTCTTCTCCAAAACTGATATGACCCTAACAATTCTTTTCCATATCACTGGAATAAGCAGGAGACTAAAGTAATTAGGTTTAATTATTTCAGTAGCTTAAGCTTGATCCTACAAAGACTTCCTCCTTAAAATGCCACAATATATCAAATTGCTAATACACAGCACAACATCAGCTTTTACCACTGACCTATGTTAATTACTCTATTCATTATATTATTTTCCTTAATGATAGCAGATGTTTTCAGCTATTTAAAGATCATGTCTAGGTGTAAGATACACAAAACCCCTTACTGACAATGCCTCCACCCCATACAAATAAATTATACTAGCCATAGAAGATTATTTAAATCCAGTAACCCTACAAATGGCACCCATCACCAAAACTTCAGCTGCTGTCTAAACCAAAGAATGTAATTAACAGGGTTTTAACATGCTACAGGACATCTGGTCAGAGTGAACTTTGTAAATGACTAAGGAAATTAAGCACTTTCACTGTCATGGTATATGAGCACATACCACCTATAAACTGATTTGAAAATGTACAATTTATTGTTCATTGAAGTAAACTGTTACGGCAGTTCCATTCCAAGAAATCTGCTATAGCAGTTATTGTATTAACTGATTCATTAATAGAATAGTTGAAGAGATTATTAAATTTTAGAAATATTTCATCCATGTAGAAAAATATTATTATACTTACTGCTAAAATATCTGCTTCCACAGGTAAAAGATTCAGGAAGGCAAATAACTGCACAGTCAGAATAGTATATATCTGAGTGGCAGACAACATCAGCATTCCTATTGACAACAGCATATTTTATTCAATATCTGCAAGAAAAGAATCAGAGTCAAGGCACACAGCAAACACTTTCTTGTGTCATTTTACAGGACTCTTAGTTACTTAAAACTTTTCTGCTAAGGAAGTATACAAAATGTTATTTCAATGTTTACCTTTGAGAAACAAGTAATCTCAAAGCTATATGATTATTTTAGAAGTATTTAGCTCCTATGTTGTTTCCATAGGAGCAACAGCACACATAAATTATTAAAACTTTAAGAGCAAAACTCCAAAAAGCTTTAGGCACCACAAAGCAATGCAAGGGGTACAAAGGGATGACCAGTCACGTTATATTAATTGTCTTTAGATACTTCATTTTAAACTTCCCTTCTTCTGTCATAAATCCACATCAGCAAAATTCCTGATGTACCTCGAATAATTCCACTAGAAGTACATATTCCAAAAATACACTTGCAAGAGCAATGAGATACCAACTTGGAGGAACTTTGGATTTCTCTCAGGCTAAGCTACAACATGGCTGTGGGCATGCAACCTCGTAAGAACACAGAAAGCACAAAGTATCTTATTCCCTTTATAAAAGCTCACACCTAAACATGATTAAGTCAGAAAACCCAACATTCAGAATTTAAATACGCGTGATCAAGCGCACCTCATGAGTACCAAACAAGCACCAGTGAAGTGCTACATTCAGCAGGAAATGTAACCACTTTCACTCCTGAATGTAAGAGAATTGTATGATCCACAGATGTCTAAGTCTCTCTAGAGATTCTTCCAGTCTCAAAGTACAAAATTACTGGAAATTACCTACAATAGTCACAACACAAAACAATAGAAATGGGTCCATTTTTGGGTCCAACATAGCTATAAGAATAAAAGACAAGTTTTACAAGTGGACAGCATGCACTAAATAATATAATTATCTGAACATCTGGAGCTCCTCTAACTTCTTTTACTGGCCTAATTAAATGTACTTCAGAAAAAAAAAACCACAAAAAAACCCAACTCAATTAGGTGATCCAAAATATTTCTTGAAACTATTTTTTTGTTGAAAACCTTCAAACTGCGTCTTCTCACATAAATGGTTTCACGTGAATTTGTTTTCATTTGACTGTAGATATTTTTTCTGGAAACTGTCTGTTGACTTAGCTGAGAAATCACAGCCAATACTACTACTTTCTTTTTCAGAATCAAGAAACACCTAAGAATTCCCATCCTTCACATATTTCTCAAGCAAAAAGCATTGTCCCATGATGTGAGGTTCTCAATGTTAATTAAAGCAAATACCAGAGAGGTGGACTTGAATTAAGCTAACATGAAGATAATTAGAATTTATTATTACTATTAGGAGGAAACAACTGATCCTTTCAAAATCAGTTTTCATGATTCTAACTTGGTCAGAATCAGACATATGTGAAACTTTGTGAAACTTTCAACTGGTTCACAGAAATGAAGTTACACTCACAGGAAAGAAATGGTAGTGAATTACAAAACTAATGAACTTTTATTACTACGTTAAAATTTATCACCTTCTCTCATCAGCTTGTCCTAAGAAAGAGGACATCAGTGAAACTGGAAGGATGAAAGAACCATTGTTTCAAAAAGACAGCCATTTTTACTACGACAGAAAAAACAATACACTTGAAGCTATCACAGCACTTTAACCAACGAAATAAATTCAGCACAGAGAAAAGCACTAAAGGAGCATTAAGCAAGGTTAGACAACACAAGAATTAAAGTGGTCCTTGCAAACAAAATGCATAAACACTGCACTCTTCCCTGTCAAAATTACATTCACACAAATTCTTTTGTGTTCAGGATCTCATCAACTCATCAACTGCAAGGCAGAAAGCCTGACAATTTCTGAAATTCCACGGCTCTTGGGAAAGCATGCTCCTCTCAGCTGAGGGAGGCAGCTCAGAGCACGCAGAAATGCAGGTGTGTGGAAAAGGACTATACTGTAAACCAAACAAAACAAGTTAAACCTGACTCTGCAGTAACCTTCCACACTTCACACCTGATTTACCGGTGCGTATAGACAAAGTTGTCTGTAAATAACCTTGAGCATTTCTTCCCCCTCTTCATGCTAGAGCCCACAAGCTGAACTGTGCCTGAAGTGCTGCATCCCTCTGTCATGGGCCTGAACAGAACAGAGGTGAGGAGGGGAAACTGTGTGCTGGCCCAGCACAGTTATGAGCAGCAGACATCCCTGGAGTGAATACATGAAGCACATCTAAGATACAGGTCACAAAGGCGATACACAGCTCGAGACACAGAAAAGAACTTTCATACCTTTTGGCAAATATTCACAGATCAGGCTTCACAAACTACACCTAAATATGAAATTTTCAGATATTTGTATCTCGATCAACTCAAAATGTGTTTCAGAGCATAATACAACACACAGCAATTCCATGTTTACATGGTTATGTTTACATTTTAACTTAATAAAACAGCTATTCCCTCCCACTTCTGAAAACAACCCAAAACTGGTACATCTGTACAAAACAAAACTAAACTCTATTATTTCAAAGCCAAATGAGATTATAAATCTTACAGTAATTACAAAAAAAGACGCATGAAGATACAGGAACTATAACAATTTCCAAATATTTTGGTAGACTGGGCTGCACTTGCCAAAATTTCATAAGCGGAGGATGAACAAAAACTAGACAGCTAATAACAGTAATTCTCATTCACATCCTCTAATCTCCCCATATCTGAATTCTTGCGTTTTGATGCCACCGTATCATTACTAACACAAATCTCCATCTCAGACCTGTCACAAAACTGGACACTGACGCACGCGAAGTAAGAACAGCGTTCACACCTATTAACACGAAGGAACAATTCCTCTCAATTAATTTTAATGTTTTTACTAAGAACTTGGCTTTCAGCCAGTGACACTCCACGCTCCTCATTACCCTGCAGGCTCGACCAGCACTTCGGATCACAGCTCAAGAACCACACACCCAGCAGAAACGAAAAGCGACCAGGGGTAGCTTTGGCCGGGCAGGAGCCACGCTCAGGGAGCGCTCCAGAGGCGTCCGCTCCGCTTTGCTTATCTCCCTTCCGCGGTGCCGGGCAGTCCCGGGACCGCAGCCGCTCCAGCGGGGCTCAGCCCTGGCTGGGCCTAAGCCGCCCACGGAACCGGGCCCCGCCTCGCCACTCCAAGGGTGGAGGCGAATAAGCACTGCGCAATGGAGCGTCAGGCGCGTAAGTGCTCAGCCTCCGCACGGCCAGAGCACCCAGGGAGCCCATCGGCCGCGC
This sequence comes from Sylvia atricapilla, assembly GCF_009819655.1. Lineage (NCBI taxonomy): Eukaryota > Metazoa > Chordata > Aves > Passeriformes > Sylviidae > Sylvia > Sylvia atricapilla. The sequence goes on along the minus strand of NC_089149.1, from coordinate 183,598 downwards.
CCCAATGCTCACCTGCGTCCCGGGGGACCGGCCCCGCGCTCACCTGCGGCCCGCAGTCCCCGGGCGGCCTAGGCCGACGCCATGGCGCTTTCCGTGCGATCGGCGCCCGCGCCGGAAGTCCCGCCTGCCGCCTCACAGCCGCGGGCGGCGGCCCGGGACAGCCCATTGGTCACACGGGCTGTCACTCAGCTGCGGCGAGGCGGGCCCGGCTCGGCCGGGGGCGTGGCTCCGCAGTGGCTCCCGCCCCGCCGCCAGGGGGCGCACGGCGCCCAGGGGACAAAGAGACGCCTCGGGGCACGGCTGGGGCACATCTGGGCACGGCTGGGGCACAGCTGGGCACGGCTGGGGCACAGCTGGGCACAGCTGGGCACGGCTGGGGCACAGCTGGGCACATCTGAGCCACGGCTGGGGCACAACCGGGCACATCTGGGCACGGCTGAGGCACATCTGAGCCACCGCTAGGGCACAGGTCCTGCCAGGAGGAGGCAGTGCGTGTCTGTAATTCCACGGACGTATGGTTGCGTACGTGGAGTTCCTACGGCTTGAGGATGTCTTGTCCTAGACAGCAAAGCCAAACTCGGTCGAGAGAGGAGAAGACAACCTGTGGGTAAGGCCTCCTACCGGTTTCACAGGAACTTGTGCATATTTGCCAGCCATAACATTGCAAATATTTCCATGTAAATTTATCTATGGCAATTTATAAGTTTTTGTAAACTGAAAAAACCCATGATGCTGAAACGCAGAGGATTTTACCTGGGAGTCTTATTGAAACACTGCATCTGCTTGTATGATTTTGGAATTTGTATTCAGAGTTTGAAGCTTAAACTTGACACCGTTTTAGCAGTGTCATTTACTCCATATAAAGAAGCTTTCTTCAGTCATGGGGATGGCCTGTGTCTGTGACTACCAGTCTTGCAGACAAGTGCAGCATGATCTCAGCAAAAGCTAGTGCTTCCAGGTGGTGGCAAAATTCAGTAGCATTTTTTCCACTCACTGTTTCCAAACACTCTGTTATAAAAAAAAAAAAAAAAAACAAAACAAAACAAAAAACCAACCAAACAACCCCCCAAAAAACCCTTCAACAGTTGTCTAGCCTTTGTGCTTAACAAAAGGAGCTATAAACAGTTACAAGACGTTGTTATACATAATTTTAATTACTCAGAACCCTGCGGTGTTTTGTTTATTTAGTAGTTGTCGTTGTTGACTTATTCAACAAGGAACACCCATTTTTCTGTGGTTTCAATACACCGGGGCAGCAGCATAAGCGTCTGGCCCACACAGCACAGCGAGACCTCCACCTTACCGGGCTGTACATGGAAGCAGGTTTGAACTGCTGCTGGAAGGCGGAATAACAGAATAATCAAGAAGGAAAGGAAACACAGAATTAATCTGTTGCCTCCCTTCCGCACAGGTTTGTAAGACGGAAGAATGGTTTCGTTGCAGCCACACAGACTTGGGGAGACCCGTCACTGCGTCCGTCCCCGCTGCAGCCCCTCGGGGGCTTTTCGGAGCAGGTCCCAGCCCCGCTGCCCCGGTTCGGAGCTGCCGCTGCCCAGGGTGTCCCAGGGTGTCCCGGTCTGTCCCAGGGGCGTCCCAGGGTGTTCCGGGCTGTCCCAGCCCGTCCCGGTGTATCCCGGTCCCGGGCTGTCCCGGCTAGTCCAGGGCTGTCCTGGTCTGTCCCGGCCCGTCCTGGTCTGTCCCGGCCAGTCCCGGCCAGTCCCGGGCTGTCCCGTTCTGTCCCGGGCTGTCCCGTTCTGTCCCGTTCTGTCCCGGGCTGTCCCGGCCAGTCCCGGCCCGTCCCGGTCTGTCCCGTTCTGTCCCGGGCTGTCCCGTTCTGTCCCGGGCTGTCCCGTTCTGTCCCGGTCTGTCCCGGCCAGTCCCGGTCTGTCCCGTTCTGTCCCGGGCTGTCCTGTTCTGTCCCGGGCTGTCCCGTTCTGTCCCGGGCTGTCCCGGCCAGTCCCGGTCTGTCCCGGGCTGTCCCGTTCTGTCCCGGTCTGTCCCGGCCAGTCCCGGTCTGTCCCGTTCTGTCCCGGGCCGTCCCGTTCCGGCCCGGCCCCGCGCAGGCGCCCGCGGGACGCCGCCCCTTCCCGGGCGGTGGTGGCGGGGCCGCGGCGATGCTGCTGGTGCTGTCGGCGGAGCACCGGGCGCACCTGGGCTGTTTGCCGCGGGCCGGGGATGCAGGTCGGGCCCGCGACGGGTCCGCGGATGGGGGGAACCGAGCCGGGCCGGGCCGGGCCGGGACTGCAGCGGGATCTCCTCTCTCTCTGTCCTTACAGCCGTTGGCGAGCTGGGGCGCCTGGCGCTGGAGCAGCTGCGGCGAGGAGCGGCCCCGCGGGCCTGCGAGGCCGCCGCCAGTGAGAGCCGGGCCGCGGGGGAACAGAGCCGGGCCGCGGGGGGAACGGGCCGGGCCCGGGGGAACAGAGCCGGGCCGCGGGGGGAACAGAGCCGGGCCGCGGGGGGAACGGGCCGGGCCCGGGGGAACAGAGCCGGGCCGCGGGGGGAACGGGCCGGGCCGGGGAGCGGGGAGACCGGACAGGGCCGGGCCGGGGAGCGCGGGCAGCGGGCCGGGGAGCGGGCCGGGCCGGGCCGTGGTGGTTTGGCGGCAGCAGGGCGGGAAGGCGGTGGGCCCTGTGCCGGCCACGAAGGAGCCCCGAGTCCCCGGTGCATCGCGGTGCGGGCCCGAGGGAACGGGCTGGCGGCACGGAGCTTCGGCATCCCGGGGGTCGGGGCTTCGTGCCCGGTGTGGGGAGGGTACGGACATCTTTTTTCCGACACAAACCCTTCTCTGCGCCATGCCATAAGAAATTGGTTTGTGTTTTTCTTAGTTTTTTGGTTTTGATGGTTTGGTTTGAGGGGGTCTCTAACATGTTGTACATTATTATTTGAAGGGTGTGAAACTCTCTCTTTTTTTTTTTTTTTTTTCCTAAATATTTTGAATGTTAAGCGTTGCGTAAATTTGCAGCTTTAAGTCTCACTGCTGCGGCAGTTAGCAAGTAAAAAGCACTTTGTGCTTTCTTTAAAGGAAAGCTGAACATTGGCATTGACACCATTCAGCACGGGGTAGAAGGACTAGTGTATCTTCTTACGGAGAGTTCCAAGCTTATGGCAAGTATACCTTCTCATAAGGAATTTGGGGACACACTCGAGAGATGTCTTCTGGACACTTGGACCTCTAAAAATGTTCATGAATGGGGAAAATATAGTTCAAAATTTTAATGACATGTATTGTTTTAGTTTCAGAAGGAAGTGTCTCATGCTCTTGTCTTATTGAAACACTGTGTCTGCATTTATGACTCTGGAATTCGTATTCAGTGTCTGAAGCTAAAACTTGAAAATGTTTTAGTAGTGTAATTTATTACATATAGAGATGGTCACTTCAGGATTAAGCTCTAAATAAAAAAAACTTAAGTGAAGAGTTTGTTGTTCAGCTACTGCACAGGATGTGGGCTACACTAGCCCCCTGTTCAGCATTCCTTGTCTTTGTCCAATGCGATGGGTTTGAGAGCTTTTCCAGCTCTTGGCATCAAAATTTTGAGTGGCTATAAGCAGATACTAAAAGATTAGTAGTTGGACAATTCCTGTTTCCATTGGAAAGACTGGTAACTATTGATATAGTAGAATACTTGAGCAGTGACTACATGGAGAAGGGATACAGAGACAAGGAATGCCCCGTGTTGCTCCCAAGAGTAGGTGGAGGGGGGAATGGAAATGGTGCAATTCCTTGAAACAAGGGGTCTTGACTGGCAGGTTACAGTGTACTGTGGTAGAATGTGGCTGGTTACAGACTGTGTTTGTGCAGTGGTGCACTGGAGAGGTAAGTGGCATTTTCTGTGGAGTCAGTAACAGCTTCCCTAGGGCTGCTGCAGTAAGCACAAAGGCCTGTGAAGCTTCTCCTGCCCTTGGGAAAGGAGGCTGAGCATTGTGCCTTGTGCTGCTCATGTGCAGATCGCTGCTGGGCTGTTTGTAGTCTGGTTATTAGTAGCACCCTGACAAATGGATTCACACAGCATGTCGTGACTTGTGACACAACTGAGGTGCAAAATGCTGTGTTTTGGTCTTTGATGTGAAGGCTTACGTGTGAGAGCTTCAAATGTTCTTTAAAAAAACTGTTCCTGAATGTCATACAAATCTGCAGTAATACATCAGCATCTGTAGATCCTTTTAAACAAATATCCTGGATATTTGTTTTGTCTGAGGCGTAGAATTGTACTTGGACATTCCTGCAGGAAAATAACTGCACCACAGCATATGTGATGTTTAGTTACAGTTTTACTTGGTTTTCAAGAAATAATGATAATTACCTGGCCTAAATTGTTATTTCTAGATTTCTGAGATTGACTTCCAAGATTCCATTAATGTTTTGGGATTCTCAGATGAATTGAACAAATCCTTGCTTCAGCTGTACCTTGACAACAGGAAAGAGATCAGGAGCATTCTTGGAGAGCTGGCACCAAGGCTTCCCAGCTACCACAGTCTGGAGTGGAGACTGGATGTGCAGGTGACTTCCTTGATGTTTTTAGGACTCCATCCTTTCCTTCATTTTTTTTTTCATAATAAAAACCTGGTAGCCAATGTAAAAATAATTGAGGCAGCAGTACTTCTTGTATCTAAAACTGACATGATATTGTTAGTGTCCTACAGCCAGTTGTGAGATGAACAGGATATGCAGTGATGCGAAGTGCTTGTTGCCTGATGAAAATTGAATTAATGGCTCTATTAGTGTTTTTAAAATATGAACATATACTAAACATATTTGGTCTTGATTATCACCTTATTTTCAGAACTATTATGAAAGCATTGATTAAAGTGGGTTAGTATTCCTTAATTATAAAACACAGTAGCAGCTTGTGTGTATCTTTAATGTGGACGAAAAGGGTTTCTGAACAGCGGTCCAGGCAGGTTCTATAAACCTGATGAGAACTGTTAAGAACAAACATTGATAACCATCAATCATTTTCCTGTTCCTGTCCCACTGAACCTCTCCTGCAGCTTGCAAGCAGAAGTTTGAGACAACAGATCAAGCCTGCCGTGACTATGAAGCTACATCTTAACCAAAATGAAGATCAAACTGCCCAGGTGTTGCAAACTGACCCTGCTACCCTTCTCCACCTTATCCAGCAACTGGAGCAGGCCTTGGGGGAGATGAAGATGAACCACTGCAGAAGAATAGTGCGCAACATGAAATAACCTTCCTCTTTGCTCTCTTACTAAGCAGTTTGTAAAACAACTCAAAACACTGCTCACAAATAGATTTTGAGGAAAAATAAACATCTGGATCAGATGAACTGCTTTCCTCTGCCAGGATCTTGAGCCAGTATTTACAGGCCAAATGTCCTTGGCTGCCAGCTTTGCACATTTATGTTTGGTGACCTTTCTCAAAGAATCATCTTCATATATAGTACATGGTAATTAAATGTGATCAAGTATAACTACTTGGGGTTTTTGATTAGTATTTTTTATGTAATTGATCTCTCTTTTCAGGTGAAACACAAGATTAGCCGATACATAGGTGAGTGGTTTTCCTCATTCCATCTCTCCTCACTTAAGCCATATTCTGGAACTCAGGGCAGAAAAACAGGAGTTTTAGATACAAATCCTAGAAACTTTTTGTGTTGTTTCACTACTGCCTGATGAATCTGAACATATTTACCTTTTTCTCTCTTTAAATGTTTTTTAAAAATCCAGCTGCTATAGAGCTGGTTGGTATCATGATAAGTGCTGGCAGTCTACACATGGGTCATATCCTGAAGCATGTGCTAACTGAGGAGGAGGAGGGTTCTCCTTGGGGATTCTGAGTAAAATGGTCAGTTGAAAGCAGATGTTGAGATTGCAGAATGTCACTGGAGAGCCTGCACGTTCCTTTGAGGACTGTGTCGCAATATTGAAGAAGGAAAAACTGCAACACTGAATGATTTTGTTTCCTCTAACAAAAAATTACCTCAACTAAGGATAGTCAAAAGTAAACTTCGAAGCTGGGTGAAACTGAGAGAAGCTCAAACTCTTGCAATGATCAAACAGACTCAAGGAGAGAGGGAAGGGGAAAGATCCTTTACACCAAGCATCTTACTTTTAGATAATACCTTTGAGTTTGTTCTGAGGGAAGTACTGAGCCTGGAAAACCAACTCCGTAGCAACAGGATTTGGGCTTAATTATTGGACAGGCAGATAGGCCTTTAGGTGAAAGTTGGAACTGGTCTACACTTCTCTAAGTTCTCACTTCTCTGTCTTCACAGCATCCAGGGCAGCTACTGAGGGCTTAGCACTCACACCCTGCTGGAGAGTGTGACTGCACAGCTGCCAGTGCTCTGTACCTGGGGTCAGGCTGGGGAGTAAAAAGGCTCATTTGTCAGTAACCCAGAGATACTGGTAAAATAGGGATTCACCCTTGGATACAGACTTGGATTTTGTTGTAAACTCCCAAATTGAAGGTGGCATGTAAAGCTATATTTATCTTCTGTAATTAATTTGCACTTGCTTTACAGAAACCCTTGAACATGACAAGGAGAGTACAAAGCAATTTTCACAAGCTACTGAAAAAAAAGTTATGTTGCTACTTTTAACCCATTTTACTTTTAAGAAGATTTTAAAAATTTACTGCTGTTCCATTGTGTTCTTTGTTCTCCACCGCCATTTAGTTCAGAGGAACACAAGTTTTCTGTTCCTGTATGGCTGTTCACAGATGGACAGGGAGCACCTAGCTGTAGTTACTGCCTGCTCAGAGTCTCCTTGCACAGAGCAAACTCAAAGCAGAGGCAGAACTCTGCCAGGCTGTGCTGTGTGCTGGTCACTTGGTTACTCAGAAAGAACAGAGCTTGCCCAGGGACCCTGGATGTTTTATTTTATAACAGAGAGCACACATGCTGCTTCACCTATGTAGGTTTCTCAGAAAAATGTTGATCTATGAAGAGCTTTGACGTAGAATAGTGATAGATCTAAATTAAAAATTACACGTGGCATTATTTCTTTAACTCATTAGATGCTCATCATATAAGGGTACTTTTTAAAGTGGACTTAATTCTGAGCTGTTTGCTTGGGTTTTTGATGGAAGTAGAGGCTGAACTTGCTGCTAGAAAACCCACAAAAAGTAGTGTATATTCAAAGTACTGGATTTTATAAATCCTTCGCATGAACACAAAACCTCTGTACCTTTCAAAGACGTTTGAAAACCATGTGAAATAGAGATAAAATAATGTTATTGCCTTATTTTTTTTACAATGTACAATGTTGCAATGAGAACAAAGAAATAAGGAGCTTTCTATGTCACATTTGTGATTGGCTCCTTTATCATTTAATCCAACCACACTATGATGGAAGTGTCCTTATTTTCTGTAGATTTGAGCATTTTGAGTCACTTGCCCTGAAAGTCAAGTCCCGGTGGTAATTTTTTTTTTTTTTTTTTTTTTTTTTTTTTTTTTTTTTTTTTTTTTTTTTTTGTCCAAAGAAGGAAGTTATTTCTTAACAAAGATTAATCACAACAACACTATGAAAATTTATTAGTACAGTTCTAATCACTTCCAAATTATTAGAGAAAAATGATTTAGCCTCCACCAAGGGGTACAATAGCAGATAATTGTACTATTCAGTTAAAAGTGCAGCTGAAATACATCTCATTGAAGACAGTTCTAATTGTAGTAAATGTGGCTTAAGTTTAGGACAGATGTGTATGTACTCACCCATAAGATGACATGCTTATGAAGGTAATCTAATTAACATAGATGAGATGGCCCCATGCATGAAGCTGTCAGAGTCTTCACTTGAATGCACATGTCACCTGGAAAGGAACAGGTAGAGAGTGTGTAGTTTGTCTTTACTCAGCCCTGGAAGCAAAATAAGCCCTTTTACAGGCTATATGGAAAATCACTCATGTTCAGACCATTATCTGTGCAATAACCATGTGCACGCACCCCCAGAATCTCATATGCCAAGGATTTAAACAAGGATATTGCAGGAAAGAAAAAAGATGTGTAATGTCTGCATAGTCCCGGAGCAGCTGCTGTGATTAGCACTGCTCTTTGAGCTTGTTGCAGTAAGGAACCCAGTACGAAGCAGTAGAAGAATGGTATAAAAATTGTTTGGGAAGGGAAACATAAACAAGTCTCAGGAGTACTGGGTTTCCTGACCAGAAATACAGCAGATGTTGGGGAAAATAACAACAACAAAACCACCAAACCCAAAAGCCTTCAAAACAATAACAACAAAACCCCCAGACCCTCACAAAAATGAAGAACAAAATGAACTTCAGGGAGGAGATTGCCAAGCAAATAGAACTATGAACAGAAAATGTGAGGAAACATAACTGACAAGGAATATTTGTTGAAGCAAAGCCATCAGGAAATGCACAGGATCTGTTTCACAGAGCTAGCTGTAGTTCGTGTGCAGGCTTAAACTGCAGCTCTGAGAATCTGCATAACCAACACTGATTTGTAACACTAATTTGAGGGACAAGGACCGTTCAGTCAGGCCCACATTCTTCACTACAAAAGCCAAATGCGGTTTAGAGAAATTCATGCTTCTTTTAAAGAAGAAAGGAATACAGTTCAGAAAAAAATTGCTTAAGATTTTTCTAGTGTGGAGGACTTTACTGCGGAGGGTATATTCTTACCAATCAGCATAGCCTGGTGTCTGTCCAGAACACAGAAAACAACAAAATGCAATTCTAAAATAAAGTTGTATTTGTTTAGCCAATGTGTGATACCTCTGTGTGTGTAGTCATAAAAACACTGGATGCTTTTCTCTGTAAAAGCCAACATTTAAGTTGGAAAGTGGAGCAGTATTATTCTTTATAGACACAGCTACTGAATTTAAACAAATTTTGGTCACATTGCCATTCAAAAATTATTCCAAGTTCACAAAAAATGAGTCAAGATTCTATTTATTAATTGTAGAAAGTCACAGGTATTCATTTCGATGACAGCTCTGGTTTCTAGTATAGGCTAAACCAAAGACAAGTGACTGAATGGGCAATCAGCAGAGATTCACAAAGCATCACGCCTGCATTTGAACCTGCCCCTCTGGGCCGTGAGCTGGAAGACTTATGATACAGCTCTGCACAGGACTCAGTACTTTCCAGCAAAGGGCCAAACCTTATCCAAACCACAACGAAGTGCTTGCTGTCCACGGCACTACGGATGCTTCATTCCTCCCCACTGCCATAGCATCACTAAATCATGCAGTTAAACTTGTACGTGAACTAATTTAAGCATAATTTTGCTTCCAGAAATGAGTATCGGCCATTAACTTTCTGAAAAAGGATTTCGGAGCACGGCTCATCAGCTTGGCAGAGACAGAACACTCCGGAGGGTCCCCGGGCACCAGGAGCCGGGGCTGGGCTCCGCGCGGGGTCCCGGCGGCCAGAGCCCGGCCCCTGTCCCCGGCCGAGGGCGGCACGGCCCGGGCGACGCGAGAGGGGGCGAGGGCGGGGCGGGCTGCGCTGGGGAGCGGGCTCCGCTGGCCTCCAGGGCCGTCCCGTGCCCAAAGTTTCCGCGGCAGTTGCATAACTGCGGGCGGGGCGGCGCGGGGGCCGGGCCGGAGCCGCCGGGGCCGGGCCGGAGCCGCTGGCACTGCCCCCGTCCCGCCGCCGTCCCTGTCCCGCCGCTGCCCGGGGGCCGCCCCGCCCGCGCCGGGACACCGGCGGGGTCGCAGAGGCACCGTCCGCCCGCTCCGCTCCCGGAGGGCTCGCTCGCTCCGGAGGTCCTCGGAGGGGGGCCCGGCAGTGGGGCCGGCCCCGGCCACCGCCCGCCCCGGGACGGCTGCGCCCGCCGTCGGGCCGTCCGGGCGGACGATGAACCCCGCGGCCCCGCCGCCGGGACAGCAGGTAATCCACGTCACGCAGGACCTGGACACGGAGCTGGAGGCGCTCTTCAACGCGGTGATGAACCCCAGGCCCAGCTCCTGGCGGAAGAAGATCCTGCCCGAGTCCTTCTTCAGGGAGCCCGACTCGGGCTCGCACTCGCGGCAGTCGAGCACGGACTCGGGCGGGCCGCCGCCGCGCCTGCCGCCCGTGCACGTCCGCTCGCACTCCTCGCCCGCCTCGCTGCCCGGCGCGGGCGCGGCGCCGCAGCACGGCCACCTCCGGCAGCGCTCCTGCGATGTCACGGACGAGCGGCCGCTGCCGCCGGGCTGGGAGATGGCGCTCACGCAGACCGGGCAGCGCTACTTCCTCAAGTGAGTGCGGCGGGGGACCGGCGGGGTCCGGCCGGGCTCCGCAGGGGTTCGCGGGGCGCTTTGCCGGGCGGGAGCTGCGCGGCCAGGCGGCGGGGTGGCCTCCGGGTCCGGGGTGTGTAGGTGTGTGCGGCATTCCGGGCCGGGGGGGAAATCCCTTCCCGGTGGGAAGAGAGAGACGAGGGAGAGCCTGGGACGCTCCCGGAGCCCGGGCGAAGTCCTGCCGTACTTGTCGATACGGCATTTCTTTTCTGCTTGGCGACACGTCCAAATTCCGAAATTAATACTTTTGACAATAAGTTCAATAACAGTTATTCCAGGGAGTTTCTGGAGGGTGGGAGCAGAGCTGTGCGTGTCCGTGAGCTGCCGGAGGTGGAGGGGCTGTGGGTGGGTGAGAGCTGCCCGGCCCGGCTCAGGCCCTGCGGTGGCCCGAGCATCCCTGCCCGCGGGGATGGAGCCGCCTTGGTCTAGTGACAGGGCTCGAGAAGTGTGGTGACACAACTGCCCATGTCTCTTCCGGCCAGTCATTTTAGCCGGACTGTTTTATGACAATTGACATTTGATCCAAAGCCGTTTAATAGGCCTGAAAATACATCATATCCGTAATAAGTGGTAAAGCAACAGTGCCTTATTTTGGTAGATTCTGTAAGTCAGCTACAGATTCATTGCAAACTAAGTCGCACTGCGTTCACTTGGTAAATAAGAGAAAATGTTTGCTAATGAAATAAAAGGTAAAACTGATTAAGCATCTAGCTGAGGATATTGAGGGAGTTAAACTGCCAGGGCTCCAGGCCATCATTTACTTGCTCTCTGCAGCCTTCTTGGTCAAAAGAGTAAAATCTTGAGTTCACATTGAGACATGTGTGGGTATTCAGCCTTCATAAATATCATACAGACAATGTGTGAGAGAAAAAAAGGGACAAAACTGTTTAGAAAAGTGAAAAAAAAGTAATAATTTAATTGTTTGTATGATGATTTTTTTTGCCTTGTGGGTTTGGAATCTCTAATGGATTACTCAAGAGCCCAGTCTCCAAATGACTCTGCAGAGTTTAGATTTTTTGCCTTTTGTCACACTCTGAGCTACCAGCAAAGCACATAAATAGCTTTCTGTAGGTCATTGTATATTGTTGATGACACTGTGCATATGTCCCAGGGCCCACACTTAGAAGTTTGTTATTAGAATGGTTTATCACCTAAATGAGAAGATCTCATGTCTCTACGTTTAGCATGTATTTTTCTCAATAGAACAAGCTGCAGATTAGTAGCTGACTGACAGAAGCACTGTAACAGACCATTGATAAATAATTATTCTTGCTAGGGTTTGGTCAGGGAGTGTTTTCAGATACCTCTGGCTAAAAATTGCATAATATAATCTTTGTCTGCTCTGTGTTTTTTGACTAATACCAAAATGAACTCATGTGGTTTCACCTTCCTGTCATGCATTTCTGACCTAGAGACAGAGTTTTCCAAGTTGATTTATTCTTGTTGCTTAGGCCAAAAATACAAGGCCTTTACTAAATAAAAAGCATGAGTAAAAACTCGAAGTGGTTTTAAATTTTTTTTCCAAATCCTGTCATCAGTAATACTCTGATTAACAGCATCCTTTTTAATACAAAATACAATATTCATTGTGCATGTAATTTGTTACCTAAATTAATATTTGTTTTGTTTCCCCAGTTTTATCTGTCCAATAGAACTTCTCTCATTTATATAAAATTAATTGGAATAATGCATGTCTTTATACCTTTAATGTATTTGTTATACTCCAATGCTTTGGGGACTAATATTTAGCTATAAAATGAATTCCCATATGAATTACAGTATTTTACAAATGTAAAAATGGTCTTCAGGTGAAAATACAATTTAGGCTTGATTACAGAAAGCAGCATTTAAAGCTGTGTGCAATAAAATAATAGAGTCAGGTGGTACGCTAAAAATCATGTTCTATCAAACTAGGCATACAAGGTTACATTTCCCTATATTCAAGGAAAAAAAAAAACAAAAACAAACCCATCCAGTGCTTTCCAGCATAACGGTAAAGATTTGTTTCTTGACATTAGCAAAAAAAAATTGAGAAACCAACCAAAAATCAATAGCCAAATCAGGTCCTATTAAAGCCTTTACTATCTGTTGGAGTGTAGAATGCAATTTGTTGTATTAACCCACATTTTCAATTATTATTTAACAGAAGTACCAGTGTGAGTTTCAATGAAGAGTGAGCTAACCTTGTTGACAGGGAGCCAGCTAGAACTTGAAGCAGTTGCACTTCTGCATGTCAGTTCCTGCAGAAATTTTCTGGCTGTGACTGGAAGAAACATAAGTAGCCTGGGGACCACTCCACCCTGTAATTAAATACCAAACTGCACAAGTGGGGGCTGGAAAACAGGCTAATGAACACACACTTGCAGCAATGTTATCTAAAGCATTTTTCTGTGTGAGCATGTGTGGAAAAAAATGTAAGCGTGATTTATTTGTGATAAAAAGCATTTCTGTAGAGACAGGCCGACTGCCTGCTCCTATGCCTGTGAGTGGGGAATGTCAGTTGTATATTGATCTCCACGCTGGGCTGTGTGTACGTATTCTGTAAAAGGAATGTTTCAAGTATTACTTTTACCAGTTTGGGTTTAGGTGGTCCAGCCTCATTTTTCAAATGAATACTGAGGGTTTCATACTTTCTCAGTGTGTGTAGAGAGCTTCTTGGTCAGACTCTTATAAACAGATTTGTGAAGTTTTTGCCACTGTTATCTTTATCACTGTTATTTTTAAAATGTTACAGTAAACATTTGCCATACCAGGACATATTTGCCAGTAAGTTCTGGTTGGGGATAAGGAGCCTAGTTACTTACAATATTTCATTTACTCAGAATGTTCAGATTTTTTCTTACTGGTTTCTGCTGGAATTAGAGCTTGATTTAACACATCATCAGTTTTATATAACTGTGTTCAGCAGGACAGCAGATGAGTAATGTAAATAATATAAATACTAGAAAAAGTACTACAAATACAATGGAAAACTTTTTTCCTGAGAATGACAAAACAAATAGTACTAAGACAGCAGAACTGTTGAAGTGATTTTCTAATACGGTCTTTCCTTGAAAAGTGTTTGTGTTCATTCTGTAGAGACTTGTTATTTTACACTGGTGTTGTGCTTGCTTCATCATAGAGAAACTTTTCCATCTTGAGAATGTGGTTACACATCTGGGAATGGGGGAGGAGATGGATAGTGTTTGAAGAGTTCTGGGAAGAATGTGGACGGCACTAAGCCCTTTGTCCTACCTGTCTGCGCTGCTGTCGCACAGGTGTGACCACAGCCACACCTGGCTGTGATGGGTCCTGCAGTGGGGGCTCATGTGGCTTTGGCTCTCCTTGGTGCTTAGAGAAGAGTGCTGCAAGGCAAGAGGCCCTGCATCCCTGCTGGCTTTGGTGTCAGGCAGTAGAGAGAGATTTCACAGATTCGTGTGGATTTTGAAGCATTTAGTCCACACCTTAAGGGAGGTTTTTTTGTTCCTTGTTCCCAGTGGTTATTCCTATGCCAGCATCCCTTTATTAAAAATAAATCATAACATGCTAGACAGTTCCAAGATGTAATACTGCCAATGGCTTTTATCCTAAATTGTCAAGTGCATTAAAGAGTTCTTAAAAGGCAGGAACAATGTGATATACCACTGAAGTTTAATTGTCAGAAATTCAACTATAGCTCACATTTATAACTCACTTTAAAGTTACTTAGGAAGTTCTGAGATTGGAATGCACCCATCAAAATTAAATTTTCAAGCTGTAATTGACAAGCATTAGGGGTCTGTCTGATTGCTCCTTAAGTGCTGATTTAATGATGATGATCTTGGAGTTTCACTTAAAAAACTGCCAAGGATCCGTGAGTTACTCTTTCTTCTCTGAATTCGGCAGTAGAAACAGCTACAGAGTCTCTGATGAAGGCTGATATTTGTTCACTTTCTGGTCCAAGATGGTCTTTCCATGATGAACAGACTAATTTTTTCAGAATCTAAAAATCATGTCATCAGTGCTGCTTAAAAGAATTTGGTGGTTAATGTGGAGCTTAATAAAATCTGAGGACAGAATTAGATATGATCCACTTCCCTCTCCTCTTGAGTTTTCTGAGTTAGGATACAAGCTACATTTTAGATTGGACTGTAAAGCATCAGTGAAGAAAGCTTCAAGCAAGACTGCACTGACCCTAAAAATATTTACAAGCAGGGTTTCCTTCGAGGAAATATTTAAGAAACTTTTTGTAAAGGGCCCTGTAGAAACAGAATCTGATTTTTACTGTATGCATTTCTAAATTACTTGAGGAATCAGTAGTAACTGTCCTGTACAAACAACTGAGATGATGTAGAATTTGATATATTGGACTTATGTACACTTTTAAGATAATAAATTAATAATGTGCATGTGGAATTACTGGTTTAATAAAATTTATCTTAAGTTAGTCCTTTAGTTGTAGTGTTAAACCCAAAGTGCTGGAGTATTTGTGCTTTAATGGATGATAACTGTCATGCATTCATCTCATTAGATGAGCTGAAAATATGATTGCTTTATGCATTCATGATTAGGAAATAGTGTCAATTAGCATATTCTTAGAAAGACATCTGTAGAATTGATACAGGTGTTAGTTAGAATGCTGTCATGAAAACCAGACATTTTTTATGAAACCATCTGAAATGGTTTTCTCTTTATTAATGGTTTGGGTTGTGCAAAGAAAGAAAATGAATAGTAAATTTATTTTTATCATGTTTGTGAGCTGATGTAGCCAACATCTAAAAGCTTTTCTGCTTGACCATCCTTACTCCGTAGTTAGTAAATGACAGTGTGGAGAGCTGTCTGCTTCTGGAGGTTATGGATTTGTTCAATTTTGAACAGGTTTGACGACAGAGAATCTGTAAAGTCCTTCTGTCCAGCTTTTTGCTGTTGACTCCTTCAAATAATGTTGGAAGAGTCAGTGGTTGGCTTTGGCTTGTTTCCTTTTGGATGCTTTGGCTGAAGTTGAAAATTCTGTCTTTTTGATGTTGGGGCCTATTACAGGACAAGAGCTTCTTTGTAACAAACTCGTGCTCAGAGGCCTTGCTTGATTGACAGATACAAATTGTACCAAAGCAATTAAATCCAAAGGAAATGTTATGTGGGCTGAATTTCAGCATACAGACTTGTGGCGTTTTCCCTCTTCATTTAGGGAGAGAAAGAGGTCAGCATGATGTAGGGTGGAGGTATTTGGGGTTTGGTTGTTTGTGGATCTTTTTCTTTT
Source organism: Sylvia atricapilla (assembly GCF_009819655.1). Lineage (NCBI taxonomy): Eukaryota > Metazoa > Chordata > Aves > Passeriformes > Sylviidae > Sylvia > Sylvia atricapilla. Next base: position 168,177 of record NC_089149.1, on the reverse strand, counting down.
CTGTTATTAACTCAAGTCCAGACCTAGAGAAGTCTTCAAGAAGGGAAAACTTGGGAACACTGCACTGACCTGCAGTTTTCCCTACCTATGACTATTTTAAAGGCAGATGTGATGGAAGCTGCACTGCAGAGACAGATACAGCTGTGCTAAGAGAATTGAGCAGAATGTATTGTGTTAAAACTGAAATAATTGCTTAGAGTGTCACCAGAAAATAATCCAGTGTAAAGGGAGATGTCAGAGAGGAGTTGGCTGCTCCCGTATCCTCATGGTTCACAGAATGTGCATCGGCAGTCACAGCACAAACACAGCAGAGCTGCAAATTGGGACACAGCTTTTCCTGCAGTGACTTGTTTCTCTGATCATGTCTGCTGACCCCTCACTGTTTGCATGGTCAGAATGCTCCTTTTTATTTATTAGGTATTGATCTGTCCCTGATAATTTTTGGATGCATTATTCTGACAGTCTTGCAGGTTTGAGAGTAGCAGGATGCTTTCATGGTACATTTGAGTTTTTTCTTGTACCACAAGCAATCATTTTTCCTACCTGTGATCAGTTTTTCCTGTCTGTCTACTGTTTTTTTAAATAAGTGTTCTATGTTCCTGGTTTTCAGTGATGGATTGGTGAGCAAAGGTGTAAGCATTACAAAATGCAGTAACAGTCCTCAGTCATGCAGTTCTTGAAGTTATGTTAAAGTATCTTGTTTCCAAAACCAGAAGTAGTGTTGGAACTGTGAGCCTTAAATTTTGTGGGGGCTTTTAAAGAAGTTCTCAAAACTTCTTGACTGATATATTTTCTTAGTTTTCCCTGGCACTGTGGAGCCCCTGAGTTCTGCAGCATCCGAGCAGAAGGAAGTGGGAGTCATTGGGAAGCTGACCCAGGCTGAAGGAAACAGCAGCACGGTTCCTGTTGTGCTGTCGTGTGCGTCTCGTTGGAAATCACATAAATTCTCTGTGCCTTCTTTTCTGGGCTTCATTTCAGCATCTGTTCCTGTCCGTGAAAAATCTTCTGTGTATTGAAACAGGCAGCATACAGTAATAAACCTTAAATATTGCTTCATGGAAGTTGTTTGTTACAATGCAAGCTTGTGTTCCCTTTTGTGTTCCCATGGATCAGCTCAGACTTTAATCACCAAAATATCATAGGCAGTTGCTGGTGCTTCCTGATTGATTGCTGCCAGCAACAGGAGTTCAAAATCCTTGAAAAGAATACAGATTGCTCTTTAAATATACTTCTGCTGCAGCTTGTTTACAAAAGCTAACTATAGTTTGTACAAACTACAGCAATTCTCCAAACACTTTTGGAGACAGAACACACAGAGGAATATGCAAGCAAGACACCTTACCCAGCTGGAGTCTGTTAGATTTTCAGACCGTATTTCCAATGGTCTCTTCACCTGATAAAATCATCTGGCCTATGTGGGTTGTAGGTCGCCTTTTTAAAAAAAGAATGAAAGAAAAAAGAACAAAACTGAACTGTTTGGTCTTGTTTGTTTGCCTAAGCAGCAATTTCCAATTCATGTGCATTCCAATAGTGCATTTCCAATTTCATGTTTTTCTCATTCTATGGTGTCTGTTTAAACAGAAATGTAAGTGCTTTTGCTTCAGAGATTGGGAAAAATATTTTTTGCAAATGAAGCAAAATGAATGATGAAAAGAAATTACTCCTGTTACTTAAAATGTAATTTCTAAAGGTATAAAACAAGCTGGGTCGTATCAGCACATGTCAAAACTGAGGGTTTGATGTGAATGAAGTTAATGTGAAAATTCTGGAGGCCGTTGTCATTTTGAGTAAATGTGTGTCTCTACAGCCTACAGCTCTCACTGAGATGGCAGCCTGGGCAGCAGGAGGGGTGCAGTGATGCCAGTGGTTCTCGCCATCCCTTCACAGGGGGTGTACCTGCTATACCTGCTATATGCAGAGGGTACACCTGCCCTAATGCTTTGACTGCCATTCCTTTGGTGAAGGCTTTTCCAATCTTGGGATGGTTATTTTCACAGGTGCTACTATCACTGTCTCTTAGCCCTGATATTACCAATAGTACGTTATAATATTAGATAAAGCTTAATTTTTATTAGACGTGGTGGAGGGCTCTTCTTCTTTATTCATGTTTTATAGTTGGTATTTTGATTTTTGTCTGTCACTGGAAGACTTTATAGAAAATCAATGAAATTGTGCTGTTGCAAGACAGCAGACAATGTAAAACTTAATAACTAGAGTAAATGAGATTTCTAGGGAGACTGTTTACAACTTACTGAGAGGGCAGCAGTAAGTCATTGATATTTAAAAGAAATTAAGGTTTTGTTACAGATTCAGCAGTGAGACTAGTCAGTAAAGGTATGTATGTTTTTAAACATACTTTTCCAAAGCGAGGAGAGATCCTGGTTTGAGATTTGTAACTTTATAAAAACCTAAGCAATTTTAGTCCCTAAGTCGTAAATGAAAAAACAGTTCTTGGTATTAACCATGCTAATGCTCACCCAAATATATGAAGAAATATTATTTTAAGCAGCCATCTGCACTGTCTGGATAATTCACATTTTTTGTTTGTTTTCTTTCTGTGGTAGCCTTTCTTTGAGGACAAAGGGAAGGTCTAACTTTGATTCCATAAACTCTGTGGAGTTACATGTCTTGTGAATTATTTGGCAAATTTGCCATGATGTTCCATTGCCAAACATCTGGATGAAGTGTCCTGCTGCCATGGCAGGTCCCGGTTTTGTATTGCAGCTTGGAAATGAGTGAACAATCTGGGGCAACAGAAGTGGTTTCAGGTGCTGTATATTCCAGAAAGCAATTCCTGTGTTGATTCTCTTGTCAAATAATTGCCCAGACTTAGGCATTGGATTGATCCTGGTGTTCATGCTGTATATTTATGGTCAAATACTGCTCAAAACATTGCTTAAATTTTGAGGTTTTCACATGGTCTTTTTTTAGCAATTATGACAGATCTTTCTTGTAGCAAAGAGTTGGACAATAAAGGGTGAAAGAGAAGCATAAGTTTGCAGATAAAACTGAGATGCAGTTAAGACACAGGAGCACTGTCAGTTTTCATTTTTTGCTACTTTTCCTGCAGATACAGACATATGTTTGCCTTTATTTTGTGGTACTGTCTGGTTTGCTTTACTAAAAGCATGCCTTCTACTGAGGATATTGTCTCATGAACATTTCCTTTTTCTGTCAGGATGGCTTCTACTAGAACAATATTTTCAGTGGTCTTTTTTTATCTTAGAGAAACAAATGTGTGATTCATTTTTCTAGAAAAACAGGAAGCTGTGAGGTAGACAGATTGGAAAAGAAATGCATACTGTTACTTAAAATGTAATTTCTGAAGCTATAAAGCAAACTGGAAGCAACTCTTTGTTAGATTCTTAGGGGATATTTTACTGTTTTTCTCCTGTTATCTGAACCTCATGTGAAGAACAATTTAAGATAATCTTGTTTAAAAAAACCCAAGCCCAAAAAACATCTACTGCTATGAAAATTTCAGATGAAAGCAGCTTCAACACAGCAGGAGTTACTGTGAAAGCATGCAGCCTCTGCACCTTTCAGAGGGATGTTTTCTGTGCTCATGTCCACTTTGCTCCACTGCCTCCAATACAGATTTTGACCACAATTAAGTACTTTTCGAAGTGAAAGAAAAGAGCAAATGGGGAGATTGAAGTTGGGAGTTCTTTTTGGCATGTATGAGGCTGAGATTGTTTAAAAATGGAATTACATGATTAATGGATAAAATGTTCCAATTAATTGTAATAGACTGAAAGCCCCACGTATTCATAATCGGGGAACTAAGCATGCCTCTTTTTTTGTTGTTTGTTTGGGCTTTTTTTGTTTGTTTGGGCTTCTTTGGGGTTTTGTTTGGTTGGGTTTTTGCTATAGAGATGATTATCATTCTCAGCTTTGCATGCAGATCTGTTATTATGACCTTCCTGGGTGCTGGAAATACCCCCAGGTTTTGCACCTGTAAAAAGCAGAATGACTGCACGTTGAAAGGGAAGTGGAGCACTGAGAATGCCATACCACAGTAATCACTGCAGTAGGATTATGGTTCTAAGTACGTGGAATCCCAAGTAATAACTCAGTGGCAAGGTGTTGATGCTGTGCTTATCACTGTGCCAGTCCTGACCTTGCTGTGAATAATCTGCTCCTCCATCCCAGTACCTTTGTTACTGTTCTCCCTGGGGGCTGTAGCCTTTACTGTTGCAGAAAATACAAAAATTAGAAATTATTGAAAAATTATTCCCTTAGCACAAGCACCGTGAAAACTAAAAGATTCATTCTCCATATTTTAATACCCATGACAGAAGGAATGCATCCTACAGAAAACACAAGCTAAAAGACTTCTGTTATTCTTGCACTTTTGTACACTGACAGATGGGAGATGATCTTCCTCCGAACTGCAATGAAATAGCTCTGTTGAAAATATGTGAAGTTCAGTTTTGGCTTCTGCAGATAAGTAAAATACTGTGTGGAAAGATTATCTTTATTTATCTTTATTTATCTAATATTGACTATATTTATAAGGCATCTGCAAAGCGCAGAACCATCAGCAATGCCTCTGTCTTATTTGGTGTTCTTTTCTTGATGACTGTACTGGGAACAGCAGAGAAGAATCAAAGGCTGAACTGAATTTCCTCTTGGGACCATATGGGAAGAACAGATCACTGCAAGAATTCCACCTGATGCAGACCTGAGTGTTTCCTGGCTGTGTTGGGCAGGTGCCTGTTGCAGCTTGTGTTTTAGGGACTGGCAGAGGGGAAATATTTTCTACTCATTCAGTTCTTCCAGCATTTTTATCAAAAAGAGAAGTTGCAAAAGCATTTCACTGTTGGGTCCTTGAGACAAAATTGAGTCAGTTTTTAAAGTTTAATTTGTATATGACATTTTACATAAACCGCGGCTTTTAAAATAATTATTTAATGTTAACCTCTGAGAGTTTGCAGTTTACAATTGCATTATTTCTTTGAGACATTTGAATAACAATTCTTTGATAGTGTAATTCCACATGGCATATGCAAGAGTCTTGACCTGCAAGATCATCTCTGCTAGGCCTAAATAAATTTTGTAAATTCTTCCCTTTGCTGAGGGATTCTTTACTGAATTGTCACTTTAAAAAATGTTTATTTCAGTTTAAAATCCTAATACGATCACCTTATTGTAAAGCATTTAAATACAAGTATTTCAAAATCCAGATACAAAGTTTACTGATTTGTAATTTTTAATTCTAAGGCATTTTGGATTTTACAGGGAAAAGTTTTGCTTTCATGAATATTAAAGAAGAAATAGACAATGCAAACCATATGTAGAGCTATTAAATTGTGTAGTGATTTGATTTGAAAGAAAGATCACAGGCTTGAAGTTTTCTTGCAAAAAAGTTACGAAAAAAGTGCCTCCATGTTTTATTGCAGCCTACATGCACAAAATAGGCAATTTTTCACACTTGGATGTGAGGAGTTTTGTGTTTAGTTCATGTGTTTGGAATGCTTTTTTTAAAAAAGTGAACTGTAATGAAGATCAACAGTAAACATTTTAAAGAAGCATAAGCAGTTGATGACAACACAGGTTTTTAATATATTTTGTAATGGATTGTTATTCCAATGCAAAAATATTTGGACTGTATTTTAGCATATTGGTTTCCAGTGGTTGCAATAGGACTGTGGGCAGCTGATCAGCATTGCATTCCAGTCCTTTGCTGTGTGATGATGGAGTACAACATTTGGTCTCTATTGCCATACTTAATTTTTGCTCTTGGTAAGTCAGGAACTTTTAATACTAACCGTAATCTGGAGCTGGTTGAATCTGGCTGAGTCCCAGAGGTGGTTATTTGGGAGATGCTAAGTGAGTGGAATATTATTTTTCGTTATAAGGGACTTACAGGATCTTTATAGAACTGTTAATGAAATTGGTGGATATAAGCCATTATTTTTCCTTAGTTCTGAGAGTCACCTTTAACATATCCATTCCTTTGTATCACATGTCAAAACAATCAAAATAATAGCTTTTTTTGTTGACATGACATTTGTAATTGGTGGAATGTCTAGACCGTGTCTTAGTCTCTTAATCTGTTATTAAGATAATTGTACTTTCACTTCATGCTTATTATTTAAAGTAATCTAAAGCAAGAGGATGATCACTTTAAACATAGATGAAGCATACATAGTTGTTCTTCAGTTTACACAGCTGGTTTAGCCTTTCTTCCCTGTATGAGGCCAAACCTCTGATATTTGGGTTAGTGGTGCCATGTAAGGGCTGCAAATTTAAATCTGGGGCTGATAAATGACATACCTCCTGCTGCTTGATTTGGTCCAATTTTTAGTTCCCTATGCAACTTTTATTTTGACCTCTTTTTATTTTGACAGGATTTAGTCAGTAAGGACTGACAGACAGAGCCTTCCATGAAAACAACAAGTAAACAGTATCTTAGGTATTGGAAAATACTGTGGCATTGGAAATAACGAAAACCAAACTGGGTATAGTAGCTGAACCAATTGGATGAGTAAGGTGAGAGCAGATTTTAAGGGAAATGTAGAAGATAATTTCCCCTGAGTCCCAACTCAGTTGTATTCGAAAATAAAGACTGTGATTTTACTTTGGCTGATGTAAGCTGAACTGAAAATTAAAACAAAGGATGATTGCTCCTACTACTCAGGTAATAATCCGATTGCTTTCATTATTCTGAATTATGAAACTATCAACATATCATTAAATTTTACAAGCTATATTTTTTAATAGGACTCCTTTATTACTCTCCCCTGGACTCAGTATACCAATAAAACATCACAGATACTCGTTAAGGCGAGAGAACACCTCGCAGGTCATATCTTAATTTGCATTGTCACGGAGTTTCTTTTGCCTCCTAGTGGTTTATTTTTGGTCAGAGGCTCATTTTCACTGACTGTTTGACTTTGGATATTACAAAGTCTTTGGCTGCTCTTGAAAAACCATAAGTGATTTTAAGGCTTTGAATAATAAAAAAACACAGTCCAGCAAAATATTGACGATGTGAAATTGTAAAGGAGGGCAGACTACTGGATTTGTGCTTGGAGAGGAGGAGGCTGAGGCTGGTCCTGTCTGTGAGCTCTTCCTGGGGGAGCAGGCAGAGGGGCTGGGCGCTTCAGCCCATCTCCTGGCTGTGTTGGGGAAGCTCGGACTGAACACAGGCTAAAGCTCTTCACCAAGGGAACACTCAGACACTGGAACAAGCTCCCCAGGGAAGTGGCCCCAAGCCCATTGCTGGTCAAAAAGGGTTTGGGTGACTCTTAGATAGCTGGTTTAACTTTTAGGTTAACCTGTGTGGAGTCTGGAGTTGGACTTTATAGTCCTCATGGGTCCCTTCCAGCTCAGGACAGTATATGTTTTTATTAAATAATTTTGCATTTATTTAATAAGAAGTCCAGTTGAAATACAGAGGGACTGTTTTTCAGATAAGAAGCTGGTCTGAAATATTTCATTCCTACTAGATTTTAAAAAACAGATTTTAGGTACCAGATTTTAAATGGTGTATTAGGAAATTTTACAGTACTTAGGACACTGGCTTTTAAATTACATTTTTCAGTGAGTGTCAGCATTTTTTGTAGCTATGATGCAACATTTTAGTCTTAAAAAATGTCACACCTTTTCTAAGCGTAGCTAATGTTTTTCTCCAACCCCTCCATATATACTCACATGTCCCACACTACTCCCCAGTCAAAACTGTATTTGTTAGCCAGGTTGAATGTCTAGGCTAAGCATTGTCTGATCAGTCACTCTCTTGCATTCCTAAATAAATAGATTTAGGGAGTGCATCTGACTTGCTAATAATATGTGTAATTTGTGCGGCCTCCATTTGATGGCATTATTCCTTTTGAAGATGGCACGGTGTATTCCTGTGACGTGCCCATCTTGTCATACCAGTAATCCTTACAGAGACGTGTTCCTTGCACTCCATTGGAATTCAGTAAGATGCACCTACATTGCTAAATAACTGGTGTTTTTATGCATTATTCTGAGCTTAAGGGAAGCCTTGCATGTCTGTGTTTTTACTTCAACCTTAAAAAGATTTCTTTTCAAATAGACTGTGTTTGGTTGGAATATTACTGCAGTGTCAGAAATTACGGAAATCCCTTTTGTTCAGCTGGATCTTACTTGAAATTCTGGCCTCATTTTGAAATTCTCATGACAGAGAGCACCAGTGCAGAGCTGTCACTGTAAGCTCAGGTCAACTCTCAGCTTTGAGACATCGTTTCTTAATTTTGGGAATGTTTTCTTTGAGAAAAGACTTGGTCTTTTAACCAGCTCCTGCTTTTCGTCTGTTTTTCATGGCAAATGATCACATTTCCCAGCCATTTGCAAACAGTGACTGTCTGGCAGGATTTCCTGGATACACATTAGTTTTGAGATTGTAAAAGGTCAACTTTCTGAACTCTGGCGATTAGAGTGTGGTTATTTGTCCTGCCTTTTCTTCCATGGGAACTGATCAGTTCATATGGAAGGTAGAAATAATGTCCAAGAAAAATTCATCTGCTTGCTAATCACCTCCACCATGAATCATAAAGAAAAAAATAATCCAAGTAGGACATCTCCTGCCCTTTGTGTGCTAAAACTTTCTCAACAGCTGGAACCAATATGTTTGGAGTCAGAGTTTTGTAAGAAGCTTCTGAAAAAGTTATTCATAACCTGCTCCCATTCTTGTCTATGAGAGTGAGGTGCTGAGGCCCTGGCAGCGCACAACTCGTAAGTTGGAGTTGTGTGAACAGAGGCCAGTGGATAACTAGTGCTGACTGTGAAAAGAACCATTTCTTTTAGACCTTGTTTTGGTTTGTTTTGTTAATATTTGAAGCTGACCTTCAAAATCAAGAGGGTAATAAAAACAGGTAAACCAACAGATGTTTATAAAAATGTGGCCAGTTTTAATTTGTTTCTTGTGACTCAGCTGGAAGAAGTGATGGGATTTTTCTCATGTGCATGTGCCATGTAAGAGATTGAAGCCATGGAAATTTTTCCATGTCGTGAGGGAACTCTCTAAATAGGTAGTAGGGAATAGTAGAGAAGATGCTGATGTTGATAAAAGACAGGGTTTTGTCATTACTTGCATAGAATCCATCAGATGTTTCTTCAGGCCCTGAAAGTGAGGACTGTGTTTGACTACAAGAAGTCCTAATGGATTTCTTAATCTTATAGGAAAGAGGAAAGAGCCATGCTCCACATCCCTTAGCTCCAGCAGCAGAGTTTGGGTTTTGCTTTCCTTTTCCTCACCTTCTGAGGAATTACAAAGAGGGCAACATTCTGTTCTACCTTTTGTCTGTTTAAGAATTATGTATCTCCTGAATTGTCTGTTTTCTTTACTGTAGTCTCAGTAGTAATTAAATGGTCCAAATGGAGGAAGTAAGATAAGTCCTGCTGCATTCAAGGTCATGGTTGTCTCAGCATTCATTTAAGTGAAGCAGATTTTCTCCTATTGAATTTTTCTTACAGAGGAAATGCCAAAGGCATCCTGATAGCTGCTTTCTCCACCCCTGGTGTCTGGAGCCTTTTTTCTTCTATATGAATGAGATCTGCAAGCTTTGGATTTGTAGGGTTGGGGCTGGAGGGGAGCAACAAGCAGCTTTGTTGGTTGTTTTTTAGGTAAGTGTGGATTCTCTCCACCTCTGGTGTCTGCAAGAATGTCACCAGTGCCACTGACTTGCAAGTGGGTCAGTAGAGACCTGTGTGGAGGGGTTTTTAGACCTTGCAGAAATGCTTGTGAGTACAATTCCGCCGAGTAATCATATGTTCATGTCCTTATGTACATAACTGCACATGATAAAAGAAATTTGTAGTGTTTATTTAACTTTAAACACGTAAGTATGAAACAATGGTTCTTACAATTCTGTAATTAATCTGTGCCATATAACACTTGAAAGGATAGCAGGACCAAAAACCAGAATTTGTGGTTGGATATAAATAGAAGTGTGATGCATTGAATCGTGGGCAAGTGAATAAAACTTCAGTGTTTACAGGTACCAGTCACAAAGTTGTTCCTGATGATATTTCAATAACAAATTATTTTCTAAAATACTGAGAGATTTGAGTGGCTTGATATTTTAAATAATTCTATCTACCTCATAAGCACTATAGAAGTAGATAAATATAGATCCAAAGTAATTTTATTAATCTAAATAGTTATGTCTTTGATATATTGAATGAAATCGGTTGCTTAAACATTATTTTTAGTTGGTTATGTTGTAACTAAATCACAGGAGAAAATGCTTTTGCATTTGCTCTTTGGCAGAATAAAGTCCTATTTACAAGATGTAAATCTTGGTTAGGGATTTGGGTCACAGAGGGAAAAAAATTAGTATCTAGTTTGACTCTGCGTGTCTGTTGTGCTGTAGCTACTGGCATGCATATTAAAATATAAATATTGCTGTCTGTGAAGTTCAGAGAACAGAAGTTATTTTGACCTTTTTGGAGCTTAATAAATGTACTGACCTGAAAGCTGAGGTTGTGAAAATGATCTCTGACTGCGAGCTGCAGTACCAGGAACTGCTTTGCACAAATGTGTGTATTTTGAGCCAGTGTTCTGTTTCTAGTGAGGGAGGATTGTCTGTTTGGGAAAGCTGTTCCTCAAACCAATATGTGTTATTGTTTGGAAATCCTGACCAAGCAGTTCAAAAGCTTGTCATAGGAAAAAGTTAGAACAACTGCTGTGCATTAGTGGAAAGAAATTCCAGAGACTGTGGCAATAATATTTTGTTGTCTTTTAAAGAAATGCTGTTCTCCGTATGATTTCAAAATTGGAAGGTAGGCAGGATTGCAGATGGGCCTACTTACAGAGTAGAAAATCGTTTTATTTCTGCAACAAAAACCTTTTACAGAAGTGTACTTGAATATATTGCAATGATCTGAAGCTCTTGGTGAGTTATTCTGCAAGTTACAAAGCAAAAACAGTGCATAATTGTTAGTTTAATAGTAAAATAGTGTCTTCTTGGTATTACGATAATTAATTCAACCCTCTAAATTCTCTGATTAAAAAAGCACCAGTACTAGGAAAAAATTCTTCCTTTTTTTTTTTTTTTTTTTCATATTGAACATGCCAAAATGCACAATGCCCTGGAAAGATTAATGGTGATTTTCTGACAGACTCAGAAATCAAAACATGAAATAAAAATCTAGATTACAGAGGAGAATTTGGGGACTAAATTCATACATTTCTGTACTTCCAGCCAGTGCAGTAAAATATAACATTAGGTATTTTTTCGATAACTTCAAAGGTATTTTGTGTCCTGTTTTGCTCTGGGTGGTTTTTCTATCCTAGCATCTGTTCTTGCCTGGGGAAGATTTTCAATGCGTCCTTATAAGGGAACTCTGTATAGTTAAGGGTGAGTTCGTGTTTATGTATTAATTTCTACTAGAATGCAGAATATGTTAAAGTAGTAACAGCTTGCCTAGAAATGCCACTTGGGTAGTCAAAGAGTGTTCATTAGGTTGGGCCACTTCTTCCATTCTTGTTACAAGTCAGTGCCAGTTTATATTATATGTATGCAGACCATGATTGTTCATGAATATGGTCCCTTTTGACATGACTTTTATATTGGTAAAATGAGGTATTCACAACAAGACCTGGTGACAGCCCTCCAGCTCAAGTAGAGGACAGATGGTTACCTTTCTTTCTATTACCTGTTCAACAATTTCAGAAGCTGCATGCATCTGAAAATGTTGTGTATCTCTCACAAAAGAGTGCTTTGTCTTCAAATTGGTACGTTTTCCCTTAAATAAAAGAAACATGGTTTTAATAAAATCATTAATGTTCCTTTAAATATGAGTGCTACAGGCACTCATTAAGTAAACAAATGCATTAATGCTGTTATATGTTGTGTACGTTAAAAAACCGTAAGAATGTTCTATATAATAGCTTCATTCAGTACCTTTTTTTTCTTTCTCTCAAGAAATGGGATTTCATCCAAATTCTAAAGGTTAAGTTGTCGATAGAACTCAAAGGGTGTTTTGTATCCATTTGTATAACTAGTTTGATTTTTTTAAGGCCTCCATGTACGCCAACAATGGAATCAGTCAGTTACAGGGGAGCTTAGCAGGACATTCTCAAAGTTCTCTTCACAGCAAATTATGCTGAAACTAATTCAGGAAAAGAGCAATTCTCTTCACTGAAGGAGTTACTTAGCATAGAGTAATAAATATTCAAATACAGATGTAATGTTCCAGCTTCAAGATCAGAGATGATGATGAACATGCAGAAGGAGAACAAAGTCCATGGTTCAATCAGTTTAATAATTACATTGTGGCCACTTGTAAAAACTTCATGTAATTTTCATGAAATATTATCAGTGTCTGAAAAAGCAAGTGCCATGAATTTTATTAGCTCAACTTGTGAGCTGGAGTACTGCAGAGCATCTCTTGAACTCCCATGGCAACAAGTGGCTGAACTATTGAATATTATTAGTTTCTGCACTCGAAAGGAAAGTGATTGAGAAACACTGGATTTTATATTTATGTGCTTTCAGTGATGTAATGAATGATATATTCTCGTTCTTTCCAGCTGTTTAACACTGTCCCAGCCATTTCACAGCTGAAGTCCTGGCTGCAGGGCACTGTTGAGAGCAGTGGCCTGGCTCTGTCCTCCTCTTTCCAAAATCTTCTCCATTTTCTTCGCACGTGGCTGCAGGCTCAGGCAGATCAATCTGTCAATCTGGCTGAAACAACCAGCAAGATTTGTTTCTGCAAGTTCAGCAAGTTGACTGAGGTGTCCATCCTTATCATCCTGGCACCACAGGCAGTTGGCAGGAGCAGCTGCCCTGTGGCACTGCTGTGACCATGGAGCAGGCTGCCTGCCCGTGGGCTGGAATACCGTCCACCGGCGTTCAGCTGGGACTTTCAACTGCCTCACGCATCATTTGTGATTTAGAATGCAGAAAAGTGGAAGAGACTTTAAACCTGGTTTTATTTGTAACAGCCCAAGTGCCCTTTGGTCTGCCCCAGACATTTGGAAACCTCAGGAAACCTCAACATGTTGAGGCACCTGTGCTAAATAGCAGAAAATATGCTGTAGCTATCTGATTCTCCCATCTCAAAGTACTGTCCCATGAAAGGAGCATCTTACCCATTTGTCAAGTTGTATCTTCACAAAGCAACTTAGAGAAAGGCCCTAATCCTTCACCTTCTTTTCATCTGTTTTAGTGCTTCCTGGGAAAAAATGTAGATTTTTATCTCCGTATAATTGAATGAAGGGGTGTATGTATTTGAAAGTAAGACACGCCCTCCATCCTGCACTAACACCCCCCCATGCCTCCCTGTGATTCGTAATGTGCACATACTTATAGTGGTAGCTGAAGTCACAGGAAGCCTTTGTTTTGAACACAAAAGCAGTACATATTTTGTAGATGCAGGGACTAGATGTTTTGTGGCATCCCCAGCCAGTCCTCCCACCAGTTCCAACAGCTGCCATAAGCTGCTGTGAAGAACCGCTTAATTATAGCACTTTCTTGATCCTCTTGATCCCCTTCAGAGATTCGTGGCCCTACCCTTGGCCAAACTCATCACCTAAAGGCAAGGCTCTCATGGAGGTGTGCCAGTGGCACCACTGCTGCTGCCATCCCGAGGGAGGAGGTGGTGTTTCCGTGATGAGCAGTGGGTTTGGAGGACTCTAAACGTCCTGATAGATGTAACTGCTGCTGGTAAGCATCTAGCCCAGTTCAGTAATGCAGTGTCATATATACACACAAATTCCATTGGTTTCTGTGAGAATGGGTCATGTGCACGTGGGGTAATTGTTTCTAAAGCTAAAAATCATTCCCATTCGGATCTTGCGTTTTTCTCACCTGTGACTGTAAGACATAAAGATCACATAAAAAAGAATATTAGAGCTAAGGTTTTTTAAGAAGTAGATGATACTAGACTTTTACAGAGCCCAGTATTCTGTGAGTTTGTACACAGTTAGCCTTTTGCTGCTGCATCCTGCATGATGGTGGTTACTGGAATAGTGTGGGGCTTGGCTCTGACTGTAGTTTTACCAGAAATTGCACTGCAGTACCCTGAGCAAGCTCAGACAATAGACTCAATTCTTGTGTCCCTGAGGTAATTTTCTTAGATTTTAAAAACCTTCCCGTCTGTGTAAAGGTGTATGTGCCACATCACACAGTGTCAGAGCAGTGTGAATGGCCTCTGACTTCCAGTACACTTTCTTTCTGTGCTGTTTTTGTTTACAGGGAGCAGAGGGACAGAGAGAAGGTTGGGCAATGCTCTGGCTCTGCTCCAGGAGATGTAAACAGATTTCCCAATGTTTGGCTTTGGATGGCTGGAGGTGCTCCAAGGCAGTGTGAGTGTGGCTCCCTCGGAGGGGCTTCTGAGTCAGAGGTGAGGTCTGTGCTGTGCTGAGTCACCAGCTTCCCACTGGCAGCAGCTTCACTTTGATGTGGCTCAGTCCTAAAATCCACACTCCGTCCCTTTGTTCAAGCCCTGATAAAGTACCCCAAAAACCTTGACACTGTTAGTCAAACTCTGTGTTTGTGTTGTTTCAGGTGATAGTGCATTTACAGAATAATCAGTTTGTCTTTCTCAGCTCCTCTACAAACTTTTTAGATGAGTTGCTCTGAATTTCCTAATTTAAAAAAAAAGGTCTGAAAATAGACCCCACTGAGATACATTGGTCGCTGGAGTGAGTACAAGCAGAAGGAGAATTGGTGTCCCTCGTGCTGCTGGTTTAAACTCCCTGAGATGTCTCAGCACGGCTGCAGTGCGAGTCAGGGATTAGAGCATTGCTTGTAACAAAGCAGCAGCACAAATTCAGAGGAGCACTGGCATTTCAAAGCAAGAGGCTGACACCCAAACAGGAGGCATTTAGCAAAAGCCCCAGGTGCAACAGGTGGAACAGAATCCCGAAGTCCAAGTAAAATACTCAGCTGTTCAGATCTGAGCTTGGGTTTAATTTTTCTTTAATGAGGGTCCACTGTTGGGATATAATTTGTCACTTGCTGAACTGGAGCATTGCAGGACTTTAAGGGTGGGAATGCCATGATCTGAGCAGGCTGGAGAAGCAGTTATGTAATAAAGATTTACAATGAGGGCAGAAGAAAGTGTTTTAGTCCTAGAGAGAAGCAATGGTGAATGGTTTCGTTGTGAATAATAACAAACAAATACTCTAGAAGCTGCGAAGGAAGGAAGGGACTCAGCAGTTTGAGGCTGAGTAACATTCATGTAAAAGTGTGATCTTCATTTGAGAATTTTACATTACATGCAAAATATTAGGAGAAGAAAATAGCTACAGACTACATAAAGATGCCACATTTTTCTGTGCTTTAAAAAATGGTCAAGATTCTTTTTCACTTCTTGTAATTCACACTGGTTTTGGTAATACCTGAGGTGTACATCACAATATAGACTGAAACTTGGTTGTGAAATTGGTCTGGTGATCAGATGAGTGTGGAGTGGTGACAGCAGTGGTGGCCATGCCACTGGGGTCTGCAAAAGCAGTGGCAAGTTTAAGATGGAGCTCAGTAAAGGTTTTAGATTGTTCTTCTATGGAAGTTGGATCTAATTGTATTTCCAGACACAGAATGTTTAAATTTTTATGCCTCTTGATGTGTTGTTCTTAAAGACTTACCTCTTTGTAACAAACAATTGATAGAGGAGAACCCACTCAAGGACAGACAGTAACCTGGTTACTTGGTTGGGCTTGGAGCCAGGCAATCCCTTAAAATATTCCAGACTATTGATTGCTTTAACATACTTCCTTTTTCTTTTCTTGTTTCAAATAGAATTACATGCTCATCCTTAAAATGCTTGTCCTGTTAAGATTCTTACAAAACAGATGCATTTCAGTGTAAACTTTCAGTTGCAACAAAACCATAGTTCTTTTCACCAATGAATTTTGTGGCCAAAAGTATTTTACAGTGATCATTGTTATAGTTACCTCACTGTAAAATTTATGTGGATTTGTGCATGACTCCATTGTTTTCAGGATAATACATGTATATGAGAGTTTGCATGCTGAAATGGTAGGTGTGTTGTTAACTAGATTGCAATACAAACTCTTAGTGCCTTTACAAAGAAATTGGTGATTACACATGAGTCATGAGGCTGTAATCTGCCTGGTTTGGAAGTGGGAATATTGCTGGTATTCTTGGAGACATACAGAAAGCCTCGTTTTCACAGTGTGGAAAGCAACAAGGCAGTTGGATTTGGCAAGACAAACACTTGTCTTTTCAACACGCAGCAGAATTACTATTGCTGAGTGAGGAATGGCCATATATTGAGTATGTAGAAAAAGAACTGGTAGGACAAGAGTAAACAACTTTTGGACAATTAAATAATCTGAAGATGAGTGTATATTATAGATTTTCACTATGACAACAGAATTTACCAATTGTTCAAGTAAAATTAATTACTGAACAGTGAAGCAAAGCAAATTAGAACTGCAGGGGGAGAAGATTAGAAGAAAAAGTAAACAACCAGATGATAGATAATTTCAAGTGGGTGAAGGTGAGATGACAAGGGCAGACATGGAATTAGAAAAACAAATAGGACTTTCATGGCATTGTGCTTAACTTTTTATATAATATGCCAGGTATTTTATGTTAAGCTTGTATATTTTCTTTCTCAGTCACATAGAAAAAATTACAACATGGCAAGATCCTCGAAAACCCATGAACCAGCCGCTGAATCACGTTGGCCACCACGCTGCAGCCATGTCCCCGCCGGCGCCACAGAGGTCCATGGCAATGTCTCAGCCAAATCTCAGTGAGTACTGGAGGGCATCTCTCTGGTGAAAACCCAGAAGAGATAGGAGAGACACCTCCTGATTTGTTTGTCAAAGTGAATTTTGGTTCAAGAAAGTAGCTCTGATTCTGCAATCAGACCTAACAGTATGTTCTCTCCTTCATTTACCTAATTTTCCCCTCTGTAGATTTGGCAGCAAGTGAATTTGCACTGTTTGAGGTGAAGTTCTAACATCTCAGGTTCTATTTCAGAGACTCCCTGGCTTTTTGGTGTAGTGTTAGACATATAAAAATAAGTTCTGTCTGTGCTTTTCTGAGGTGGTATAAACCCCTCACAAACCCCCCATATCATGTCCAAACTGTTGGATAACCTGTCCATGGTTAGCTGTGTTCAGGTCAGAAGGTATAGCTGGTTTGCTTGTTAGTTTGTTTATGGTCGTGGGGCTTTTGCATAGTGAGGTTCTGCACTGAAAGCAACTTGGAAACTACTAAAAAAGTTGACTTTGCAGTATGAATTAGCTGCAAAATTTTTATAACTGCTGTGGTTCTCTTGCTGTTTCTGTTTAGCACTTCAAGTGTAAATTTAATTATCAACTTGCATCAGTCTGATATTGCCAGATTTAAGTCTTAGTGAAAATAAAGCTATGAAGACTCTAAAATTTTAAAGAAAATTTGTAAACTGAAGAAAACATTTTCACATATAATTGAGAGTTACAAATAGTCCCTAGCCTTTCACTTTTGAAGACTAAACTTTTCTACTACTCAAAAAGATGAGAACAGGTGAGCTTACAGGCTCAAGATTACAAAACTGTGTCAAAAAGCAGACTTAAAAACACATAGCAGATTCTTGTTCTGGTTAATTTATGGTAAAGTGATCTCATGATTTCTTGATTGTTCACTTGCAGTGTGGTTCATGAGTGCTGTCTCTTCACATGGCAAGAAAATGCTGAACATTTGTCTGCTAATGAGCACCAATAGACGTAGTGCAATATTTACTTTTGTCTTTATAAGCAACACCTAGGCTGACTTCTGAGGTAATAACCTTCAGTTCTTTTTTTCTACCTTTGTCTGCCTTGCTTGCATATAGGCAGTAAGAGTGTTGGTTATGTTACAAGATTTAGTGGGCAGGAGCAAACCATAATGTGAGAGTGGATATCTGCAGAAGAAACCTGAATAAAATCTGAAAGGTTAGGGTATCTGGAGTGTCACAGCACATGGTAAAAGTACCAATTGCTCTGCTCTGGCTTCAAACCACAGCTGCGTGTGGGTCAGGCTGTTTTTAGCAGTGCTGGAATGGCCAAGGGGTAAGAATAGGACAGCAGGGTTTTTGTTCATACCAACTCCTCCGCTTATGTTAACATCTGTTATATTGTCCCTAGTTAAAAATCAGTGGTGCCATAAATCAGGAGAGTGTACAGAACGTTTTTTCCCTCAGTTTATTAGTGGAAGTGAATGAAAGCCAAATTCTGGACTAAAACACATGTATTGAATTTTAGGGGAGGGTCTTTCTTGAGATTCAAAGGATTAGAAATAAAAGCCTATACCAAATGGAAAGCCTGTTCTTGAAGGTATTTCATGTGCTCAGTAAGGGTATTTCCACAGACTTCAAAATCCGCCCCGTTAAATACAGTCTGTATTTCATTCAGTGCCCTTCATCTATATATATATACATGTATGATGAGCTTCTACTTTTTGTGCAGGTATATATGCAGTTCCTGGCATAGTGATTCAGATGTGTGCTTGAATTTCCCACTAGAAATAGTGTCAAAATCTACATAGTGTCCATATTTATTTAATCAATCCAGAAAACATTCCATCAATATGTCTTGGTAAACTTTTGATGGCTTTCAAAGACACACTAAATGTGGCACTGTTTTATTTGAAAAAATACCTTATAATATTTAATCTAGAAACTGTATGTATATGCATGTATATACACATAGAGAAATTGCATGGAAAGATTGCAGTAATGTGCACAGAACACTGCAGCCTCTGAATACTTCACATGGCACTTTAAAATACATGTGACTGTCGTTTCCAGTACTAAAGGAGAATGTCTCTATTTTTAAATTGCTGTAGCCAAAAGGAAGGGCCTTTCTCCTGCTCTGTGCTGGCAGCAGGGTGACTGCTCAGCATTCCTGGGTCTGCTCCCCTCTGCAGTGAGCAGTGCTGGCCTGTGCCTGTGCCTGGGCTTGTGCCAACATCTCACAAACGTGAGAGGAGCACTGGGAACTGGATACCCAGCAATGCCACTCTTCTGGCCCTTACTTTGTGGTGGGGTTTTTTTGTTTGTTGGGTGGTGGTTTTTTTTGGGGCTCTTGTATTGTGTTTTTTTTTTTGTTTTTGGTGGTTTTTTGGTTTTTTTTTTTTTTTGTTTTTTGTTTTTTTTTTTTTTTTTTGTTTGGTCGGTTTTTTTGTTGGGCTTTTTTGTACTGTAGGAACGAAAAGTTTTTTGTTTGAAGATGTGCCACTTAAAAGAAAAAGATTCAAGTATTTCAGGTCTGCACACTGGTCTGCACTTCTAATTACTAACACATGAGTTTTCCTTGTACGTCTTATGAAAAGGAGGAAAATATGTTTTGTTTTGTGCAGCTTGATGCTTTTGTTTATAAACTCCTTGCAGCAGTATTTACTGGGAATTGTACAAAGGCAGTTACAAACATTTTATCAAAGCACAGTGTGACTAAGTGATGCCAAATCATAATATGCCTGCAATGGAGGCAGACAAAAGCATATAGTGAAAGTTGATTGAAGTTAGTAGTCATACTTTAAAAAATCTGCTGTATTTTTCTTTGTTTTCTCTTACTGTGGTTTTATTTTGCCTATTTATGAGCTATAAGTGAACACTTCATTAGTGTTAGTTTTCACACTAACATTTAAAGCACTGCCTTTAAAATGTTACAGAACAAAGGCATCAGGTGTTTTTTCCTTTGATGCATCTTGTTAAATTTACAGAAAAGTAATATATGCTAGGCAGGTTCCTGTGCTCATTTGTACACCACCACTAAATTCAGTGGCATGTCATTAATGAAAAGGAAAATTCGTCACACAGTTTGAAAGCATGTTCTTGCAGGTTAACCTATATTAACACTTGTTCAATTTGTTTTTTCTTAACATTTTAGTGTTGTTATTCTTCTAAGATTATTTAGATGTATATACTAAGGAAAGTGCAGCAGTAATAGGAATGTTTTCAGTGTATATTTTGTTGTTGGAAGCAAAAGGGAAAGTGATCAACCTCAGACTGAACATAAGAAGAAACAGTGTACTTCTTGCATCTTCATAAGGACATCAGAAACTTCATTTACTGTGATGCTGATTCTACAGAGATCCTAATTTTCTGCCCATTCTAAAACAGAGTATTTTCCAGCTGATTGATAAGATATTAACTTTCTCTTGCCCATCAATTATTGCAGTATAATCAAGGGCCATTTGTGGAAGGAAGGATTACTCCTAATCCCTGTTTTAGTTGTCAGGCCTAGTTCCCTGAACAAGGAGACCAACCCACAGGGACCCCTGTGCCTGAGAGGGAGGAGAAAGCAGTTGCAGTGCACCAAGCTGAGGGTCACTCTGCTGCCTGAATCTGAGCCACACACGCCCTTCTGCCTTCATGGCATTCCCTGATGTGAAAGGATTGTGGAGAGTGATTTTTGAGCTACATGTCTCAAGACTTAGAGGAAAAATTAGGTTCTTACAGAAGTTTCTTTTGTACGATTTTTTAAATTAAATGCTACTTGTTTTGTAGTTTTTCTCTATTCTACATTATGCAACACTCAAACCCATTGTTATTTCCATCCTTCTCCCTTCAAAGTGTTTTAAACAGATTTCTTTTGTGATTGCACTCTTCATCCAGAGGGTAAGCACAATCTGGTCTTCATTTAAGTATTTTCCAAATTTAACAATTTGCAACTTACTTTGCCATAAAATTATCAACCCCTCTAATAGTTTATGTTTTCTGGATAAGATAGCATGAGTTTATATGTGAGTTCCTTAAAAAGCTCATACAAAAAGAACATGCTATCTGCAAACAAACTCAGAAGACTTCTTGCCCACCCTGTGGCACAGTTGGATGTGGGATTTGGACCTTGGAGCAAATAGCAGTTGCAGGCTGCAAGGCACAGTTACTCTACATCCCATGTGAGTGACAAAAACGTGTGTTAAGCAGTGCCTAGAGTTTGCTGGTTTGAGAGTTTTGGGCACTGCCACTTTGTGAGAGGCCTCTGAGTTTGTTTGGACGTGGATAGGGGCTTTCAATTTATCTACCTGTGGTTAAAATTGGTGTTTGGTCTAACTCAAGCCACCAGAGCCCAGCCAGGTGGGGTGCCCCTGATGCCTGGCCACCGCTGTCCCCTTTGCCTCTCTTCACCGTGGATGCTCCAGCAGCAGCAGTTACAGAAAGGTGTGCCTGGTTTTACCCCTTCTGGTACAAACAGGAACCTGTGTGATTCATCAGACTGTGCACAGAGATGGAGTTGATGGGCAGAAGGGATTTTAAATGCTGTAGTTACTTATGACCAGGCTGTCAGGGCGGGAGCAACAAGGTCTGGAGCTCAGGGACAAGCTGTGTTCATGTGGATCTTTGAAGTGTTAGAGCTGAGCCATCTTCTATTACCCTCTCTGTTTTCTCCCTTGCAATGTTTTATTTTCCGTGTAAGTTTGGACAAGCTGATCTTCCAAGGTCCCTGCTGACTGGGGGTGTTCTGTGGTGGTGGGTGATAGTGTCTGTTGACCTAGGTAATGCTGCCTTCAGAAAATGTACCTGGATCACTCTTTAATTCTGTACACTGACATAGTAACTTATAAATACATATTCTTATATATATTTTTAGGTTCTGCCAAAATGAATTCATCAAAATGCACATTTGCATGGAATAAAATCACAAATAATGTTATAGTTCCTGAGATTTTCAGTGTTCCTGTACTCTCTATATTTGGAGCAGATTGTACTTTATCTCTGTGCTACTGGTTTATCAGCAGTCTGCTAGCCACATCCTCAAAGAGGTTTGATAAGAACCTCATTAGTGGACTCATTCTAGTGTACTGAATGGAGGGACAGTTGCTGGGAGATCAGTACTGATGTCGTGAGCTCACAGAGATGAAGATGCCTGTTCTGAGGTAAGGACTTCTTTCTCAGTGAGTTTCCACACAGGGTGAGGCCTTGCACGAGTTACAGTTGTGTCCGTCACAGAACAGCTGAGGTGGGAAGGGGCCTTGCAAGAGCTCTAACCCAGCCTCTGCTGAAAGCAGGGTCAGCAGTGGGACAAGAGCAGGAGCTTGGGACTTTGTGCACTTGGGTGTAGAAATCCTTTGTGACAGTGGAGAAGGTGCTGGTGTAGTTCTCACATCTTCATCAGGAAGGAGACTGGCACCACAAAGGAAATAGATGCTCTGTCATCAGCACTGAGTGGAGGAGTTTCAGGACATGTCACACACCCACACCCATGCACACACACAAACACTTAAGAATGGAGAAGAATTTCTGGCAGAGGGAGAAGAGTGCCACATGTACTTTAGTTGGCTCTTGACGTCTCCATTTTCACCTGATCAGATTATGTGTAAATACTGACTATAAGAAAAATAGCATGGCTCATCTCTGGCAGAAGCTGGTAATATTTGTCTCTATTTTATGAATAGACCAGTTCAGGCAGAAAACAGTGGAAAACCTGATGTTACTTTGTGTAGGGTTCAGTGTATGCTTTGATCCTGAGAGTTCAAACACATTTACTTCTTGTATCGAACTCCAGGTGGAGAACTATTTGCTTCTGTTTTGGTTTTCCCTTCTGAAAGAAGAGAACCTTACCTCAGAAGGTACTCTGTCATGACCCACAAGCAGGCATGGCCCAAGTGATACAAGCAGGATGGCTTTCACTATTAATTCACTTGTTCTCTAAGATGAAGGACATTGGGTATTACAGACTAGAAAATTTTTATTGTGAAGAGCCTCCAACGCTTGTTCTTTAATGGAAAATCATCCATGAATCTAAGAAGTTTAGCTTTCAGCTGTATTGCTAATGTTTTTTCAAATGGGTCTGGATAACTGGGAGTTATAGCACTTTAGCTCTGCTTTCATTTTTTTTTTTTTAACCAGCCAGGAAATCCAATCAATAAAACAATGCCAAAATCCTATCTAGGAGCAATAAACACATGAACCGAAGTTTCCATATCCTGCCACGATAAAAGAGGTGTAGCTGCTATTGTTTAAGGATGATAAAAGGCAGTTTTGGTAACTATGTCAAAGCCAGTCTCTGGAGAACTTAACACTCCTTAAGTGTTCGAAGCCAGATGATGTGTATTTTAGTGTTCACTAATGTCCCTGAAAAGTGTTCACTAACGTCCGGGATTTTTCAAGTTTTGGTTTGCATTGGCTGGAAATTTGGCTAGAAATGTGTGACACTGAGAGGAACATGTTTTTCCCTTTCTGTAGTCAATGCCCTCATACCACCTGCATGGTGGAAAGGCTTCCTGTTCCAGGTCACTTTTAATTACTGGATATCCTGAAAGAGGCAAACACAATTCATTTGTGGTCAATGGGAATAATCTTGGCACCTGCTTCTGATGGTTACTTACAAGAGAGCTGAAAGTATTATAGAGGATTTGCACGTTCCGTGGGAATGAGAGCTTTGGGATGTAGCTCTCAAAAGAGTGAGGGGGTTTGGGTTGTTTGCAATAAAAACCTCTAACAAGTGATTTATCAGGCAGATTTCAAATGGAGTAATTTACTTATGTTTAAGGCCAGTGGTTAATAGTCCAGAATGTAATTGGAATTAACTTCAGTATCTGGTATATTGAATCGAAGGAGACACACCTTTAAACCACGAACTGGTCATCTAATAAAACTGACATGTTAAAGGTTGATGTGTTCAAGAGAGACGTTGGCATTTTTTCAAATTCTAGTCATTTTTAATTTTGACACAAAGAAGTTCCTGTTGGTGTAAGCATTTCCCCTCAAGGGTAGTAATCCAAACATGTGCCAGTGCAAGAATGGAGGGTCATTACCATGGTGTCAAAGTGAATGAAATGCAAAAGCTGAAGATTGCATGAAGCAAAATAAAAGTAAAAATAATTCATTAAATATTTTAAATTTAACAGTCATCAGGATTAATCATTAGCATTAAAGCTGTCTCTCCACTCAAGCAGCCCCCATCATCACTTTTTGTTACTGA
Source organism: Sylvia atricapilla (assembly GCF_009819655.1). Classification (NCBI taxonomy): domain Eukaryota; kingdom Metazoa; phylum Chordata; class Aves; order Passeriformes; family Sylviidae; genus Sylvia; species Sylvia atricapilla. The sequence goes on along the minus strand of NC_089149.1, from coordinate 144,335 downwards.
TTTATTGTTAAACGTGCTTGCAGAGTAAATCTCTAATCTTTTAAATAACTTTCTGCTAAATCATAGCTTTGATGTTGCACCTGCAGGTTGTTTGTATTGTTTATTTTAATCTTAAATCACTGAAAAGAGGAAAGATTAGTTAAATGTGAATATCACAGACCTTAACAGTTGAAACTGTTGAGAAATCTCTATATAGCTATTTTCAGCTCAGAAATCTGAATAAAGAAGTCTCTGTGCACTGGAATAGTGCAACTTTTTGCTTTAATACTTTACAGATTTTTGGAACAAAATACAGCAGAACTGAAAAGCAGCATTTTTTGCTGACCTTGTTAGAAGGCTAATGCTTGTTTCTGGGAAATAAATGAAACAAGCAGTTCTTTGTTGGCTGAAGTGGAGTGAGAAAAGGAGGGGGAGCCCAGTCTTTTTTCTTTACAGTGTCATGGCTAAGTCAGAACTGTAGTATGGCTGGGTTGTTTGGGGTTGGTTTTTTTTAACCTGTGTAGACATTTGTTTTTCATCAGACTGTGTTGTATGAGACCTGGCGCTGGCCAGTTCATCTGAATTTGCATCTGGGTACCTATAAACAGAGCAGAAAGATCCACAGCTGCTTCCAGACACTTCTGACACTTAAATAATAAAAGTTGGTGCAATCAGTTCAATGGAAATGTCTAAAATGATTGACACTTGCATTTTTTGGCTTCTGCAACCTGCAGTATCTCTTGTCCACAAAGTAATCTTTGCCTGGTTAGTAATCTTTACCCAATCCAACAGAAAGGTCTCCTACAATGTCAGAAAACCCTATTTACTACGATATCGATAATAACTTAAAAGCAAACAAAAGCAACAAAAAAAAATTTTTCATCTAACTGGAAAAAGAAAATTACATAGGTCTAACTTGATGTAAACTAAATAGTTGCAATTTCATGGACTGCAGTGAAACTGTGGCCACATAGTTCAGGTTTGGAACTTAGTTCCATATTTTTACTTGCTTTCATTTGGGCTGGATAATTGTGTAATGGCTGTTTATTAAAAGACAACTTAATTTTGCAAAATAAATTTGGTTTTCCCCAAGAGAACTGAATTCAAGGCCACCCTGAGTCTGTCTGCTGTAATGACAAATATTCTTCTCTTATTTAGACCCATCTCCTTTACCAGAGTGGTACATTTGAGCTTTTGAATTTTTTTTTTTTTCTTTGCAGAACTTTAGAAATGTTACACTGGAGTCCCAGAGGCTGCCTAGTGAATTGAAGCTTACTGAAGACCATTTGTTTTTCTTCAGTAACTTTTTGACCTCTTAAAACCAGGCCAGTGGTCCCAAGACTCGGCAGAGCTCTGGCTGAGAGGAGCTGTCAAGGGTCCCTGGTGTGTCTGATGGTGTCAGTGCACTGAGAGTGGGGTCTGTCTTGGGCAGTCCAGCTGGAATGTGAACTCCAGGTTTTTCTTTTTTTAGTCCAAACTCCATTATGTTACTCATACTATTCAAATACAAATTCAGAACTGAAATATAAATTAAAGCAGGCATTACTAAAACATCATAAATAGCACAACAGGTGTGCCATAGGATTATATCACAAGGAACAGGGATTTGTAGAATGTAATTGTTTGTTAAGTTGCTCACTGGGGCCGACGAAAGACTTTCCTTTCGCTGAAGTTCAGACCATTAGTGACAAGAACTTATCAGCTGTATACCAACCCAGTTTTACTGCCTGGGTTCAGTTCTGGTTCACTTGCGCAGTTCCAGGAAAAGCACTTAGGTAAAATGTTTTTCACAAACTAAGTTCAAGGATATACCACAAGGGTAATTTGTCCATTGTTGGGATTCTTTTTATTCTACCAGTATATTTAAAGGTCCATTATTAAATTGAAGTCTAGACAATATCAGACCTATGAAGTATGCTTAAAACTATTCCAGATACAATATTTTTCTCAGTTCCCTATGCATATCATGCTAACTCTACCCTTAAGAAAAGCAACTTAGTTTATTCCATTTTTTTTCTTGCTGCTTGACAAACTGACACAGTGAACATTAGTAAAGCAGTAAGAAGTCTTAGCCCTGTAACAACTGTATCATCACACTTTGCCACACTTCTTTTGAAGAGACTGGTGTTCTGCCTGGGTGCTGGGGTTTGCCCAAGTAGGTGAGGTTGCAGGACAAAACCTACCTGGCATTACCTTCAGTGTTGCATATAAAATTGTACGAAGATCTATCCCAGGTCTGATACAATCAGAATCATTGAATCTTTTGGATTGGAAAAGCTCTCAAAGGTCATTGAGTCTAACCATTAACCCAGCACTGCCAAGGCCATCACTGACCCATGTCCTCAAGGGACACATCTTTTAAATCCCTCAAGGGAAGGGGACCCTACCATTGTCCTGAGCAACCTGTGCCAGAGGTTGGACAAACCTGGCAAAGAAATTTTTCCTAATCTCGAATCTAACCTCCCGTGGGATGACACATTGGCATCAATCTGTGCAGTACTCTCCAGAACACCTGGTTCTGGAAGCAAGTTGCAAAGATGGTTTAGATCTGCCTGCATACTTTCCACAAGGTCCAGAAGGATTTATTAGCGTGGGCTTTGCACCACCTACAGGTAATAAAGCTGCCCTTAGATCCAGGCTGGCCCAGGAGATGGCCCAGGACTAATTCACACCTGGTCCATGCAGCTGGGCTTGGTCTGCATAGGTAATAAATCTAACCTGAGTCCTGAACAGACCATAGAGTTAAAATGTTGAAAATTCTCTGTGTTTCACTCCTGGCTTGTCTGGAGGATATCAATGCTGGATGCTATTCTTAGCACCATAAACAGGAGAAAATTTGTCTTGGTAAGTCAGGAGTGATACCTGCTGTCTGAGGTGACAGGGCATTCTATTAGCTTTGTAACATGTTGGCACCAGACTGTCACACAGCTACACATTCTTGCAATTTTTTTCATAGCAGTTCTATGAGTAAAAATGTCCATCTCACAGAGAATTCTGCTCTGATTTTTATTTTCTGAATTTGATCAGAAAAGATGATGCTGATTTAAGAAACATTAACAATCTAAGCGACATTAACTCACTCAGCAACTGCCTTCTGTCAGCAAGTGAGGGGATTTACTTTGTTTACTCAGTAACTCAGTTTTGCTTACTAAAGGTCCTGTTTCTAACCCTGCCATCTACGAAGTTCTTCCCCTGTCAACCTTGTGAATCTCCTACCAAAGCTGGGGGATGGATGGGTCATGTCCTATCAGAAAAGGTTTCAGTTGTTAATTGAAAATTACTTCTGGTAATAATAATGATTGATTTAAATCTGTCAATAAAGAGAATGTTAAGTTGAAATATTTTTACTGGCTTACTGTCTATTATATGCACACATTTTTAGGAATTTTCAATTTAAAAAAAATTCCTGTTATTTACTAGTTTATTAGGTAAATATTTGAACATACCAGGATAAACATGAATACTTATTTTATTGTAGGTGTTCTTGTTTGATACACTCAGAACATTAAAAACCGTTTATTAAGCAGTTGCTAGTGCAAATCTTGCCAGATGGAGTCTCAATCGTTTGAAGTACAGAAATTCTAATCGTGCATTCCTGTAAGTGAGCAGCGTGTGTCCTGGGCCCCGTGCTCCCTGCAGATGCAGTTGTGGCCCGGGTGCCATGAGCCCTTGTCTCTCCTGCAGTGATGAAGGGGCAGCCCCAGGTGCCCCCCAGCCCAGCCCTGGCCCAGCAGAGCTGCCCCCCGGCGCTGCTGGCGCTGCCCGGCGCGCTCACCACGCAGCAGCAGCAGCAGAAACTCAGGCTCCAGAGGATCCAGATGGAGAGGGAGCGAATTCGGATGCGTCAGGAGGAGTTACTGCGACAGGTAACACCAAAGATACTCTTTCTTTCTTCAAGAGCTTTTAGTTCAATGCATCTGAATTTTTAACAAGTACAGTTAGTGGCTCTGTTACTTTATGTCAAGACTAACTGTGCTTTTACAGATGGGTAACCAAAAAGCTAATATAAACAGCTAATTTCATTTTTCTTTCCCAAAACTAGCACTGAACAGAACAGGGAATGGCCATCAGTCAGAAGTTACAGACCTGGTGTCTTTCTTACCAGCCTTTCTTAATAGTCATACAAGGGCCAGATTCTGTTCTTTGTCTGTCCATAAGCAGCTAACACTGATTCATGTGCAGCTTCACTTGGTTTGCATAGGAGACCATGTTCTTGCTTCACTGAAGATAAAGGAAGAACTTACGGAATTGTTCTTGACTCAAATCCCTACTCTCCTGATTTTCACCCTTTGCCTTTTAGTTAAAATCACATTTACATCTTATGTGAACACCTCTGGTCTGAAGACTTTTCAGAGTTGGTTATTTGTGGATGTTTTGCTTATTGTTCTATTTATTAAGTTTCAGCTCTATGTAATGACTATACAATGTCATATGGTACGAAATAGATATGTAACTTCCCTTATAGTGCCTTAAGAAAATAAACTTTTAAGAACTGAGTTTCATCTGTTACAGACAAATCTACTAGTGGTGGGATGTTTGCATGGCATATTGATCAGATTCCTTAGTGGAACCTGTTTCTCTCAGAAACAGCATGAAAGAAGTACACTTTATCAAAAAGCATATTATTATTTGTGGCCTTGCAGGTGCTGCAGTTAACAGTCCTAAGTTCTGCCTTTAAAAATGGCAGCTTCCACATTATTAAGGTGGCAGTCTCTGACATGGGTGGGGTCTCAAGCCTTTTGTGTCCTTTCTCATCGGGAGCTCATGATAGAGACAGGTGTGAGAAGAGAGTGAGGATATCTGGTATGAGATTAGTCATGATCGTCATGCTAACAACAAGTTTAGCTATTTTTACTCTCTTTAACTCTATTCTTGATTCAAGACAAGAGCAGATCAGGCTTCAAAACAGTTGTGCCATTAACACAAGGGAGGGTTTTGCTGCTTTGCTGACTTTGAAACTAATACATTCACAGCCCTCTGCAGCTGTGCCACACTCAGTCCAGACTCCCAGTTACTGTGCTCATACCACCCTGCCCCTATGGTGTTTGCTGAAGCTCTACATTGCATGAAGTAGTACAGCATCACTTTGCATTACTGAAGTTTTTACAAGTGGTGTCACACTTAGGGAGGAAAGCAAGATGCAAAATGTCTTCTTCCTAACAGAATGTTGTGAACTTCCTTCCAGTAACCTCGGTATCCTGAACCCTGGCAGCTGAGGGCACAACAAATCCCTCTGGTCATCAGTGTTCAAGTACAGCTACTCCTGACCTAACCCTCCCTTGCTGTTTTTGCGTTTCTAGCATAACCTATCTAAGGGGAAAATGCTGAGTAAGTGTGTATGCTGCTGCTAGCAGCTGTGAGGAGGTGCAGAGTGTTTGAGTGAGAGGGGAAGGATTCTTTGGAGGGTCACAAACCTTTCAGCCCAGTAGCAGCTGCTGGCTCCCCACAGCCATTGCTGGTAGCAGCTGCTGGGGTGGAGCAGCATGCCCAGCTGGGAAGAGGTCATAGCTCTGGAAGCTCTTGGCTTAGGGAATTTCTTTCCTTCTTTGACCTTCTCTTCGTGTATTTGCTACAACCCTAGAACTCTAGACTGAGCACATGCAAGAAAGGCAGCATTTCAGAAAACCAATATGATAGCATCTGTTTAAAGGTTTCCTTACTCAGTTTTGTCATTCTATAAGGAGTTAATGTTCTTCTATACTAATTTGGTTTTGCCAGCTTTCCAAAGGAAAAAAGAGAATGTGCTTGCTGCTTAAGAACTTCATGGAAATGGAAGTCAGTAGAGGTAATGTCAGTCAGAAATCTCTGAAAAGTCCTTCTCAATGAAAAAAACAATTGAAAACATAATAAAACACCATATTCTAGCCTTGAGAACCTCTTCATCCTTTCTGTACTGGGGAGACTGAACGATTGATTCAGAGGAGAGGGTTTTCTACTAGGATTTAAATGAAATATTTACTTTGCTTGTTTCATTAAAAAAATAAGTTAATTATGGTAAAAACAGATACAGCTTTATTATTTTCAGGTCTTAGGATTTTTGTCGGGAACATTGCAATGGAGCCAGACAACCTCTGTGTAGAACTCTGTACCACTAGATGTCATGGGTGTTTCGCAGAGATAATGCTATAAGAATTTATCTTTCAGGAAGGGTTGCGAAAAATAAGTTTCCTTTGTCTCTGATTGCTTGTTTATCATCCTGCAGATAGCAGACACCAGACAGGTCATTAGGCATATGGTTACTATTAGGCAGAGTGTTCCTTGTAAAGATCACAGTCTTGGTGCCAGTGGTTTCCTTGTAACATGTTAAGTACTTTATAGTTGCTGAATTACAGGCCTGCCTTCCAGATATGTTAGAACTGGCGGCTAGATTCTGTGGTGCTTTAAGCCAGCACAGGTGGGTATGAGGGTCATTGTCTACCATCATGATTTTCTTCGTATCAGTGTAAACTAATACTCATCAGTGACATCACTCAGAATTATTTTCCTTCAGTGTATATGTTACGTGTTCACTTGTTACAAGACTACTGTATTCCTGAGCTGTTGGAATAACCCTTCCCATGCATTTGATTGTCTTTTCAGGAAGCTGCTCTTTGCAGACAACTTCCTATGGACTCAGAAAACATGGTCCCAGTTCAGACAGCTGTGAACACCCCTGCCATGACACAAGACATGAGGCCTATTACAAATAATGGATCTGATCCTTTCTTGAACAGGCAAGTTCATTCTTCCTCATTAGGCAGTTGTTTCTGTTGCCTTCTCTAAACTGTTATAGCTGTCTCTCTAAACTAGTCTCTATATCGTCTTCTTTTGTTTACTTACTGTAAGCAGGGGGTCTGGCTGAGTGGCTAATCTGAAATCTTTCAGTTTATGTTTCAAGAAGGAATCTTAGAAAAAGCAATAAATTGTAATAGGTGGTTTTAATTCTGTTGTTAATGTATGTAGAAGACTAGGTAGGATAGGTACATTACCTAAGTATAAATGCACACAACTTTTTAGGCTGTCAGAACTGATTTCAGCTAGAGAGTTACAGATACACGTGTGTGTTTCAAAATGTATGAATGGCCTCACTTCAATTACTGTGTTATTTGGGCGGATGTGACACAATTATGATGCTGGCTAATCAGTGGCCAACAGTTGAAGTTTAATGACTCAGTATCTATTTCTAATATGTAACCTACTGTGTTCTCTTCCAACACTGTGCTCAGGAACTGTGTCTGTCAGAGCATCTTTACTGAGTCTTTTTCATGTTCCCATTTTTAGTGGGCCATACCACTCCAGGGAACAGAGTACAGACAGTGGCTTGGGATTAGGATGCTACAGTATACCAACGACACCTGAAGATTTCCTCAGCAACGTGGATGAGATGGATACAGGTAGAATACTCGGATTTAGTTTAAAGTATAGTCCACTTAATAACTTTGTAGTATGACTAGTAATGTTTTATAATTGCATAACTGAATGATAATCTCTTGGTTTCCTATCCAAGAGAACAGACTGAGACTGTGGGAGCAAATACCTAGAAGGTGCTTAGTGCCCAGAAGGTTCTCAGCTTTAACTTAGATCCAGGTTCTGCCCCTTTACCTCAGACTGATATTAAACAGAATAAATAAAACCTGGAAAATGCAAGCCTTAATTTCTGTTTTCATACCATTTTCCGTGGTATGGGGGGTAAAAAGCTTGTTTTGGGTTACATGTACAAATCAATACATTTTCTAACTCTGGAAAATCAGTCTTGCTTGTAAGTCTCTTATACTGGCAAAGTTGGATTTGCCTTAAACCAGAATGTATTTAGCTAGCTTGCATTTTGATATGTATTTATTTTATATTAGTGTCCTCATGGTATTTAATACTGAAATAATTTACTGAGAAATCAAGGGTTTATTCAGAGAGGGAAATTCTCAGCAGTTCCTCACCTAAGCCTTCTTTTGAAGTCATCAGAAATTCAGTATTATGCAGAGAATGAGAGGTTTATCTATTGAAGGTTTTCTGCTTGTTCATATTAATTTATGAAAAAAAAAAAGAAAAGGTAATATGACAGAACTAAATTGCTGTAAAGAACTTTCTTCAGTTATTTCCTATGGACAGCATTGCCCCTGGTGCAGAGATCAGGATGGAGCTGTACATGAGGTCCCCTTGGCAGACAGGAAACAAACCTGAAACTGTCCTGTTTCCCAAGTGGAAGGCTAGAGCTGGATGCTTTGAGCACCGCTGGAAAGGACCTATTGTGCTTTTGAGATCAAAGCAAGGATGTGAAATGCATTCTTAGAAGAATATGTACTCTGCTCCTAAATACAGTTTTGAAATAACATTTGTGGTGAATAGGGGTGCTCACAAGTGGTTGGGAAACAGGAAGAATCAATTTTCATCTCCTTTCTTTTGTTTTGAATTACCCACAATAAGAGTTTGGTACTTCAAAAGTTCTTCTTTACTTTTCCTAGGAGAAACTATAGCACAGACAACAATGAACATAAATCCACAACAAACACGTTTCCCTGATTTCCTCGACTGTCTTCCAGGGACAAATGTTGATCTTGGGACTCTAGAGTCAGAAGATTTGATACCTATTCTCAACGACGTGGAGTCAGTGCTTAACAAAAACGAGCCCTTCCTTACCTGGCTGTAATCAAGTAATGCTTATTGGGCCTACAGTGCAATTCAGATTTATTTTTCCTCTTGGGGTAGGCATAGAATATCTGCATATCCTCAAGAGACACGACATACTGCCTTATTGACTTTTGTTACATCATCTTTATGGTCAGTTTAATATCTGCCTGGATTTTATTGATACTAATTTAAGTATAAAATACGTATTTTACCTATATATATATATATATATATATAAAATACATACATGGATATATATTTCTCCAAAGAAACCCACACCACTTTACACATCTGTGTACTTTTTCACCTTTTCAAACCAGGCAGAAATGCTTCACTTTTAGGACAGAAAGTGGCTGATGCTTGTGCCTATCCTGGGTACTGATTGACATCACAGACCCCTTGTGAATCAGAAAAGCTAACTCCTAGGTCACTTGGTTCAGAAAAAGTGCAAAGCATCAGGACATGAGAGCTATTTTAGTATTATGTTTATGACAATAGTATCAGAAGCTTTTTTTAAATCAACTTACTTAAGCCTTAAAAATCTGTTTTAGTTCATAGTAACTAACTGTTCTGTAGGGAATACAGTTCAAAGCATATCAAGCATAGTAATTCCCATTATATATTTGTGAAGGCACAAACAATACTGTATCAGTTTCTTTTTTTCAGTAAATTACTGTATAGTTTTCAGAAAATAATTAATTCCACTGTCAAAGTACCAGAATTGTTTAGCAACATTTTTACACTACAATATTGTTACAAAATAAACCAGGCTGGTACTGACAGTTGCCTTTTAGAAACAAAGAAATATATTACAAACAAGCTTTTTTAAAAAAATTCTTAGATTTTTTAGTTTATTATATTAAGCACTACAGTTTTGTAACTTAACATGTGAACAAGCAATTTTTTATATATTTAAAATCTGTGGCAGTATCTTATGTGCAAAACTATTATTTTAAAATCAGTTCTGGAAAATGTGGCACAACTTGTTAATGTCATACATTGGGCGGGAGAAAACCTTCCTCCTACTGTTTTCAGTGATGTTTTTAACTGACAGTGTCAAAATACATGTAGTTGTATACATGAAAAAAAAACCCAAGAACTTTATCAGGGCACTGCTAAAGCAGCACTGGGACACACCTGGTAAAACTGCTTAGTTTTTATGTCTTTCACTTACCATAACTGGTGCACAGGACACAAGACATGTGCTGTGTGTTTTTGCCTGTCATATATCCTACAAAACTTCCTTATCAGAGGTTTGGAACTTAGAAGACATCAAGAACATTAAGCCTGCAGTTCCCCTGAAATGCAAATGAAGTCCTGAATATTCTTAAATGTTTTGAGATTATCCAATTTATAATTAATGGATTTAAGAATTTTGTATTGAAAAATAGGTAACTTTATGGAAGGCATTATGACTTTTCTCTAAGCTTAATCCAGGCTATGTAAAGAGAAGAAAAGTTGTACCACTAAGTATACATGTGTGTTTGCCAGCTCTGATAACACTTAACAAGATCTTACTGATGTGATGGACTATTGACCCCTAAAGACTTTTTTCCATCTGGTTGGGTGAAGGTAGGTGAAAAGGTCAGTGATGAAGTGATGGGAATACTGAGTAGATTTGACAAATTTGAGAAGACGAATGATGAGGTGATAAATGTAGATGCGTGCTGGGAAGGATGGCTGCTGACAGGGAAACATAGCAAATGAATCTCCAGTGTTTTGTGAAAAACATAACAGAAGAACTCAATACAGTAAATGACCGTGTCCATGATGAACTGCTAAGTGCACATGATGTCACAGGATGAAAAATACAGAGCACACACACTGAAATTTTGAAAAAAGAGATGTCGGGCAAAGACCTGCAGTTATGAAGTTTTATTACATAGTAAAAAGTAGCTTTTAAAAAATGTTTTGTGGGGTTTTTTTATAGAAAGAGATGTAACAGCAGAGTTGTGTCTGCACAGAATTTAATCGCTGAATGGGCATTTCTTTTATTCTTTTGAGGGGTTATTATTTGGGTTGTTGTTTTTTTTTAATTCTTGCTAGATTTGCTAACTGTCGAGGTAGCATAAATTTGTTTTCAATAAACAGGGGACCGTGCAGGGTTGACCGATATTAGTGTAATTAGTTTTAATCTCTCTCTTTTTAAGGATTTCTTCAGGTTGTCAGCATAAATTAAAAACAGATGGTCCTAAGGCTTTGTTCTTTAGTACCAGGATGGATCTCAATAAAGAATTGGAGATTTTCTGGCCAACTTTCAAGGCCGTGTCACCAGCACTGCTCAGTTGGCATAAGGAGCCAACAGCCGGTGGTGTGACCCACAGCAGCTGTGGACCTGAGTGCTGGTGTGATCCAGGTGATAGTGCACATCAGCAGGTTATGTTTAGAGAATGCAGTTTGTTCCTTTGCTAGTAACTCTGCACCACTGAACTTGTAAGTTTGTCATAACAGAAGATATTCTAAGCAGGTCGGGCTCGCAGCTGCTGTGAGTCAGCTGGTGCTGATCCCTGCCCAGCCACACACATTGTTGTCAGCCAAAGGGTGCTCTTTGTACAGGGAAAACTAATGCAACTTTCTAGTGAAATCACATCAGATATTTATCAGAATTGTGAAGCTGCAAGCTTGATTCTCTTTTTATTTGTGTTTCTGATGGTTGAGTGTCTTGGTGCAAAGACCTTAAAAGGTTAAAGCAATAATAAACTGTGTTTCTGTGTTACTTCCGTAGTAAACCAGCAGCAGTTCTGAAACAGGAGGGTGCTGTGTGGAGCAATACTTCAGGTTGAAATAGCTGCCAGAATCTTGGGTTAGATCTTTACTTAGTCATGAAACAAATCTTGGTTGAATTAAAAGTGATTCTTTACACTGTCAGCTTTTAATTTTTGTTACAGAGATAATGTGTCTGATGAAGTGCAATGACAATAAAATCTATTTTTTCAAAGTTATCTTTTTAAAAAAGTTTCTGGTTCCAAACAGGCTTATGGCAGAACTTTTCAGTATTCAAAGCATATGTAATACGAAAATAAATTTATTGTTGATAATATTTCACTGTATTATTTCAGGTTTTGAGCATTTATGTACCAAATTGTACACTGTCTACTTGTAGTATAAATGCAACCAATGTGCCAGCTGGACAATGTTGCTGTGACCATCCCTGAGGGGGCATATGTAAGTCTTGGTGATACAGAAGTAATGGGACATGGTTAATTATAGTTTGTATTCTGGAAATACTGTTAGAATGTAACTTGGGGAGGGATTGGGTTTGACTTTTTTCAACAAATGCTGTTTGGGGGAAGGGAAGGATTTAAATCTATGTTTTAATTACAGAAAAATGGGGGTGGTTGTCCAAATAAACTTGTTTCCTAATACATACATCCATGTATATGCTAGTTCTTTAACAATTTTATTTACATTTTTATTTTTTTTATATGACTTGTGTGAGCATTTGTTTTTAATTTTTATTACCTTGCAATAGATTGTATTAGAGGCAGTCAGATCAAACTGTTGTATCCTGAGTTTGATTCTGTTTTGGTTTTAATTACTTCTTTGATCTTTTACATGAAAAAATACAAATGAACTTGAAAGACTTCGGATGCATATTGGTTTTTTTGAATAACATCTTTAGGGGAGGGAATGGTTTGAGAGTTTTAGCATGTGCTTTACAGGGAACTGTAAAACACTGCTCAGAACAAAGGTGCAGACATACTATTCTATGAAAAAAGCATACATTTTGAATTAAAATATTCAGTTTTATATTGTATATTGTATATTGAGCTATTCATACATGTATCTACGTATTCAATATGTATATTCAATTCAATATACATTTGAATTAAAACATGGGGGCAAAGACCCCACCCATATCAGTGTAATGGAAGAAGTCAGCCCTCCCACCCTCTAGCAGCTGGAATGGCTCCAGGGTTTGATGCTGGTTGCACCATGAGTAATGTACAATCCATGAAGAGGGAGCTAATGTTGAACTGGAGACAGGTGACAAACAGTCAAGACTGGAATGATGTGAGAAAACATCCCTTGTTCTGGGCTGAGCAATTTTTTTTTTCAGCATTGTATATGTTACTTCCTTTCTTTAGAGATGAACCTTTTGCAAAGAGTCTCCAGTTAATGCATCATTCCCGAAAAGCTGACACTGTCCTGTGGTTAACATTTCATTTTTCTGCAGTCCATTTATTGAAGACAATCAAAAAAGAGAACTAACTATATATAGTTCAGCAGTGCAGGGGCTGAACCAATTTTGTCCTGCTGAAGTTCATGGGCTCAAAATCACATATACACACTGCACATGGAATCTGAGTTGTTAAATAACCAATGTGTATCCTTTTCTGATGGCTCTCAGCTAAAACAGTGCCATGCAATGCTGAAGTTGCTGTGTTCTCAGCATCCCGTTCACCCAGCAGCCAGTATTTATGGGTGAATAAGGAACCCTCAGCCAGCATGGCTATTTCTGAGATTTGACAAAGAATATTACTAATATTCTTTCTTTTGGCTACTATTGTTTTTACTTCTGTGTTAGTGTATGTTGCTATTTCTACACACTGTAACATAGTGTGGTCCTTAATTTGGTTCCTGAGGTCTGTTAACACTTTCAATTATCCCTGTTTTTTATCTCTGCCTTCTTTCTTATTATCATGCTTCTGTCCCTTCCTAGAGCTGCACTCTCTTTATCTGTGCCTTCTTTTCCAGAATTAACACTGGCTTTTTACATCATTCTCTGTTATGAGGAGCTATGATTGGTCCCTCTCCTTGATTTTACTGGTTTCTTTACTGAGTAAAACCACAGAACAATCTCCAGTTACTGCAGAACTGACACTGCAGATGTGTGATTCACTTGAGGTTAAGTGCTGGGGAGAGCCTCACATGTTAGCTTTAACTGAATAGATTTGGGAACACCAGTGTTGGCACTTCAAAGTGTGAGTTCAGTTGGGCTCCTTGTTCTGGCTCATTTATCCTTTTTCACACCTGAAGGCCAAGGGGTGAATGCAGTCTGGATCACAAGATGAAATGTGTGCACCTTGTGTCAGTATCTGCTATATATTAGCTCACGTTAGAAAGCCATCATGTGGCTGGGTGTCTCTTAGAAGCAGTAGCTCATTGATTTTGGTTTTAGATATCATAGCTTGCTCCCTGTTATTTTTTCTCCCATCTCCCACAAAGATTTATGTACTCTCTTTATTGATATCCCAAAGTTGGGCACTATGCAGCTACCCACCCCTTTGTTGAATGCTGATGAGAAACATTCCTTGTTCCCAAAGGCTTCATATAAATCAGACAAGATAAATGTGAGATGAGGTGCAGGACAGCTGCTCACCACAGATGAAAGAATAGATATGAGATGGTGCACAGTGTGTGTTGAAATAAAGGGTACTCTCAAATTCCTGGGCAATAAGTAGAACAGGTGGGACAGACAGCTGTTAAGGATTTTTTGCAATTTATCGTCTTGTACAACATAATTCTCAGTACCTATATCAAACTGTTTAACATTTCTGCATATTGCTTTCAGTGCTTTTAAGTACTTCTAGATTCTTTAGATGTCTTCCAGTGTAAATACACACTACATGAAATATATTTTCTGAAAGCACAGGCCACAGAAACATTGTTTCAGGAAGAAAATTTTAGGGAACAGATATGGGCAGTATCAAGAAGCATGGAGACATCCAGCCTTGTAAGCTAGTTTGTGAAAATTTGTTGCAGAATTTTTTTAAAGCAGCATACTGGTTGATTTAAATCCCTCAAATGTCTCCATTCCCTCTTATTTTCTCCTTGATTCCTCTGGAAAATAGCCTTTTCTTTTAAAGTTTTTGAAAGTTCTTTCTAAAAGTTATTTTTGCCTTTGAGCTAGCTCTCTATTATCTTTCCTGTCTCTTTCATAGCACTGTGCTCAACACAGCTAAATTGAACTTCTGCAAAAAGATTAATAAACAACATTTGCACTCATGTATAGATTGGAAGCTCTGAGGAGTAACAGGCTACCTAACTGACCTGAATAAAAATTGTAACCCAAATTTGTATTTTGCATGAGAATACCCTCTTTTTAAGTGGAAGCTGTTTCACAAAAATAAATATGAATGTGAGAGTTGTATTTCACTTATTTTATTCCATGATGATGGATTTCAGGAAGGCTGGAAAGGACATCAGGGCTTCAAAACACTGGTGGGAGGAAGAGCCCTTCATTCTCATCTCCATAGCCAGAGTCAGTGCATCTCTGGGGGCTGCCTTGTGGAGTGGCTGCAGAAGGGATCCTCCCAGGGTGAGGAGAGGTGTCTGCAATATTCCTATTCGTTAGACAGTTCCATCTCCCTGGAAGAATAAAAACATGGAGGTCATTTCCTGGCTACTATTGCTGGGACTGTCAAAGGATTGTGTTATTTCCTGATGGTGACAGTGTAAGGTTTTGGCAGTAGGTTAGAAAGTCATGATCATGGAGCTGAAGGAAGGCCAGTTTAGATTCTCTGTCAGCTAGAGGTGTGTATGGAACTTGTCAGTACACAAAGTAACAGAGGAGAATATCATCCATTGCTCACCCCACAACATCCGCAGCATTTGCAGTCCCCACAGAGGGTTCCAAACAGGCCATTCACCATCTGAATGCCACAGAGCACTCCCTGGATCCCACTCATGATCAGCAGCAAGGAGAAGAGGGCCAGGTGCCATGGGACAATATTTTCAGGTGACATACACAGATTCCACAATGCATGGTCACCAAGGTAATCCCTACAGGAAAACAAAATAGTTAGGAAGAAAACTATATCAGCTTACAGAGGAGGTCTCTCATCACTGGGAGGTTGTCACTGCTGTGACATGGCCGAGGGTAAGAATTTCCATTGTCACACTGGTGCTACTTATCTAGAAATACACTTCAGTTTGTTTTCTGGGTAAGTTGTAGCAAGTGATTTGAAAAAAGCAAGACATCAGAAGGGTGCAATTGGAGATAAGTATGTGTTTGATACAATTGAACATTTTTTTAGTGTTTTAGGAAGAAAAGATCTTAGCCAAGCATGTGCCAAATGAGTTTTATCTGTTCTAGTGTTTTGTCAGGAGCATTTTTGCTGCTTTCACTTGATTACAGTTTTTTTGTTTGTTTGTTTTGGTGGGGGTTTTTTTGTTGTGTTTGTTGTTGTTGTTGTTTTGTTTGTTTGGTTGGTTGGTTTTGGGTTTTTTTGTGGTGTTTTTTTGGGAGGGAGGTGAGGTGGGTGGACTGTGATCAGGGTATGTAATCCAGTATCTCAAAGTACAGTAGGGAACAAGGAATTACATTGTAATCAAAACAACTGAATTATCAAATCATGAAATGATGCAAGTCACTTCTTCCCCGCTGAACTGAAAATAACAGCTTTTGTTCTAGATGCCTCATCTAAAGTAAATGTAGTAACGTCACATTTTGATTTAATTGTAAACTGCTTAGGCACTGGCTATATTTCGTCTGGCTATTCTTAGTGCTGACTTGTTTGTGTTCTTGTCAAATGATTTCTGGACTGCAACCAAAACCATTTGAAACAGCATATTTCCAAATATTCTCAGAATGAGACTAAGTGATTTGGTTTTTTTGCCCTCACTAGCCCATGAACAAATAATCCTCTATCTGTATACTTCTTGGGGTTTTTTCTGTTGTTGTTTGTTTGTTTGTTTGTTTTTCTTTCCTTCCAACCTGAGGTATAATTTTTTTTATATATGTTATATAAGAAAGGCTGCCAGGTCCCTTTTGACTGAGGCAGACTGCATTAAATGTTCTGAGGTAATGAGAAGTTTACTGCAGCCCTTGCTGTTCTGTTCTGGTCACACCTGCTCTCCTCAGTAGCACACTGTGTCCTATTGTTTGTTGAACTTGTCTTGACTTCTGCAAGAGCAGTGGGATTGCTGGGGTTAAGTGATAAATATACATGGCAGCAAAAATTTGAGTTGCATAGCATGAGAAGAAGCAACTTCCAAATGCCATAGCCAAAATAAATTTATAAATAGATAATATATATAATAATATATAATAATGTACATATCATATATAATATACAATTGAACTATACAATGTATAATAATATAGAGAGATCTTAATATTATATTATTATATTATATTATATTATAATGCTATAACATATTATTAATATAAATATACATTATTGATACATAGTAATATTATATAATATACAATATATAATGTTAATATATTAATATTATATAGTTTCTATATATCGTTAATAACACAATTATATAATTATATTGTTCTATATTATAGAATATAATTAATATAATTAATATCATTAATATCATTAATATAGTTATATATAATTGTAATATGTATTATTATACATATATTATAATATTATAAAATATATTATTAGTAGTAATGTTTTAAGTACCATTAAATTTCAATAGAATCATAGAATCGTAGAATCCCAGAATGGTTTGCGTAAGAAAGGACCTGAAAGATCATCTCTTTCCAATGCCCCTGCCATGGTCAGGGACTCCTTCCACTGTCCCATGTTGCTCCATGCCATGTCCATCCTGGCCTTGGACAGGACACAGGGACTCAGGGCTGGGCCATGCACAGCTTCTCTTGGCAGCCTGTGCCAGTACCTCAGCACCCTCATAGGGAAGAATTTTTTCCTGATATTTGATCTAAACCTACTCTTAGTTTAAAGCCGTTATATTGTCCTGTCACTACATGGTCTTATACAAAGTCCCTCTCCATATTTCTTGTAGGTTCCCATCAGGTACTGGAAAGCCACAATCAGGTCACCCTAAAGCTTCCCTTCTCCAGGCTGAACAATCCCAATTCTTGCAGCCTTTCCTCATGGAAGAGGTGTTCCATTCCTCTGATCATCTTGATACCTTCCTCCATCTGTGTAATGCATTAATGAAGATACAAAATAGCGCCAGTCCCAGTAGGGATCCCTTAGGGATGCCTCAATGATGCCCATAAGGATCCTGAGCCACTGCCTACCACCCTCTGGATGCCACCATCTAACCAATCCTTCTCCATCTAACAGTTCACCCATCAAATCCATCTCTCTCCAATTTAGAGAGCAGGATACTGTGTGGGATTGTGTCCAAATAAATGACTTCTGTAGTCCTTCCTTTATCCACTGATGGAGTCACCCCATCATAGAAGGCCACTGGGTTTGTCAACCAGGGCTTGCCAAATCACTCCCCTGTCCTCGGTGTGCACCATCAGACCTTCTAGGAGGAGCTGTTCCATGATCTTCTCAGGCACAGAGGTGAGGCTGACAGGTCGATGGCTCCCAGAGTCCTCCTTTCTACCCTTTTTAAAGATGGATGTGTTGATTCCTCTTTTCCAGCCACATGGGGCTCCACCTGACTGCCAGGACTTTTCAAATATGAAGAATGGCTTGGCAATTACATCAGCCAATTCCTTCAGGACTCTGAGAGGTGTCAGAATGTGTCACTGCTATTCATCTAAGTGGAATTTATCCCCATATGTTACTTATCATCCCAAGAATAACCTAGGAAGAGGCTGTGCATTTCTCTTTATCGGCCCCTCTGAAACTCAGTGGTTTTGGTTGTAAATGTTGCTGTGTGCTGCACTTCTAAGAGCTTCTATAATTTAGACAAATGGTGTCATTCCTGTTTTCATACAACGGACTTGGAATTTGAATCATCTCACAAACTTAAAACATATATATATATATATATATATATACATTTTTTTTTTTTTTTTTTTTTGATTGTGTTGTCTTACCCATCCTGGAAAGGGTAGGTCCAGTTTCCTGTAGTTTGACATTTAGGGCCTTTGTTTATGGCTACTGCTGACAAAATGAAACAGTATCCAGCTCCCACAACTCCAACGGCAGCAAATATTATAGAAGAAAACATCTGATGAAGAGAAAAATAAGGTTATTTTGGTTCTCATTCAAACAATTAAATGCGCTTTTAATGTCAGTTAACATTCCTCAAATTCAGCTGTTAAATAGTCAAATACTCAGCACCTAAACAGCTAGTCTGTTAGTATTCATTGCATAGTAAATGAGTAATGCATACCTGCACTGGTATTTTAGAGCTTTATGAGCATTGGCCCCATGTGCCTGAGGAGGAGAAGGCAGAGGCTGGCAGCAGATGGCACTGCTCCTCTCTGGGGCCTCCTGTTCCAGGGCTCCTGTTCCTCGGCAGCCAGATGTTTTTTCTGAGGAGATCGCCAACAAGACTGAAGTCTTGGACCACACAAGGCATTTTTAAAAAATCTACGGAATCCTTCACAAGTTAGCTTTGGCATCTTGGTTACATTTGGACACATAATTGTAGTTCTCCTTCCCAGATGTCCCTTTAGGTTTCATATTAGTCTACTTTATCTCCTCATAGGTACTTACCAGTGTTAGCTCTAGTAGAGCGATTGGAATGGATGGGAAAGTATGTTTGGCTTTTTATTACAGAATTTTCAATATATACTAATATGTAAGTAAATAATGCAAAAACTGATGCCCTGCTTGAATTCTGAAATACTTGTAGCCATAACAGTTTGTAGGTAGAGGTAGTGTCCTTTATTGGAATAAAGTGATACAGGTGGAGGAAAAAACCCCCATACTTTCAGGTCTTAGAATCATTTGGGTTGGAAACAACCTCTAATACCACCAAATCTTACGTGAGTTTTTGTTCAGACCTCAAGACTCTTGTCTTGAGTCCTGGCATGCATTTTTATCTTGATATATTTCACTGGGGAAACCTTAAAATTATGCTTTTGCAGCAAACATACAAACTAACATACAAGGATTTCATACGTAGGATTTCAGCTAACATACAAGACCAAATTTGTTTCTCAGTTATGCTGATGGTGATAAGGCCTGTAGGGCTCCTGTAGTGCAGTGTACTTGGTCTTGACTCTATTAATATTCCAAATCAGCTGCACTCTAACACACCTGTCAGCAAAGGAAGCAGGTTGCTTTGCAGGATTGCAAGCAGCACCACACACGTGCAGGTTGGCTGCTACTCAGCCAGCACTCACTGTGGTCACTGCAGTGTGCCTGTGGGCACTGTGGTGTGACCTCTGGCACTGCAGTGTGACTATGGACACTGCAGTGTGACTGTGGTCACTGCAGTGTGACTGCAGGCACTGCAGTGTGACCTCTGGCACTGCACGTGACCATGGGGACTGCAGTGTGCCCGTGCCCCTGGTCACCACCTGGCTGAGCAGCAGCAAAACCCCAATGCCTGGGTATTTGTAGAGTGGTATGTGCTCTGTAAATCTCAGCTAGCTTCTCTTCACTGCTTGCAGAAAATGGATCATGCAGTGTTGTAAAGATAAACAAATGGTTCCATTTCCTCCCTCTCAAAGTTCAACCTGTTTTGTTGGTACTGCATGAAGGACAGTATCAAATGCAGAATTTAGGGAAAGCTCTTTGGTCAACCTCATAGGTATGAATCTTTTCCTATTTATTTTTCTCTTTCTCTTTCTCTTTTTTTTTTCCCCAATTGAAAATCTGTTCCTTTATTTTAAAAATGTAATGATCTACTTGATCCAATAATTTATTTTGAAAGGACATATTTTCTTAGTAGAAATAAAATGTTTTTCTCATTTAATTTTTAAACTAAAATGCTTGAGATGTTTACTAGTGTCTGAAAGTATCCTTTGGAAACTTTTCTAGTGTGAAAGGAAGCTGTAAATTCAAGGTGGAGTCTTGTCCACACTGCTTAAAATAGGAGGTTGGATTAGGTGACCTGCCGAGGTGTATTCCTTCCTGAAATTTCTTGTAAATCTAACGAGATACAGCTCATTTTGTGGGCTTGCAGTGAGTTGGGAATGTAGTGTCTGACTGCCAGGTTAATTTTAAAAGCTTCCGACAAAAATTGGCTAAGGAGAGAACTGTTGTACTCTGCAAAACAAAGTGTAGATCTTTCACCTATAAATTTTAAAAGTGATAGTAACTATAAGTATCTTGTCCTGGCAAAATCCAATGAGGCCATACTATTGTGGTACCTGTGGTAAAATATCAGGGGAATAATACAATTTTTAAAACCTGTTATTTCCACTTCCCAGCACTCAAACAAATGGCAGGGCTGTGTGTCCCACACTCAAGACAGCCTCTGTCTAGACTCACAATGACTGTGAGAGGAAGATTCATATATCAGGAACAGTTTAGCTTTTACTTTTTTTGCCATGTTTCCTTCCACTTACCGCAAACCTCTTTCCACAGCCCCGATTACCACAACATCCACAGCAATCATTATTCTGAAGGCCCAAAAATACCAAGGCAGGGAAGATCATCTAGAAATAATAGAAATACAGTTTGAATTGGGATGAATTCAAGTTATATTTTCTTTTAAATATAATAATTCTATGGGTTTGGTTTTTTTCTTATCATTAGCTTAAGTTACTTATTGACAAGCCTTTGGTTGACTTAAAAGTTATTTGTTTATCAAACAGGAATTTGCAGTCCTGAGAAAATTCAACAATACAAGTCATGGCTGCCAGTAGAGGGAAGGTAGGAATGTCTGAATATAGATACTTACCAATACACCCGATCCCAATATCCCTCCGAAGTACCAAACTTCATCTGTAATGTGTGCACTGTCGTCAGCCACTTTTCCTCCAGGGAAAAACAACAAAATGTTAGCAAGGGTGCAGAGCACAGCCAGGGGGATAAGAGTGCCTCCCAGGCACTTGGCACAGCCTCCCGTACACATGCTTCTTTAAAGGAATTGCAAACACAGTTGAAGACAAAATAAAGTCTCTCAGATATTCTCAGAACTGATTTATAAGAAGAAGCTTCTCAGTGTACTTTGCAAAATCCAGTTTCTGTTGTGCCGTTAGAGGAGCTGAGCCTGTAGAATGCTCCTGTCAGTGTTCCCACAGTCCATCCAAAATGCACAGTGCTGGCTTTTTATATGTCCTTGCAGCTGTGATGTCAATTTTCTGAACGTCCGTAAATGAAATAATGTGCAGGGCAGCCTCTCATTTTACTATAACTCACAAACTCTGTTAATATTTTACTAAGGTGGCTGACACACCTCATAATCTGGGCTCGGGTCATGGGTAGATATCTGTCTTAGTTCTGGATCATCATTTTTGCAACACAGGACCTTTCTTCATATTAGAAAACACTTACTTTGCAAGGACTGACTTAAAAAACGCAAAATGAGTCAGCTGATATGAATAATATATCCATAGTCCAAGTTTTTACATGTCATGAGACAGTTCTGTAACTGAAGTAGTAGAGAAACTAGATAATATAAATATGAGCTGGTAAAGACCAATAAAGATACACATCCACAAACCCGAGAAAGGTCTTGGACGGCAGAAGGAAGAGAAGCACTTATTTATTGATATTAGGCAGTTGGACTGTGCCTCAGGGCACATGTTTCTTCTTTGTTTTGGAGATTAAAAGGGTTTTTTTAATTTATTTTGTGATTTCATGCTCTACATGATGGCAGACTGTTTGCAGGAAAGACTGAATTAGAAATGCTTTAATATTTAATAGCCCTCTTCACCAAACATTAAGTTATATGATGAAGATGACTCAAAACCTGACAGTATTTTCCATATATCGCATTTTGAAATTATGGCATATGCCATATTTTAGGATAACTCACACATTTTTTTTCCCTTTCATACAAGAACATTTCATATAACATATATCTAAGCTTATTGAATAAATGATGGCAAGAAATGATTGTCACTACTTCCAATCATACAGATTCTATAATATATTAGGAAGACCAGAGGATGGGTTTCTTAGGAGGGCCAGTCCTAGGAATTCCAGGATCTGTCGTGCTGAGCAGACTCATGATTTCTGAGGAAATGACACTAGTTTACTTTGTAAAAGGTTTTATTCAGTTATTTATTAAGACAAATTTTTGAGTGCCTTCTCAATTTGGCATATAATGCAACATGAATCAAGTCAACAGGTTCTTGGTATGAATCACAGATTTAGCAGAACAACCTGGACAGTGAGAGTGGTTGTTCCTGGTGGACTGGAAGATCCCTATTAATCATAGTGTGTTCCATGCTGTTGGCACAGGAGCCTGCAGCTGATGATTTACCAGTTTCTGGAAGCTGTGTGATTTTTTGCTTTTCATGTGTCATCATGATTTCCCTCTTAGTTTTTTTGCTAAAACTAGTGGGGGCTATGAAGGACACGTGCTGTTTGGTACAGTTTGGCAGGCATGGCCGTTAGCATCCCACACTGCTCAGCCAGAGCATCTGTCTCTGCCAGGTGCTGGGAGCTGCCAATGTGCTGCCAGCCATGTCGTGGCATTGTCGTGTCTGATCCAGGACCTGCTGTTCCTCTGTGCAGGGTAGACATTGCCCGTGGTGTTGCCACTGGTTTGTTGGCTGGTCCCTGAAGGAGAGAGGAGCCTCTGATCCCATCTGTGTAACAAAAACATGCATATGGCCCCTACGGATAGCATTTTGAAAGGCACATGCTCATAAATTTAACTTTTCATCTCAAGAAGGACAGCTATTATGCAATTGAAGAGCAGGCAGAGAAAAAAAGTCCTGAGAGCACAGCCTACGTGTGGTATTCAGTAGGATGTCAGTTGGGCCAATATAATCAGTTTCCATGGCTTTCGGCAGCCAGGTATTGATTCTATGGCAAAGATTCAGAACCTGAAAACTCACTATACATCACCTGATACATTAAATAGGCTTTCACGACGTTTCCATTTGGTAGACAGCATCTGTAATTTGGCTCCCACTTACAGTGGCTCAGTAATAGGTACAGGGAAAATGTTTGCTGTAGCTGGAATATAAGTAAGTCTTAGTTGACTTCATTCCCCTTCTTTATATGACTAGAATGTGGCTTTTTTGCAGTTGTGAATTCTGGCTTGCAGTTAAGAGGAAAAGTTTTAAGTTGTATTGCATCCAGCACCCTGCCATCCTGATTCACAGCAAGTGGTTCAAAGGCAGATTCTTCTACCAGGTTGTTGCCAGGTGTTCACTCCTGTGCTTTCTCTTCCTCCACTCACTAACATAGCCAGTGCCACTGAAGTCTAGCCAGACCCCTCTGTCCAACTATACTCATTTATGCATGGAGTTTTTAAACTATTGTTGGGTTTTATGTAAGGGCTTAAGCTACACATTGTTTTCAGCAGGAATGTGGCATCCAGCCTGAGCTGGAAAGCAGTACTCAGAATGAGTCAAGTATTTTCCCCAGGGAAAAACTGAGTGGCTTGCACACTTGGCTGCTCTTAAAGAGGCTCTCCCCTTCCATTCCTGCCCATATTTTTCATCTCCGGCCATCTATGTGGGAGGAGTGATCCATTGTCAAACATTAGTCACAATTCTTCTGGAATAAATTCTTCATCTTGGAGACTCTGAGGGCTGATAACTGGGGTGGAGCCAGTCTTTGAGTGTTGTGTCATCCTGTCCTCTTGAACAGCATGTTTCGAGGAACTGTGGTATCA
Organism: Sylvia atricapilla; assembly: GCF_009819655.1. Lineage (NCBI taxonomy): Eukaryota > Metazoa > Chordata > Aves > Passeriformes > Sylviidae > Sylvia > Sylvia atricapilla. The sequence continues at coordinate 120,389 of NC_089149.1, read as the reverse complement.
TAACAGAAGACAGACACTCCTTTCTGTCTGGTGTGAAGGTGTTCCTTCACTCCTTGTCTCCTGAGCCATACAAAGTCCATGCTGTGCAAAGAGGTGAAATGACACATTTTACTGTGGAAAACTGTAGGAATATCAGGCCACTCAGTTTTGGTAGTTTCAGGAGGATGCAAGCAGTGCTGATACTTTTCAAATTTTGTATTTTGATGTATCTAGTAATTTGGAATTGTAGCTTTGTCTTGATCAGGTTCTTGTGTCAATTACTGAACTCATTAGACTGTTATGACCTGAGGTCATGAGTCCTTGCTCTTGTGGTTTGTGTAGCTGCTTCCATAGTCTAAACACAGTTTAGATATCTGGAGCTTGATAAGCTTGTGACAGGTACTGACCCTCCCTTAAATTGAGCCAGGAGGGACAGGGATGGTACAGATTTATAGATAGGATGGGATTTACAGTAGCCTAGTAGAAAACAGATCTGTTCAAGCCTCTGCTGGTGCTAGTAAACTTGTGTGTATGCGCATTTACATATTAAAAAATGTATAATTTATAAAATATATATGATGACACATTGATGTCAAGAAAGAAATACTGAAGGATGTTCCTGCATAAGATGGCTCTTAATACACATAATATGGTGTGGTAGTCACTTGGTGTTGTGCTGTTCCATTGAGGGCTGGAGAGAGTCTGGGTAAACTGTGCACCAAGTTCCTCTCTTTAAAGAGATTGCAAAGGAGAATGAGCTGAAAAATGTCTCCCTTCATGTGACTAAAATCTTCATTGCAGCAAAGGATCACATTAGCACAGGCTGTTCTTTGGAGACTTCCAAAAAGCCCTCCAGCTCTGACAGCTGTATAGTAAAGGGGTACATTCAGTGGGGATGTACTGAGGGGACAGACCCTACTCCTCTTGTCCGAGATTCAGCCACTGCCTGTGAAATGCATGGATATGCAATGCATGTTAGTGAGAAGCTGAAAGAGGGGAGCTGTAAATGTACAAAAGTAAAAGGCATCATTACACCCTATACACAACTTTGGCATGGGACAAATCAATTCCCTTTCCTATTCCCAGACTCCTCTGTCAGACCTGGGTGTTGGCTGTGTGTGAGGCACCTGAGGGCAGAGGGGAAGGTGCCTAAGGAAAAGCCAGGTGTCATGGACTTCCTCACAATGGGTTTCCTGTCCTAGCCCCAGGACTCTCCCAAGCTCTGAGCACAGACTGTCGATGTACACAGCATTTCCCTCATATCTTTTTGACCTTTGTCAAAGCTCAGATAAGACCTTATGGCAAGTGTAGCTTGGACTGGGGGGTGTCCTCAGTGACACGTGGACATCACATCACCATGAATACAAAAAGCCAAGTATGCTGATCATGAGTGTCTAGGAGAATTGGGCTGGAAGGCACATTAGAACTACTGTATTTAACAGTACTTTAACTTTACACTTCTTTGCTCTTCTATTGTTCTGTAGTCATGTTCTGTTTTACTTGTCTCTGTTTTACATGTCCCCACTGCCTGTTCACCAACTCCCACAAATTCCCTTATCAACATGGAATGTCTTGTGTAAGGGTTTTAGTAAAATTCCATTCCTTCATTCTCCTCAAGACATACTCTGAACATGAGTTACAAAAGTAACTGTCAACCACTAGCAAAGGGGCATGTGGGCTCTAAGCAATCTCTGATGCTTCTCTTATTTAAATTACTACATAAATTATTACATACTGTTACATTTTTTAAGTCTTGTGATATTTATTTTTGTTCATTCATATGAAATATGTGTTGTTATTTATTAATGAAATTGCCTTTTTTGTAATCCACAATGTCTGTAGGAGAAAACAAGGGAACTTCAGAATAGCTGTGGACCATCTAAGCACCACTGAAGTACTTTAAATAATGAGGACAAAAATTCCACCTAAGATATTTTCAAAAATGGGATAACAAAGAGATTGTTTCCTTTAGGGTCACCTGTTATTTCTCTCTTTGGGAGTGTATGCTCTATTGTCTTGTAATGAGTTTTTGCCAAGTCACACAAATTATTATTTACAGCGATTATACAGCATTTGCTGTTACATATTCTTCCCATCACTGTGCATGCTGAAGTGCACAACTGTCCATCAGGTACAATCATCCTCTTGCTGATGTAATTTGGATTTTCTTCTTCCTCTTGACTTCACAAAAGCAGGCAAACAAGCAGGAGATGCCTGGGAAACCATGCCAGTTGGTTCAAATTTTAGAAACAGAGTGATCTGCCTCCTAATTTTCCCAGATGCATTTGTTATTCCCTGCTTGCAGGGAAGTGTCACAGAATGCTATCACTGGGTTTGGTTTTCTGTAACTTCTTTCTCAGTGACCATTTGGCACTGACTTATATATCTTTAGAGCCCAATGTTAATCCTGATTCAGTGTATTTCTGAAAAGTGCAACAATATACAGTGTGTCTCCATGTGTATTATCCTCAAAAAAACCCAGTGCTTTTCATGCTTTGGTCTGCTTCTAGTTTCATTTTTTAGAAGTCAGCGTACCTGATGTTTCACAAGAAAATTTCAGTTGTAAGTAGCATTTGTATAAGGACTCTAATTCTTTGGAAAAGTGAGAAAATGAAATTACTGTTGCTTGAGTGAAATCTTGGCTACAACTAGTTTCCATCATGTTCAGTGAGGACAGATTTTAATCCTTGTATTTTTGGTTTTGACAGGTTTTGATGTCTGTATTTTGAAATTATCCTATCTCTGTGTCTTTTGCAACAGCAAATATTTTTAAATTAAAAAGATTTTCCTTCTTTGCTTTTATAAACACTCAGATTCTTATGGTGTGTGACAGGGCCATTCAGCTGTTTTTTTTCTCTCCCACTCTCCTTTCAAGGGGTCTTACAGATAGCCCAGGGTTTTACCATCCTCTCTAGTGCAAATACCTGATAGAATGCAAGAGTGCTGCTGTGGCTACTGTGGCTTTTGTTGCTGCCCTCCCTGTCTCCAAACTATCTGTGCTGATGCAGGTGGAGGCTGCTTCTGTCTTTACTGGGGTGCAAACATCAATTGCACCCATAGCCTTAGGGGAAGGTAGGTGCCAGAGATAAAGCCTGTGCATTCTCACCCCTTGCTAGATATCAGTGTAATTGAGATGAAAATCCTCTTGTGAATTCATTAACTCACCATATCTAGGAGCCCTATGTGACCCCAATGTAAAACAGGAATAATGCTGCAAGCTTTCATGGATTGCTTTGCTTTAACCCTGGAAGAGAAGACTTACTTCTCATCTTTCTACCTAGACTTTGAGGAAATGGGAGTAGAAGACAACCTCCTCTTTATTTCTGCAGCTTGTTTGTGTTGCTGATAAACAGCTTTCCCCAAATGCTGGTTCCTGTGGTAATGAGGAGATGCAAGCTGCACATCCATCAAACCCAGTCTTTCTGTCCAGTTTTGGTCCTGCTGCCTTGCTTCATATTCTCCACTTGAGTTGTCCAGCTGAATTGTTCACATGCTCCATGGAAATGACGATTGCGGCCATTGGCTCTTTTGCTTCTCTTGCAATTCTGTAAGGGATATGTCTGCCTTAAGCCTTGTGTAGAGAGGCAGAATGAAGTGCAGAAGGAAGGAAGGCTGTCATTTCTGTGGAAATAGAGCCGTTTCCATTTTCAAATGGAAATGGTCAGATTTGAAAAGACCATTGCAGTTTTGAGTGTGTTCAAATTTAAGGATTGCTATGGGTCATTCTAAGCTGTCTCATGTACTTAGATGCAATTCTGGGCAGCTTTTGATAGTAAGAATGTTATATACACCATTCTCTTTAATCCATCTGGTGAGATACTAGGATGCATATAAAACTCATATTTGTCTTACTCATAACTACAAACATGCCTCCAGCTGGCTAGTCTACCTCCTGTGCTGATTTCACCAGGACATTTGTTAAGAGTGTGGTCATAGTCCATGTTTACAATTTATTTCCTCTTCAGTTGTTTTCCTTGTTATCCCCATGCTGTAATTCTATTACAGAAAGGGATTTTCAAGACTGAATAGTATTTTTTTCTATGCTGATCTCCTCTGAGAGCAAGAGTCAAAAAATCCGAAAGGAAGCAGCTGGTTGGGTTTTTAGCTGCAGAAGGCCTAGAACTCACAGCCCTGACATTTTCTTTATTTTTCCAAAATAAATAAAACTTTTCATTTTTAGTTAACACATTAAGAATCTAGTTGCATGCCTTGGATGTATCCATGGCTCCTGCAAACTTGTGTGGGAAGCCTTGCTGTAGGAGAAGTGAGAAATCTTACCCAAAGTCTTTTTGCCCAATATGCTCAAGTTGCTGGTGGCTTGATCTTGGAGTTCCTGTATTCCTATTATCAGCAATAGACTCCACAGGCTCGTGGAGGGCAACGTGAGACTACGTGTTTGTGGCCATGCCTGCAGTAGATTTATTCACTAGTCATTGAAGTAGTGGAGATACGAGGCTGAGCATTTGCTTTTGCACTGTTGAAGTAGTTAATTGATTTCTCAGTTAACAAATAAATTAAAGAACTGAGGCAGATCATGCAACATTAAGTCTACTTTCCAACAAATTTTGTGAAAGTTTGTGTCCTTTTTATGAACTGGTTGAAAATGTGTGAAATCTTGGGGGTTTTGTGAATTCTATGCTGTTTACTGACAGCTCCACTATCCAAAGAAAAGCCCATGGAGCAAGGATGTGACATGCTATTCCTGTCACCAGATCATTACTGCTTTCTTTTAGCTTGGATTTCTTAGTTAGAATTTTGGAGGGAAGACCTCTGAAACCTCTACACCTTCTCCTAACCCCTTGGCCCCTTCAGTTCTTTCTTGCTATTGCAGCTTTGAGAAGCTTGCCCTGTTTCTGTGTCTGGAGAATCCACAGGAGTGGAGGTACATTTTCCTCCACTACCTCCTTTTCCAATCATGCAATCTACATTAGGTACAGCAACAAAGTGATTGCTCTGTAAATTGACATCCAGATGGTGTAAGGCAACTGTTTTGTATTAGACACTGTTTGTGCCTGGTGATTATGGATTAGTTGCTATTACATTTGCTAGGCTAGGAGTAGAGTTATACTGCTGGTTACAGTATCCACATTAAGCTTCAAATGAACCTTAACATTGGAAATCTTGCTTCTGGGCATGCCCTGTCCCTTCTTACAATGTAATTCTTGTCAACGTCACTATGCAGTATCTTTTTAGACAAGGTTGCTGAATTTTTACTAAACAAAAGGACATTCTAGCTCTATTGAAATAAAACCAACTACACTTATTGAGAATAAAAATTGCTTTACCATAATAGGTTAATTAATGGAGGTCTTTCAGCAGCCTCTGTTAAATTGGTTTATTTCCATGGCAACTCTTTCTGCTTCACGGGCAACTTTGTGCCAGTAAGGCTGAACTGAGTGGAAGACTGCACTTCCTGTGCAGTCGTAAGTGGGCAGTTACAATAAATTTCCATATCATGAGCAGATTGTTGTGTAGGGAATATAATGTTACAGGTTGCTGAGAACCAAATGTTAGCAAAAATAAACAGGCAATTGAGAGTGAACCTGTTGATAATGCAGGTTCATCCAGCTTAAAACCTCATACAGCATCTCAGCTGCAGGAAATAAAATGCAATGGTCATCCTTTAGTCTGTTCTTTCTTTCTTCTTTTTCCTTTAGTTTGTTCTTTCTCTTGTTCTTCTCTTATTCTTTCTTTTGTTCTTTCTTGAATTTTTATTGTGTTTAGGAGTGTGATAGGGCCAAGTAACTGTTAATCTCTTCTGAAAAAGCCCTCTTGCTTCTGTTTCTACTTCAAATTTGCTGTTTGCTACCATGCAGTTGGAAAACCCAGAGAGACATATACTAGAATGCAGTCTATTTTGGAGATATATCATGTATGGGTTAGTGGTCTATTCTGTTTTCTAAAGGCATGGAAGTAATCTAGTCTGAATGCACAACACTGGGTTTTGTGAAACTGTTAGAACTGCAAGCTCAAGGTTGGTTACAAAATTTTTTAATTTAATTTTTTTTCAAACAGCAAAATAAAATTTAGATCTTTTCACATATATGTCTTCTCACAGACCTGTAATGTAGCATGTTTTACAACAATTTATGCACTTAGTCTTGATTTATTAAACTTTTTTTTGGTAAATGGTTAAAACTGTGGTCAGAGTTGACTCACCTTGAGTTAGATTAGTTATCACTTGTGTTAATATTTAATGGTACGGTACCAGGCTGTACCCTGTTCCTTTTAGAACACTCCCATATTGTTTTGACAGATAGTGAATCTCCTGCATTTATACCAGGGATCTGGGATGAAGTGTGCTGTATGACCTCAAAGGTGCAGTGCCTCTGCTGTGTTTATCTTTATGTAAGGGCTGCCATGGATCCTAACAGTGCAAACATTCAGATTCCAAGAGCCTAATTCTGGTCTTACAGTGATCAGCAAAAAATTAGAAATAAATCAGATTTAAAACAAACAAACAAACAAACAAACAAACAAACGATTGTTCTAGTTAGTTATCTGTATCTCATTGTGAAAAATATGTTGAGCCTTTTGAAGCTGCCCTGACCTCAAGAGACTGTGGCAGAGCTTAGACTTCATGTTTTCTATTTTTCCTGTCTGTCCCTTAAACTGTCTTTTCTACCATCTCCTGTCACCAATGCCAGGCATCAACTGCACCCCTGAGATGTGCTGCCTTCTGCTGCCACTTCCCTTAACCTTGGCTCTGCCTTCTCAGCTGTCTCCTGGTAATCATCTCTGTATTTTTCTGGTTTTACTGGCTTATTAGTCACTTTAATTGCAATGTAGAGTTCATTCTGTGGATTTGAAAACAAGTTTGAAATGTGCTAAGCCCTTTTATATGTTCCTTTGCATGGGATAAAAATGCCATTTCTTTAGCATTGAAGAGCAGGAGAAGCTCTGGCTGAATAGCTGTTTCAGAGCCATGTTCATGCTCACAGGTAGAACCAGTTTCTCCCAGACACAGCAGATATGCACTTTGATTTTGTCAAAACTTCTGGTTTTTATGCTTTTCTTAGTTTTGTCTGTCTTTAAATGAAAGTCACTGAGGAGCATGGGTTTTTCTGTTTTTGATTTCTATTTAGGCAACAGAGTAAGTGACCTGAATTTCAAGATACTGAAAATCACAATACACTAGTTGAAATCCCCTTGGGGTTTTGTGTGTAGACTGCAATCAGCTTTCAGCATGAACAACAATTCAGCATGAATGTACATGTTGTATATTTTTCCAGGAAACACATGTAGCCCTCATACAGTGGTCTTCCTCTGCAATTAGTGGTGTTTGTAACTTCTTGGTGCTTAGCATCACTCTGTCCCTTCACTGTTTCTGTGCAGTCCCTGTGCTGTGCTGCTCACACAGGACCATTCTGTCTCCTCTCTGAAAACAATGCCCTTTTTGCCTGATGCTCTTCGGGACAAGCTCAGGTGGTGATTTTCTGTCTGAAGCCTTGGCTTCGGATGTACCTGATGTACCCTACAGATGACAGATGTACCCTTGTGGAGCCTACGGAAATCCCTGAGGAATTCCTGCCTGTTTAGCCATGTTATGCTGGAAGCAGTCACTAAAAATGCACTGTGCTTTTTAGATTTAAATTATAAGAGATCTGCTACTGGACTTGATGGTCTGTACTGAGTGGGTATTTTCCTCCTGTTCCACTTGAAAGCAAGGAATCTTCTTAGTAGTGCTGGTAGACCATAGAAATGATACTTCTTTAGTGGTGGTGCATTTAAGTCATATCTGTAATGACACGAAAACAGGTTTTTTAGAACTTCTGTTAGTCTTCAAAAAGTAACAAATATGGAAGTGTTACGACAAAGGCTTTTTAAAAAGCCTCTGTTTTCTTGACTATTCCAATCATTATCCCTGATAACAAGCATTTCTGCTAAATGCAGTAAGAATATTAGAAAAAACCCACAAAAATAAAACCTGATATGTTTAGTTCTACATAATATTCTAGGGCATTTGATACACAGAGAGTTTGTTCCCAAGTTATTTTTCAGCTGGAATGCTTCTACACAAAAGGTGTAGATATGATTGCATTTTTAATTTTTTTTTTAGATATTTATTTCTGATTAGATATTTCAGCTTTACCTACTTATATTTCCTAATATTCCTCATACTTCTGAAAACCTGTGCAGTTTTTTATAGTGAGGCTAGATAATGATAGCTTGGTTGCAAAATGTGTAGGAAAATGGAAGGATTTTATTAGCAGTTATGAGCTGAATTTCCCAGCAGGCAGGTCAGGGTACTCTGCACGCCCACCTCTTTGATGCAGTACCCTGTAACACCAAAGGCAAGCATTCCATCTAATCCAGGGCTAGGAGGAAAAAGTTCTTAAGTTATTAGTTCAGTGACACACCCATTGCCTATTAAGTGGTATTTTTAGAAAGAAGCAGAAGTCCCCAGCATGGTTCACAGAGACTATTTTGAAATTCCTGGCTACACCCACACCCATGCTTGCAGCCTTTACTTGAGGAGGCTTTTTAATTACATCCATGGGAGCCGTGTCCAAGTTGAGCAACAGAGGACAGACTCTTAAACATAATGGGCTACCTGTTGAGCAAGTGAATTGACTGTTTTCAAAGAGGGAACATTCATGTGCTTAGCTGTACTAAAACCAAAACATCCAGGTACATAGCATCTTTGAAAGCAAACATAGAACTTCACAAGATTTTGTAGACTTAGCAAGATATTTTGAGTTAGCTTGAGATGAGGATGATGTATGCTGGAAGAGGACTGGAAGTGCTTGATCTGTCTTGACATGGTTTATAGTGACACCTGCAAGGGCACCTTGGAACTGACACTAATTTCCAGAAGGTGTTAGGATACCTGTGTCAGAGCCTTGTGGCAGGGAGAGGGAATTCCTTCAATTGGGATGGATTTAGCTGGCTGCTTGAGTATGTTGATGGCCAGGAGGAATGGGTCAATCCTTGATCCTGTCAAAAGAAAAGAGGTAGATTTTTGGAGGCTGGGAGAAATCTGTGTGCAGAGGCACATTTTAAAAGTGGAACAGACGTCACTGCTTTTGGAATACAGATAAAGAAAAAGTTTGGGTGCCCAATTCTTGACAACAGATCATTAAAATGCTCCTCAGCATGAGGAAAGACATAGGCCTTCCTCAGCCTGAGGACTTACTAAACCACATCTTTTTGTTAAACACCTTATCAGTAGGCAGGTCATGCTAGCTGTGCTGCCTTCCTATGTGCCATCTCAAGTAGAAAAAGGTTTTGAGAGACACCCAGTACAGCAGAGCAGCAGCAGCACACTGATTACTCATGCAGAAATAGAAATTCCCACATGTGTAAGTACCAGGCTGTGTTAGTCTGGGTTTGTGTACTTTAGATAGATGTGTTTACTTTAGTTTATTGGCAGGATTTTGTTTGAACCTAACCAATTATTAGTTATAAAGTTGAAATATCTTATGGATATAGGCATTATATAACTATTAGAGGACTTTGGCTCCATATAGCTATTAGAGGACCTTGGCTCCATGTAGCTGTTTTGTCTTTCATATGATAGAACCTATCATTTCCAAGTGTCTGTCTAAACCTTAGTGTGTCTCAATTGTTTCAGATTATCATAAAGGTATGGAATCAGTTTATTAAAACCCCCTGGGAACATTGAGTCCCACAATTCCCCCTTCACTGCCAAGACCACCATAACCCTTGTACCCAAGTGCCACGCCTGCACAGCTTTTAATTCCTTCTGGGGATGGGGGCTCCACCATAGGGCTGGACAAACCTTTTGCTTAAGAAAATTTTCCAAATATCTCCTGTAAACCTCCCTAAGCACAACTTGAGGCTGCTTCCTTATGGCTTATGCTATCAATTTGGAAGTGCTCTCCTTAAATTTCTCCAGTGCTAGTATGAGGCATCTAGCCTAATACAGTCCTTTGCTTTAAGAAAGTGAGTATGGATTAGGATCCTATTTTTGGAATTTGCCCATACAAATATATCTTCTGGTTCCAGTAGGACAGTTCACAACACAGGGGTAAGTTTTGTCTTATAGGTATATGGTAGTTAATTTTTAATTGAGATAGAACTTTTATGGGTGCCAAGTTTTAGTTTCTGCGTTTCAAGCAGTAGGAAATCTAGCTCTGAAAATGCATTGCCATTAGAACTCAGATGAATCACTTTACTGTGGTGGATCCTTGAGCTAATGCCTTGAGGCCTGCTCTCTACTCAAATGCAATCGCATGGGCTTTGGAACAGGACTGGTTCCAGATAGCTAAGAACTTAGACCACAAGTGAGAAAGTACTTACCAAAAAAAGGTTCTAGTGTCTGTGAAGACTATTTGATTATGTATTTTCTGTTTATGTTAAGCTCTGCCTGACTGAAGGAACTTGGTTTTTTCCACACAAATCCTTCTTAATGCAAAAGGAGAACAGGAGTGGGGTTCCAGCCTCTTCTTCCTGTTTTCTCATTCTGCAGAGCAGACGTGAGATTCCAGGAGAGGACAGACTGTCAGATGTGTGTTGGCTGAGTCCAGGAGCTAAGGGTTTTGCACACCTTCAGCAGCCTCAGCAGGTCAGCCTTTTGTCTATAATTCACAGTCTAAGTTCAGCCTTGTGCCACAGTTCCATGTAGAACTATGCAAATACCATGTTGATGAAGTTACTCTTGCCCTGTTGTGGCCATAGCTGAGCCTTTTTTCTTTAAGGCAAGGAAAGATAGAAGTGTCTCTCATGACTTCTAAGGTACTTAGACTCTTAAATCATTAAGATAAGGTGACTCCATTAGCAGTGCAAAGTTATATAGCCCTGACAACTGTATAGCCTCTAACCAATGGTGATTACTTTTCTTTTTGCTCTTTGTAAGCACAATTTACAATGTTAAGGATGGTCTTTTGAGTTCTTTGCAAGACGAGCTTGTCAATTTTAGGTCTTCGTTTTACTTTGACAGAAAAGTAAAAATGTCTTATGTTTTTCAGATTACTGCTTTATAATCTTAAATAATTAAAAACAAAATCCAGATTCTGTCTTGGTGACATTCATTCATTCATTCATTCATTCATTCATTCATTCATTCATTTTTTCTTTCTTTCTTTCATGAGCCTAGCATTATCAGGATTGAGTTACTTGCAGGAAACTTTAATAGAACCTTGTTGTTAATGTTACTTAGCAACATACTGTTTAGACACTTGTCAGGGTTTAACCCAGCCAGCAGCTCAGCCCTACAGAGCTGCTTGCTGACTCTGCCCTTGATGGGATGGGGAGTACTTTGGAAGGTTAATAGTGAGAAAACTGATGGGTCGAGATAAGAAGAGTTTAATAATTAAAACAATAACAATAATAATAAATTATAATGAAAATTGACTGGAAACTAATTTCTGCTGTGATAATCTATTTAATCATTGCACATTAAGCATAGGCTAGATTAATCAGCAACCTACTTTAAAAGTCTGCATACGGAGAATGCTGTAATGACTTTGTAATTGTAATGGTTTCGTAATTGTAATGGTTTCACAGGACACAATTTTTAAATTTTCCTTAAGCCCTTTGTATGCTTCTAAGGAGTGCTCCTTTTAGTAAGCCCTATGTCTTCATTTTAGAGTAGGGTGTAATCTATCAGAATCCTGAGTGTCAATGGAGTGCAACACAAAAATCCCTGGATGTTTTGCCTGCCAGGCAAGTACTATTGTTGACATGATGGCAGTTTCCTCAAATACTGTGCCTGCCTTTTTGGAGGAAAATTCCATCTGATTCAGTGCAAACACTGGGGAAGGACTGTGATACTTGGATTTTTTTGAGGTTTTTTTTTCTCCTCACCTTTAGAGGATACTTCCAGTTTGTTTTGTTTCCTTTGTCTTTGTGTATAAGGAGAGCAGAGAACAGGACTATTTTCTGTAAAATAAGAAAGTTGGTTTATTTTCTTTTTTAACTTACCATTTATAAGTCTGTTCTTGGAAGAACTCTCTTTTGGAACTAGCATCTGAACCAAATCCCACCTGTCCTGTCAAAGCCCCGAGGTTTGACTTGGTGTGCATGATGCCTTAGTTCAGTGCCTCTTCCTGTAAGAGTGCCTGGCTCCTGTACCACAAGGAGCTGTTACTAAGCAGTGTTGTCTTCCACCAAAGGCAGGTGCTTCTCACCTGAAGATGGTATTTCAGGTGCTATTGTGGAAGACTTGAGAGCTAGAGGGCACTGGAGGCAGAGACCCATGCATGGGCCCAGCAGAACCTGACTATCAATAGAGGGAGCTGGTGGAGTTCATGGGGTATTCCATCTGCTGAGCACAGCAGAAGATCCCATGGGCAGGATCTGACTCCTGGGAGTCAGAGATAGCTGTGTGACAGAATGTTGCTCTGGAATGAACACATTTGTGTTTCTGTAGCATTAAATTCCATGTTTTGGTACACAAATGACACAGCTACTTTTAGCTTTAATTATAGTACAAAGGAATAGAAAAGTTCAAATTCAGGAAATTTGTATTTCCCAATCCTCCAAACCAATTGCAGTTCATTAGAATAGCACCATGTCTGTGAGTTTGAAAAATCTTTTGAAAAGACTAGCTGCAGCAGAGTGTTGTATCTAGTACCACATGGTAGACATGTCTTTTAGATTTACAGAGAATATGGTCTCAGTTGTGTTGTTCCAGTATGTTACCTTACAAAAAGATTAAGAATTAATTCAATCATAATCAGCATCAAATGTTATTTTCTTCTACTTTTCTTTGTTAAATGTTGCTTAGATGAAAAAGGATCCTCTATAGACTAATTTATTCTTTAATTGTGTTTTTTAATTGGTTCTTTTTAATTGGTTCTTTTTAATTGGTTCTTTTTAATTGGTTCTTTAAATACTTTTGAATATAATGTTTTGGGGGTTTTTCTAAAAATTCCGTTCTACTAAAATATGTGCGATCTTTGTATAACATTTTTTGAGGTCTTGATGTACCCCTTGGAGGAACATGACTGTGAAAGAGTTGGCTTTATCATTGACAGCCATTTCAAGGAACATCTTGTAGCAAAGATTCTGTACACTGAATGTATATTGTTAAATCGATTTCAGAATTCCAATTTAAATGATGATAGCAAAGATTATTGGAAGGGTGGGGTTGCAGTTTAGGAAATCATCTTTTGAGAGTCTTGTGGTCATGTCTGGTTTGCTTTTCTGATTGTGATGTCTGATTCATCTGCTACCGATGCTGAAAGATAGGCAAGTAAAGGCCACATGCTGCAGTATCAGTCATGCTAATGTGAAAGATGTTGTTAAAGTGTTAAATTTAAACGTTCATTTCCCATCCTGCTGCTGTGGAATCAATATGCTGGCTCTTTCCAGCCAAGCAGCAGTTGTGGGATTGTTCAGCAAGTAGAATTAAAACTTTTAATTGATAAGAACTTACTAATGGCCAATTCCAGAGGCAAGACTGCATGACCAATGTATGAATTTGGTGCTTTCAGGTTGTTTTATTTTGTTTTAATTTACAGATCTAAAATACATGGTATGATGGATGTAGTTTGTCTTTTTTTTTTTTTTTTTTTTTTTGTGGTGGTGGTTTGTGGGTTTTTTGGTTTTTTTTTTTTTTTGGGGGGGGGGGGGGGGCTGTTCTGGATTAGAAGATAACTACCAACAGGATCACTTTATGAGAAATACAGAGGTAATTACTATCTGATTTATGCACCACAAGATCCAAAGCCACAATGCTGGTAATTTTTGTTCTAGATTTTCAATGTCTGTTTTCTGTGGTTGCTGCAGGGGAGGGGAGACATCAGTGACACACTGTGAGCCAGAAGACCATCTGTTCCTTGTGCTGTGCTATGCAGACTGTGTATGCTAAGCCAATGCCTGTTTTCTGATCCATACAGCCATTACAAACATACAGTGTAGAAGAGAGGATGCTTATAGTACAGTGATAGTAATGCCTCATGCTTGATTAACTTTTGCAAGAACATCACACTTTTAGGGATAGACTAGAAATCTAAAATGCAAACCTTTGTGTAAATAATACAATCCAAGGGAAACAAACATTTGCTAGCCATTCTGCAAGGCCAAGGTTTGACCTAGAGGCTGTTGCAGAAATAGAAAAAGGATTTGTTTGTCCTATGTCCTACTTTTATCATAATAACATTGTTGGAAGAATTAATGAATGCAGGCTACAGCATGGTTCTTGCATGTCACCAGAAAATAGTGTTTGAAGTGGTTTATTTGACTGTGGTATTGCATGTCCAGGGTCAGTAATAGTTGTTCTTAAGTTAGGTTTATGGGTTCTTCTTTAAAGAGAGGGATTTCTATATACACATTTAGTGGTAGCTCTGCCCTGATTGTAAGCTTTTCAGTCTCCAAACTGGTTGGTCAAATGGCAAAACTACTTTTGTTGCATTGTTACTGACTCCTTCTTAGGTCAGCATTATTACTAATAAATGAAATGCTCTCTGTATGTGTGTGTGTTGTTATGTAGGAATGTGAGCTCTCTTTCCAAGTTGACTTCCATGGTTCAGATCAGTTTTCTATCTCAAAGTGGTGGCAGAGGTAGCAAGCAAGCACTCGCATGTGTGTTACAGCTGTGTTAGGAGCAATTTCTCTCATGACAACAGGTAGTTTCTTTTGCTCATTAGTAGCTCATTGGTTCATCTGGGGAGTTGTGATCTAATTAATGAAAGTAATCTGGAGAATTTCTTCTGTCTGTGGCCAAGAGACCATAGGCACCAAGGACTTCAGGATGAGCAGCTTCCTCTTGTGATTGTTCAGGTCAAGTTTGTCAACCAGTGTCTGCTTGAGAGGTGCTAAGGTCAGTGACAGCTGCATCACAGTGTTTTTATGGATGATTACTGGAAAACATGGGTAATGCATCATTTGGACATTGAGAAATGGATGACAGCATGGATGGGTCAAAGGGAGTTGGATTTGTACTAAGGTCACCAGGAACTCTGTCTGCACAGCTGGCCAAGAACCTGCCCTTAATTTAGCCAACAGATGACAACACATTCCCAGTATGTTCCCAACAATTGTCTGAGCTAGCATTGGCCTCCATGAGCAGCAACCTATTAAAAAGTAAAAGACCAAATGAGAACAGCTTACAAGAGAATGCAGCCTGTGTAAATACATATGTTGTGTTGTCCAGTCTTTCCAAATGAATCGGTGAAGCCCACGCCATTATTTCCTATGCTGTGTCATAGAGTTGCCACATCCTGCCAGTGCTTTCATGAGAGGCACTTTCCTCCATTAACCTTTTTAGGATGGTGGGTGGGATGACCAGAAATTGTGCAAAGAAAAGTTATATTGAGACTTTCTGGTAGAAGCTGTACCCTAGGATGTCCAAATGGCAGTGGCATTAGTGAAGCCCCCTTGATTCACACCTGAACAGGTCTTTTAATGTAAAAAAATAGTATTTGTATCAAATACAATGTTTATTTTCTTTCTTTCTTTCTTCACACTGTTTTCAATGTCATTGGAAGACATTTTAAATATAGAATTGATTTTAAATATAAGTAGTTCTTGATGATGTATTTTTTTAATGAAGTATTTAGAACACTATTATTTAAGTTGTAAATAGAACAGTTTTCAAATGTATGGTTAGGGCTAGGGCTTTAAATCCATGTCCTACAGGCCATATGTTGGTGTGGTTGTTGAGCTGGGGGGAAGGGTATTGAGTGGTGGGTTTTGAGGAAGGAGTGGTTTGGGATTTTTAGCCCAACAAAATAAAGGAAGTTTTCAGTCTATCTTCTGCAGAGGAAACTTGCAGGATCATGTTTAGGGTTGTTTTAGTCATTAGAGGTGAAGCACACAATAATGGCCAGCCTATGTTTGTACAATTGGAGGATATTTCTCATAATGAAGGAAGTCTCCAAGGTCAGCAGCTACAATACCCGGAGAAGTTACATCACAAAGCCACAGCTGCACCAGCTTGCTCTCTTCCCTCGCTTCACCCCCACCTTTTAGTTTTGCACAGTCTTTCTCAGCATAAGCATTGCTCACATCTCTTGCAAGAATACTGTGGTTTTGACTTGGGCTTCTGTCCACTGTGTTATCTAGCTATTAAACACACCTCACCCCACCTTCAAAAAATGAAACTTGAACTTTTTTTTCAAGTTTCATTGTAGTCCTCTAACATCCTGTACATTCCTAAAGTCCATTTGTCAAGCTTCTGGTTTTGCAATGAGAATTACATTGTACTGTGATGATGGCAGCAGCAGCAACACCTGGATCTAGTCTGAGCCTATGTGTTTTAGTTACCTCCTGCCATGTGATGACAGTGGACATGGCAGCTCACACCTCTGTGTTGAGCCGTGTGTGAAGAAAAATGCTCTGGGCTATTCTAGAAAAATTTTCATGAGGGAAAAGAGAAAAGGCTAGATTTCAATTTTTATAACTCTTCTTGTGTCTCCATTTACCATGGAAATTGTTGTTACTGGCGTATGAAATGCCATTTGGAAACCTTGCATACAATCTGTTTCTTTTTTCAGCATTTTTTTGTATGTGTTTCTATGCATTATATTTTAGTGCAAGGACTCTATTTTATAATCCTGCTTTTTTTTCAAGCAGTATTTTTCACAAGTGTTTGCTTGGTTTAGCTGTCACCAAACCATTTACTAATTGACTGTTAATCTAAATTCAGTTTGTCTTATAAGAAAGAACAAGGACACTCCTAAGAAGCCTACCTGTTCATTTTATTTGTTTTCCAACCTTCTGGTGAGGTTTTCTGTTGTTCCATCAACAGGATAGCAAAGTGAGAAGTTGCTCTACATATTTGCCATTGCTGTAGACCTTGTTCTGTTTATACTCAAAACTCTGACTCAGTGCTGTTGAAGTCAGCCAAGTCTTCCCCTGGCTTCAGGTTGTTTTGAATCAGTCTGTAAACCTAAAATTCAAAGCTACTTCTAACAAAGAAAACAAAACATTTTTCCTTCAGTTCCTTATAGAACTTGTGTTGTGGTTTAAGCCTGTTGTTCACATCTAGTCATGTTCACCAGTGATTATTCCAAGCATCATAGTTAGTGTGAAATCACCCAGTATTCAGTATTTCCTTCATTGCATTTGGTGCATCTACAATTATTGCATTAAAAAAGGGCGGTGGCATTCTGCCATCCCTGCTCTCTCACTCTGCAATTGGGAATGGTGGTTAGGAAGGGTTGTAAACGTCATCCAGGTAGTTAGGTAAGCTCTGGTATTTAAGGAGGTGAGAATAAACACTGATCTTCTTTTAGGTGTGGACAGGTGTGAGATAGGTTGAACCGGATAAGTTGAAGGAGGATTTTTAAAGCTGAGAATATGTGTTTTGGAAGGTGTGCTAGATGTGTTGGTTATAAGTTGCTCATCCTTGCCCTCCTCTGCATTGTGGCCAACACTTTACTTTATTTTCCCAATGGCGAAACACGATTTGCTTCAGAGCATCACCTCAGCAAATACGTAGAGTGCCTTCACGGCATTCTAGGTGGAGGCTTTCTGGTAAGTAATAACCTAGTGTCTTCTTTCAAGTTTATTTTGGAGGTACTTGGTACTCCTCTTTCTCTATTGGTTACCTGAATTTATTCATCAAATATCTTGTCAACAGGTGTCTCTGGAGTTGTATTTAAAAAGAGCTATATTATCCCATGTTAGTTACAATTGATTATCTTATCTACAACATTATGTCACTTTAAAGCTGAAAAATTCATAGGGTCTAGGGCACAGAATCCAAATGCAAAAGTGAAACCAAGCGTCTCAGCAGGTCACAGTTTGCCTAAAGGGTTAAATCTTATTTTTTTGTTATATTATTGAACCACTCTCCTTTTAAATGTCTCTAACTAACGAGCATTTAGATACAATTCCGTAATTTCTATTATCTGACATGCTGACAAGTCCTCTGCTTGTCACCTTACGTGAGCACCCTTAGGTGCTTATTCAGAGCAATTGAGTGGTAGTTGTCAAAACTTTGCATTTGAATAATAGGATGCAAGGACTGAGTGTGTTCATTATAGGTTGTCATTAATCTGAAGCTCTTATTTTCTACCTTTTCAGTTTTGTAGACCACACTACAGCATATTTAAGACCTCTGACTCCAGGCTTCCTTTTTAATCTGCTTTTAGAAGTCCTCTTAGAAATAGGTTATAAGTCCCTACCAATTCTTAACACTGTGATTCTATGATCTGAAGGGGTCTGCAAATCACAGGTTAAAAACAATTGCATGCAAGGGAGCTTTGTGATATGAGAGGTGCTTACAGCTGTGTTACAGTCCCATTGGGACCTAGAGTGGGATTTGCAAAGCCTGGGTTTTACACACAGAATAATACAAGTGAAATCAATGGAACTTCTCCTGCAGCACACTCGAACAACCTCTTCTGGACTTGAAGCTTTGGGGCTCAGCAATGGGTTTGAGTAAGGGCTGACAAGTATGTGTCTGTTAAACAGGACAGTTCTTCTTCTGATTTTATATTAAGTGACTCTGTGGTGTTTGCAAATAACTCTCTACCCTTTCTTTATGGTTTTCCAGAATACTCTTGGGTGTAGAGTCTTTATAACCGGACACTGTTAATTGCTGTTATTGCTGGTGAGAGGATCCTCTGTTTAACCATCTCTGTTCATTCTTGATTTTATGCTAAAAGCTCTGGAGTATGGAAGGTTTATGTTTCACATGGATAACTTCTGCTTTATTACTTCACATTTCTGTCACTGGAAACTGGTTGTGAAATCTTGGGAAAAAGTAGATGTTTGTAATGAGATGTTTGTCTGAATTCAGCAAAATTTTACTAGACTTTCTACTCCAGTCAGACTTGTTACACAAGCAATTATGATTTCTCTTATGTAACAAAAATATTGGCAGTAGCTGTTTTTCAAAAATCTTTATTTTGTAGTCCTCATTGGAATAAAGTCAATGCTTTTTTTTTTTTTTTTTTTTTTTTTTTTTTTTTTTTTTTTTTTTTTAACAAAGCATTTTATTTGCAAATACCGCCTTTAATGTGTACAGAAACTTCTAAAGCTTAAATACTTCAGCTGTAGCAATACCCCAACAGTCTCCTTCTTTGCTTAAGTGCAAAATTGCCACAAAGTGGCAACAGAAATATATCTATCATGGGGTTGGTGATGTCAGTAGCAAGATGCCTACTGTGTCAAACAGGAGTAAAGCTGAATCACCTGTACAGGCTGACTGCCAAGAAGCAACATAAATGAATGAAATTTGAAGACTGTATTTTATCTGCTCTCTCTGTGCAACCAAAAGGAACAGTGTGGCTTGTTTGCTCCATACTCAGGTACTCATTCCAGCTGCAGTGTTCATTGGGCTTCACAATGATGACTGCTGTGGGTGCTTTGGCCGTGAGAGCTGTGGAAAGAGCTGTGCGGTAAGTGAGCCTGGGTATCCCAGTCCCAGGTCATCCCAAAGACAAGGCAATGGCTGTGCTGAAAGCTCATATTTATGTCTGCTGTGCAGATGCTGTCCTCAGTTCTGGCAGCCTTTGTTGGGATCCTTGGCTCTGGATACTGTATAATCATTTCAGCACTGGGGCTGTCTCAAGGACCGTATTGTTTTACCCACCTAGAGAGAAACTGGATCTATCCTTTCACTGACTCCTCTGGAGGGTAAGTTGTCTTTTCATGAGGATGTTATCTCTCTTCCCAATGTACATATGGGCTTTATTCCAGTACATTTCAGCAATGTCCAGTAACCATATACCAAGATCTATTCACAACTTCCACTCGGTAAGAATAAATGGCATCAGTTACCCTCGCTGCTACAGTGTAAAACTAAAGCCACAGAAATACCTATAGGTGATTATAAATCTATACATCATATACTGTTCATGTCAATGAACATCTCTAACAAAGTATAAAGTTTTAGCACTTTGAAGGATTTACAAACTAGGAATAGTGATTGCTAGGACTTTGTCTTATAATTTGTGTAAGAGTTTGTTTTGTCAGGCCTGCTTCTGAAGTTGCCTCGCCCCAGCCTAAAATGGCACAATGCCCACATTAGTGACAATGGCATCGAATCTCATAAAAGAAACTTGAGAAGGTTTATAAGAATCTTTGTACACTGCAGGGCAGAGAGGCAAGAAGCTCCTAATTATCCCTAATTAAAGTTCTCCAGCAAAAAAGTCTCAGTGTACTATTCCCCATTAATGCACATAAATCCTGATGTGGTTCATATCATGGCATGCTTTTAAAGTGTTTGTAAGGCTGGCAACCTCAAGGCTGGCAACCTCGACAGCTTACGGCTGATGCCAGACTAGAGGTAGTCGGAGTACTAAGAGGCTGCATAAAGTTCTTTGCAATAGAGTTTGAATTTTATATTTCACTTGTATCTTCACAAGAGGGGTCATTCCTCCTTTTTCATCCTCCTGACCATGACTGAGCGTAGAGGAACTAGGTTAAGTCCTTACTGAAGGCAAGTGCTGATGTTCTGAAGATGTGAGTAAGCAGTAACAGTTGAAATACTTTTACAATAACAATTGAAATACTACTTCACCAAATTTGTTCTCTGTTTGGCTCGTCCAAATAAGCTTGTGAGGGCCCAAAGACAGCAACACAGGAGAGGAAGTGACCCATTTGCCTCAGTGACTGATATCTTTGGAAAAAAGGCCCAGTCCTACAAAGCTCTGTGACTGTTCTGAGAAAAACCTCTGCTCTTTCAGCTTTTTTGAGTTTATGCCTCACTTTAATCAGCAATAGAAAATTCTGCCTTTATAGCTTAGATTCTTTTTTTTTTTTTAAGAAATTGGCTTAGCAAAAATGTGTGGTTGGTATTTCAACATGTTCCTAAACCAAATCAACCTTGCATGGAGTAAACCACTGCTTTTTCTATTCCTTTAGGAATCTGTTCCTAAGGGAACCTAGCCTATTAGGACTCTATAGAGTGAATATCCTCAATGCAGTTACAGACCAGACATAATTTGGTTCTAGTATATGGTAAGTATCTCACTCTGACACAATGTTAATATGCTTTTAATTGTTGTGTACAGGTACTTGTTTGAGTATAACAAGTGGTCTGAATGTCAGGAACCTCAAAACATCGTGCAGTGGAATGTCACTCTCTTTTCTATCCTCCTTGTTTTTGGAGGAATAGAATTCATTCTGTGCTTCATACAGATAATCAATGGCATTCTTGGAGGACTGTGTGGGTTGTGCTGCAATCATGAGGAGGTAAGAAATTTGCAGATATATCCGTGCTTCTCAAATGAATATGAAACTTGTTACTTATACTACTGTGGAGTTTTAGTCAGCAGTTACTTTATAGGTATTAAGCCACAATTCCCTGTACAGCTATTTCTATAGCTGTGTTGTGATTAGAATTTTTATGTAGTGTTTGATCACGTGCTTTCAGCTGATTTCTCAACTGCCACAGTGGTGTTAGTCTGCCTGAGAGCTAGGTGCTAGAGGGCTTTTGTCTGACCAATGGCACGTGATTATCAGCCCTCTATAGGTGATATAACTGAGATACAGATCTCCTGGTGGTTGTGGTCTTAGCCTGAACCATTGTTACACAGTTCTAACTGTTGCTTGTTCTAACTATGTTGTGTTAGCCCCGCGTTTTGTCCACAGCAGCTCATAAGCTACTGACAATATGCTGCATATAACGAAAACTGCAGCATCCTGCCTTGCTTAGTGGAAGCAAGATAAGAGAAAGAATTTAACTGCACATAGCTAAAAAAAATCTGCAGACGGATCTGGGGGGGGCGGTTTGAAGGTAGATTTTTTTTGACTGAGGAAAGGAGATTTTCTCCAAATTTCTTTAAAGCCTTGTTAAATAGTTTGGACATATTCCAAAATCAGTATCAGAGTGCTAGTATTGGAATCATCAGTGGCTTAAAGTATGAACCAGATATAATTTATATCACACTCTGAAGGTAAGCATGCGTTTCACATTTTTAATTTACATAGTTGAGTGTTGAGACTCTTTCAAAGCTATTACTGTTTCCTTCCTCCTGTTTTCCTTGCTCTAATTGCAGTATAGAAGAGCTATGCTATGGTTTTCTAAATGTGGTCGGGTTAATTTTTGCATTTTTAGTTGGATACAATATTAGCATTCTTTCCATTAAAATGTTTCTTTCTTTTTGTTCCCCCCCACAGGCATATGTTTGCTAGACACCTGATGATGCATTGACATTGGTGCATGCGTGTGCTGTAATGAGTATACTGTGGATTTTTAAAAAATATTCCATGCATACTGAAATACACATTGTTGTCAAACTGTGCTGTTGCCATGAATTTAACAGACCTTGGGCCTTTGTTGATGGAGTCATATGCGGGTTTTCATTAACCTGCCTGAACTGAAAGGCAAAATCTACCCTGAATAACTTTGGTTCATTTCATCTTGATATGGGTAGCTGCCTTAATACGTCACTAAAGTGGCTTTATTATTTTTCTCTTTCTACTGGCACAACAGCTCTGTACTTTGTCATGTTTTACCAAAAAAGTTGCTCTTTCATTCTGATCTTGGAATGAGCACAAACCAAATCCAGCCTGGCCTGGATAAAAGATTTTGGTCAGCTGGACCCAAACCAAAGCAGCAGTAATATGTAAATGATTGAGAGCTTTTCAGGATTTTTCTGAACTTCCCCTGTATTTCACAAATAAAGATTTGTAATAAAAATACCCAGGAGATGTCAGTGATTCCTTCCCTGCCCATGCTGAAACACTGCTTGCCTGGTCTTGCAGTAAAGGGCAGTGGTGGCATGAGAATGTGGATTTAAAGCAGTCAGGCTTTTCCTCTCCAGCAGGCTCTGCCAGAGTGGGAGCTGCTTCCTTGCTTGGTTTGGCTCATTTAACTGAAACAGGTGTTTGTTCATCAGTAAGGGTTCAACAACAGCTCTGGGACAGATACAACAGCACATGTGGACTCTCAGTCCTGGATCAGGGCTGGCACTTCCCAACCAGGGAGCTGAGAGTGTGCCTGCATAGCTGAGCCCAGCTGAGCCCCTCCTGCCCTCCCAAGGGGGATCATGTCCTGATTGCTCCATTACAGGCCTGAAATAAAACAAGATGTGGGCATGACTCCTGGTTTTAATCTCACTCAGCAGACCCTCAGACCTCACAGCATTCAAGGAATACAGTCCAAATTCAGGTCAGCAAAGACAGATTAAGCTGAAGTACCTGACTTCACCGGTTATCACCTTGAAGGCATTACTATAAGGTCCTGGGCAAGAACCTCTGAAATTAGCTTGTTTCAGTTAGAGTGAATGTTTCATCACAAGCACATCTGAATAATGTGCTGCCAAGAGCATTGCTGGCAAAGCCAGCATGGCAACGTTGCTGCTGGGAAAGGCACTTTTCAAGTGAAAACCAGAATGTGACATGATCTCCATTTTAAAGGAATGAGGCTCAGTTTTGGAATTTAGCTTTCCATATTGTCTTTGAAAACAAGCAAGTTAGTTTCTATTCATGGGAGAAAAAGAAGTTACCATGGGTGTCAGTGCATCCTTAGGCTTATATGTCCCTTGGAGGGTGGTTCTTAAAGGTAGCCAGAAACTTCAGGTGCATCTCAAGCTGTCTGTACAGTTAAGTCTGCCCTGTACAAATACATACCAGAAAAAAAGAAGTGAACTGTGAAAACAAAATTGTCCACATCGATCTACACCAACAAAAGAATTCTAGAAGTCTAGAATCTCAGGGTTCTTGAATTTTGCAAGAGTATTTATTTATACCTACATACATAGAAGTAGTTGAGGGACTTTAAACCATTTAATGCCCTTTCTTTGTAGTGTCTATCCCTGTCCTGCCCTGCTATGAGAGGGAGGAAGGAGAATATGTGCATGCACATATGTATACACACAAAATTCCCTGCAGCTGTGAGGTACAGTGTCTTTGTGTGTAAAGATACAGTGTTTGAAAAAATGTCTGCAAGTTTAAATGGGGTGTGGAAGGAGAGAAAGTGGAAAAGAGAGTCCTCAGTGGAATAATGTATAATTATCATGCAACTTTAAAGGCAAAAATCTTATTCTTGCATAATGGTTATTTGTTTTTCTAGTACACACTAATAATTTAAGAACAGAAACAATTTTATGAATTCCAATATACAGAATGATTACACCTGGGCTTAGACTTGAAACTTCAGCACAAATGCATGCAGTACCAATAGATTCCTGTAGCCCTAATGCACAGCATTACTCCTCGTATTTATATTGTCACATAAAAAGTGGCCAGCTGGATTATTTTATTGCCTGGTGTGTAAGACAGTGTTTTGAGAGATTTATCAGTTGCATTGTGAAGAAGTGATTGGTTTAGGTTGTATTCATTTCAGCTGGCAGAGAAGTTACTCACACAAACATGGCTTTTCAGTAAGAGGCTTGGAATCAACTCATGAATAATGACAGCAATGGAAAAGCAGTGCTTGCAATACTTGGGAAGATGTTTGAGAAATTGGGTTACAGGTTTGCTTAACTCTTAGTATAAAATAATTGTTTCCTGTTCTAGTGGCATTGTGTGACAGAAAAATAACCACACTGTTTTGGTATTTGCAGAGCTCAGTTTAAAAACAAAGTCATGAAGCAGACTGCTGTACTGCAGAACAAATGTTGCTTCAGTCATCATTTCCCAAGTTAGCTTCTTCTAATCAGAACAGATTATAATGGAAGTAGCATCAACTTTGATTATAAAATAAGATGCTTGCTACTAATTTTGGCCTTTGCTTTTAAGAAAATATTTCAGCCAATTATATGATCTTTGAGTTTTGTACTAAAAAATCAGTCATGTGGATTGTGCATGGTTTAAATGCAGCTGTTCCCTCTGCTCTCTGTGGCATAGTGTTGATGACATGAGTTCTGTCTCTGCCTATGACTCTGGAAAGGCAGGTTTGCTACTAATTCTGATTAGAGAGAGACCTGAAAAAAGGTGTCCACAGTGATGAGAGAATAAAACAGAAAATATGGGAAGATCAAGAATGAGGATTTCAAAATAAAACCTCCTAGACAAAGAGGAAAGTCACAGCAGAGAACTGGCAGAAAAATGGTGTAATTGTGTGAGTACCACCATGCCCATTTCCTTGTGTGATCTCAGGTTAAGTGATAGTATGGAATTTGTTACAACATTCAATTCAAACAGCTTTTATGAGAGTATGAGAGAAGTCTCATCTGTCAAGAGCCTGAACCAGCTCATGAGGAAACACAAGGAAAATATGTTGTGATGTCATTGCTTCCATGCTTCTAAAATCAGCCTTCCTGCTTTTGCTAGAGCACCCCCGCCCACTTTTTTTTGTTTATTTGGTTTAGTTTGGGGTTTTTTGGGGGGGTGGGTTTGTTTTTCTTGGTTTTGTTTTGTTTGGGGTTTTTTTGTTGGTTTTGTTGTTGTTATTGTTTTGGGGTTTTGTTTGGTTTTGGGGGGTTCGGGTTGTTTTTTTTTTTTGATTCTCTGACAAGAACTTTCTTATTGAGTAAGGCTTGCTTAAGGTCATTCCTGAGTTACTTTTCTGATGACTCTCAGGGGCATAGACTCAAGGCTTGGGTTGTGCTGCAAGTGCTGAAACTGCCCTGGTTCTGTGTTACTGGGATAGTGTTTAGATGTTCAGAGGCTGGGGAATGATGACGTGAGACAATGGGAAAGCTGTCTGACTTTGGCTTTGCACAGTGCAAACAGCAGGCATTTCAAAATAACAGCCAGACCTTTTGTCTTGCACAAGAAGTCACGTGTACATAGGTCAGGTCTGTAGCTGTGCAAGCTCAGCTGTAAGCACAGAATGAAACAATTAGAGAAATAGTAGGATTTAATTTGCAAAGCACTGGAGCCACATAATGCTGTAGGAAAGAGTAATTGATTAAAAGTGTGAAAATAAGTCTGGTTTGCAGTTTCTAACCAGTGTTTCTTGGGCTTCTCTCTTCTTCTCTCTGCAAGATGACCCAGACTCAGCCTGCTATTGCAAGTCAGTTCCCCCTTAGAGTTCTCTTAATAAATCTCTGTAGTATGAGGCAGAATGTGGCCTTCTGTATAGAGACTGGGCTTATTAATCTTCTAACAGCTCCCTTCCCCATGCTGCAGTAAGGTTGAAAAACCTTGCTTCTGTCACAAACTGTGCTGCAGTTTGTGTCATAGGGAGGAGGACATTTTTTGAGCAATCACTAGGAAATGAGAGCTTTGAAGTTCCTTCCTGAGTCTGACTCCTAGACATATTTAATTTGGAAGATCACAAAGGAGAATCGTTTAGAAGGGAAATGGCTACTTAAAGACGTGCTTAACACAGGACAGTGAGTTTACACAGTGATATTCTTCTGTTGTTCTAACAGATGAATATCATCTGTGCTATCTCTTGTGCACTTCAGTCCATGGAATCACACTCCAGTCACTGGTTCCTGTGAATATGAAATGACTGAATCAAACAGGGGATGTCAAAACACTTCTTATATTGAAAGCCTTTTCTTGTAAACTTTTGTTAGCTTAGAAGGACAAAATTTCCAGAGTTCTTGAAAGATGGCTTTGGAGACATGTGGAAGCTGTTTGAGTTGCCTGCTGGTACCTCTTGCGCTTTGGAGTATTGTTGTGAACATCCTCCTGTACTTTCCGAATGGGAAAGCTCTGCATGCTGCCAGTTACCAGCTCCCCAACCATGAGTGGTATTTTGAAGGGATCTGTTTCTCAGGTGTGATGGTAAGTGCTCAGTCTATGGATTTTTAGTGAATTGCATTCTACTGCAAATAATCTCGAAAAACTCTTCAGAAATTGCTTTTTAAAGAGTATATGGATTACTTCAACAAAAATCACTTCAGGCAGAAAAAACTCAATCAAACTGAAAAAAAAAAAAGTTAGAATACTGAATGACAAGTTATATATGTTATTAAGTGCAAATGACTTTGCAGGGTGTGTTGGGGTTTTTTTATTGCTGTCTTTTTGTTCATATGTAATTTATGCTTGTAGGATGGAGGAAAACATGGTTGATTTAATCACCTTAATTAGGAGGTTGAATTAGAGCTCTTTTAGCAAATGAAAAAAAAAGCTTCTCATGATGGTTCAGATGTTTTTAAGGGCTGTATGCAATCCACTATTTAGAAGACTGAACAGAGTTCACAATGAATCCAGTAGTACTGTTGTCAGACTAAATACAAAAAATTGTCTCACTGGGATTAGCGTAGTAGGATTTTCCCTGTTACATTTGTAACATGCTCATCTGCAGTAATAAACTACCATGGAGTTGCTCACTGTTCATGTGATTCACCATGTTCATGAAGAGCTGTAGCCTTAGGAACAGAAAGCAGTTATGTGATCAAAGTGCATTGCACACAAAGCTTAAAAAGGGTTTATCTGCATAAGTAAGGTTTTTTTATGAAGGTACTGAACTGTTATTTAAAAAGACACTCTTTTGAAATTGTGTATTCTCTTTAAAGCAGAAGGAAAACCTTCTGTTCTAGCAGAAAAAAAACCTACAAGACAGAAGATTCAAACAGAAAAACAGTTGCAAATGTATGAAAAAGTTAACTGCAACAGTGATACTGATATTTTGAAGCATTTTTAGCCTTAAGATTATTACCAATTTATTAAAAATGCATGTATCATTCTGTTACAAACCCGTCAGCAGCATGTGAAAGGATAGTGTTGTGATTCAGGAATATTCTTTTCTCATACTTCCCTTTTCAAACCTGTGCCTCTCTAAATGGCTGTTTGGAGCCCAGATCTTATTTGTCAAAATTATTCTAGGATCAGGCTTAAATAATCCAATAGTCTGAAAAGATCAATATGGAGACTTGACAAACAAATGAAATTCCAGGTGAATTTAATCAAAAC
Source organism: Sylvia atricapilla (assembly GCF_009819655.1). NCBI lineage: Eukaryota > Metazoa > Chordata > Aves > Passeriformes > Sylviidae > Sylvia > Sylvia atricapilla. The sequence continues at coordinate 92,792 of NC_089149.1, read as the reverse complement.
TTTACATTACTGACTTTTTCTAGCATAAATGTGGTGGATGAGGAAGGCAATTCCCTTATTTGTGTGCCTGTGTCAGCAAGGTGTTGAACTGATGTATTCGTATCAATAGAATACCCTTCTTTTCACTGGTATTGATTTTTTTGCTTGTGAACTTGGTTTTATTGCTTCAGCTTCATTGGTGTAGCTGTGCCCAAGCTCATAGCACTTTATTGTGACGGGAGATGCTGTACTCTTGTCTTTCAAGTACAAGACACAAGTACAGCAGCAGCCTACTAAAACCATTCCAGGTCCATTTGTGCCTTGAGTAATTGTGCTGTCCTATGGATCAGCACTAAAATATCAAGCCAGTAGAAGAGATGCAGTCCCTGCCTTCCAAAAGTGAAGGAGGCTTTGGCTTAGTATCTGCAGTCATCCCACTGACCTTATGACGTCCTCTTACAGATCCTTCTTTTGGCAGCAATTCTGATAACACTGGAGTGTAGTGTGTTCTATCGGTGCTGCCAGAGTGAGAGCTGTAACAAAACCTACAGGGTGAGTCTATGTTTTATTTCTGTGCATCTCCTTAGCTTTTGTTTCAAATGTCTTCCCACTCCTGTGCTTCCAGCACATCCTGCTGCCCTCTCCACTGCTGTTTTAATTTCCTTTCACAGAGGATTCTAAATTGGGTTGTAAGGTCGCAGAAAGTGTAGCTTCTTTCTTCTGAAGGATAAGCAGGATGAAAGAAAATTAGACACGCACTTCCCCCAAATCCTTGTAAAATAAAATAAGAACATAGAATGAAGCATGCCAGCTAAATAGCTTCACTCTTTGCCTGCATTATTTGGAAGTGAGGGTTTTTTTCAGAAATGACTCAATACACACTATCTGGGATGCAGAAATATTTAATACATGGTTGTGTTCCTCTGGTATTCTGAGAAACAATTTACAAAAATGCAAGTGTAAAAAGACGCCACCCAAATAATATATAACTTACAGTTGTAGAACAGTATTAAACTCTGTGTTAATCTTTATTTTGTATGTGTATTCTTACTATCCTTTACCTGATATTTTTCTTTCTGAATATTGAAGACTGGGAAAATCAAACGTGAAATTCAGCCCCAATGAAGTAGCTAGACAGACTGAATGATCATATTTGCTGTTGACACTATCCCCACAAAGTAATACTTATCTCTCTCTTTACTTCAGAGTTTTATTTCTATTGTGCTAGCCCTGCTTGGAATTGCCTTCTCAGGATACAGTTGCATCACTTTTACCCTTCATTTGATTCAAGGCCCTTTCTGCAATTCATCAAGTGGATGGAATTATATTTTCAAAGACACTGCTGGAGGGTAAGAAACATCGGTGTAAGTCTTCTGGAAGAAATTGTTTATCAGTAGTCAGGAACATTCTTCTTACTTCAGTCTGGTGTTTTTTCTAATAGGTACCTCACAGATTACCCTGCCTGGTCTAAGTGCACGGAACCTGCTAACATAGTGGAGTGGAATATCATTTTACTCTCAATTTTAATAGCTCTCAGTGGATTGCAGTTGATTATCTGCATTCTCAAAGTGGCCGCTGAGTTGAAACGAACACTCTGTGGAACCTATTCTGTTTTTGGACAGGTAACAAAACACTTGAGGTTAATTTCTTCAGCATCTCCTTGTCACTGTATCTTCAGCAATTTCTCTCAGCTGGGGACCTACCCTTTTGGTCTATGCATTCTCTATGTTACTACATATTTTTTCCAGAGAATATGTGCTGGTAATACATTTGTTTGTTTTGATTAATCCACTAATTTCCTGTGGTATACAGAGGTTGGTGGCTGCTTACTCTGACCTTTAAAACCAGGATTGAGATGAAAAAACAGTGGTTAGGAAATTAACACTGATGCCAAGTCCATTACTCTTATGTCAGCAGAGGTTGTTGAACCATTTTGTTCTAATATTCAATTTACAGATGTTCTTACAAATGTGTGGCTTTCACAGCAATGATGAGAAAGATTAGCACTTTGTTTTTTAATTGCAGGCTGGGGTTCTCTGAAAATGGCAAGGAAATTTTTGCTGCTTCTCTCCCACCCCTGGAAAATGAGAGAAATGGCCTCTTCATAAACCATAGCATTAGGTTTGAGTGCTACAAAGGAAAATGAAAGCCTTGTCTTGAATCTGTCAAACTTCTGTATTTTGGATGAAGTATATTTGAACTATCTGACACCTACATTTTTCTTCCCCTGTCCTGTTGCTCCTGGCAGCGACACTTCCTTTTTTTACCCTCCAGCTTGTTGTGACAATAGGGATTGTTCGAATAAAACGGAACTGTTTTTGTATTGAAATAACCTTTTTTTTTTTTTTTAATAAATTGCTTTAAAACTGGTTTTGTACTCCCTTCTTATTGCTTAGACCATATGACTGTTTGTTGCTCTGAAAGGGCCTAATTCAAAGCCCAGTAGGGGGTTGTTAGTGCACTGAGTGAAGCCATGATTTGGAAATGAATGAATTTTAGTTATAGACAGACCATAATGGCAATACAGGGTAGAGCCTACCCTGCTCCTTCCATCTTAAAATTTCTTAACTGCAAAAAGCAATAACTGAAAAAAGTCCATCAAGTCTTCCTGTGGTAAAAAAAGGGCGTGACTGACATATTAGACACACAGGTCTGAACTCAGTTGTGTTAATTGGTACATGCTAATAGCTGCACTAGGTTTCTTTTCACTTTACACTTAAAGGCAAACTTTTTCCTTTTAGTCAAGTATGATGTGACTTGAGGGAACATATGAGAGAACCTTGTGAGCACCCAATACTAGCTTATTAATATTTTTCCAAGTATCCTGACCTTGCTACAGTGGAAGGCTAATATTTTTGACAATAATGATCAGATGAAAAACAATAGTGTGTTTTAAATTAGCAGGTAAAAGGTATTTTTACTTTCTTAGAGAATTATTTTTTCATTTCCAGTGAAAATTCAGGGATTCACAATGAAATGGACACCTGGGTCATTTGCAGATGCATGGGCAGCATTTGGTTGTATTTAGCACTCCAGTTTTTAGACAAGGAGCACCCAGAGAAAAGAGTAATGTGTACTTCAGACTTGCAGTAATGCCTGTATCCCTATTACATCAGAACTACTGGGATTCAGGTACACTGTCATCAAATACTAAACACTGTTAGAATTGCAAACCCCACAATAAGTGTCAGCGTTGGGTAAATTATTTAGAAAAAAAGTAGAAGATATCAGTCATTTAATTCTATTTCAAGACAATATTGAGCTTTTTGCCTTCATATTCTTTTATCAGATTGTTTTGAACAGCTAGTTTCTTCCTGTAAGATTTTAAGAATGCATCTCAAATTTTAATTAGTTGCAAGAAGTAATAAAGTAATTAGTGATATTTAAGAATGGGGCTAGTCTTTTGGAAAATGGTTCAAGGTGATGTGGATTGTCAGAGGTGCATGATACAAAGACATAATGATAAAATGAGGACTGTGTCATTGTACATTTGTTTTTCTCTAGCCTTAAATATGTGACATCATTTATCTTAAGTGATAATCCTGCATTTTTATCGATTTGTGGATGTTGTTTGTGGACAGAAGGAAAAGAAATAAAACTTAAAAATCAACCTGAACTCCTACCAAACATCTCAGAGAATCTTGCTGATTTCTTGCCTGCACACTCCAGATCTGTCTTTTTATAATTTTTTGTGTGATTGTGTCTGGTGAATTTACATTTCTACTCTGTCCCAGATATCTATTAATTTCAGGGCTTAAATTAAATAAAAAGACATGTAATGTAGCTCTTGTTGAACTTCCTGATCCTGCAACCCTTTTTATCTGTAATCCAGAATCTTGCATGTCCATTGCCACAGCCAGATTCTACGGCAGCTTGGTGGTTCAGCTTTTAAAGGAGCAGTTTATTAATTTGAAACTGTTGTTAAGAATACTAAGCACTAACAATGGATTGTATTTCCAAATTTACCAGCCAGTTTCATGAATGGCTTTTGGATGTAAGGCAAAGTTAACCATGATCTAATCTAAGTCCTGATTCAATCCCAAGTATTTTTTTCTTTAAAAAGAGGTGCTATGAGCTGTACCTGGTAGCAGAACCAAGATTCCTGTACAGAATTTTAATTAACTGGCTTGAAATCTAGACATAACCAATGATCCTGATGGTGGTGTTCGAGGCAATATGACCATCCAGCTGCACAACACAGACCTCACACAACAAGAGCAGGGAGAAGCGGCCCTGGGGCCAGGACCCATATTGGAATGTGAGTAATCCTTCTTTGTGCAAGAGTTCCTGAACATGAAATGTGTGTCCTGCCTGCTGAAATCCCCACACAAAACATTCCAGGCACAGGAGGAAGAAAGCTGCCAATTTGAGTTTAGAAATTCCTGGCAGGGAGGAGTTAGTGCTGAATCTGCAGTAAGAGTTCCAGCATTATTTGTCACCCACAGCCAGTGCATTTTGCCCGAGTTTCAGGATTCTCTGTCTGGAACAGTAATGCCATTCATTTAAAAGACTGCAGCTGGAAATCACTGTAAACACTCAGTTTTGTAGTAAAATACTATGGAGCCCCATCCACACGTTTGCATTTTTGGGTATATTAATACTTGTGTAGGTAAAAGTGACCCCTGCTAAGCTACAGTTTCCTCATTGTTCCCATTATGGATAGAGGGTTTTTCCATATAGAGTGCCAGAGGACAAATTAAGCTGCACGAGGTCTTTAAAGGGTTTAACTGCAGAGGTTTGCAGGCAACCAGAACAGCAGCATGGGCAGCAGGCAATAGACACACATCACTCAAATGTGGGAATTGTGAAATGGTCGGGGCTCAATTCAGCCTCATTGTGTGATCTTATTGAGACCTTTTGACAGAACATTCCATTTGGGGGGTTGTTTTTTGTTTTCTTTCAAGGAAAAATTTTGAAGTAAAATATTGACTTTATCTTTTCAGTGCAGTTTTGGAGATCTTAAAAACAGTCAGAGTATTTCAGCATCATCAATATGAGAAATGGCCTAAAACAATAAAGGGATATTCATGACACCAAACTGCAGACTCTCAATTTAACCAATTAAATAGGGTCTTTTTATTTAGGTCCTGAGAGAAGTTCCTGCTTTTCAGACATCCTCTGAAGATAATACTGGCTTGTGAAGCTGAGGTACTTTGGTCAGTTTTTTGAGTTCCTTAAGTAAAAGATGAGAGTGCTCTAGGCATACAGATAAACTGAAAGTTTGGAGGAGGTGTGATTAAAAGCAGGAGTGGAAAATATTGCCCCTCCGAAGTTTTTTGTTGTATTTTTACATAAGAAAAACATTCAGTTCTTTTGCAAATCAAGGAAGAGTAATTTAGAGTATTCAGGGGTGTAAGGCAAAGTGAAGTTTATATTTTTTACTCTCAAAAAATGTGGAGATTTCAAGGGTATTGCCTGCATGTTTTTTCCTCTTCCTCAATCAAATGGAAATCTGAACAAAAATAAATCAAAAATCTACATATGTATGAACAACTTATTTTTTAAGGAATGTATTAAGGAATTACTTTGAACTTAGGTATTTTAACAGGAAGTAAAATTTTCTCATTTTTACCTCACTTAATTTACATATGAGGCATATGCAACCTGGATATGCTGATCTTTCTACTGCACAACTTATCTTCATCAATAGAAAAGGAAAAAAATCCCTACAGAAATAATTTTGAACATGTGACATCAACCTGTAAAACTCCAGGATTTCATCATAGATTCAGGCATATTTCAAAATCTCACCTTTGTCATTTAGAGATAAGTAGAGTCCTCTATTTAATCCAGATGTGTAGAAATGTGAAGAAATTAAATATTCTGACAGTTCCTGCTAGGAATATTAATTAAAATTGGTAAATTATCTTATATCATAGTCTTGGTGAATAAGACTTAGATTTTTATGTCACTAAGTGAAAACTGCTATACTTTAGTTATATGTTGAACCTGTCTTCTATCCAAAATAATAATATTTTTTCTGACCAGTATTAAAATGGTTGCAAAGGATACGCTGCTTATTACAGATAATTTTAAGTTGCCATTCAATGACAAACTGGAATACTAATTTAGAATGAGTGTGACTGTTTCAGTGCTCAGAGCACAGATGACATTTTTAAAGAATTCCCAAGTGGATGAAAGCACATATTTTCAATAGAAGTTTGCAGGTGGCTTTGTATGCCTAAAGTTTCACATACAACCACATTGTAATGGATATAAACTCAAAAAAATGCCATTGCAAACTTTAGTTAGGTGGCTTTAAAGTGTTCCATGTTTAAGGCCCAATTTTGTTCTTATTTTTCAGCAAAACCAATACAAAATGTTGACAGAACTTGAATAAAGCAAAAGAAGACTTTGGCACTGGGTAGTGTGCCAACAGTTAAGATTATCTGGATCTTACATTTTTAATCATTGAGCAATGTAGCTTATCCTGTCCAGCAACAGACTAGGAGGAAGATAATATAGCAGGGTGATTTTGTGGAATTTCTGAGCCTCATTTCTGCAATACTAAAACTGCTTGGATAGGGGATGCAAACCTCCCCACCTCCATCCATGAATGGCTGGTACTTTCCATCTCTAGCGATATGTGTCCCACTTTGTGCTAAAATTACATTTCTAAGGGAACTGTAGTGGATAGCAGAGCTAACCCAAGCACTGCTGGACACACTAGTCCCAGTGATCTCAAGCCTCTCTTTTCTGCTTGTCCCACATCAGTTTGGTGGTATGAACAGACAGAAGCAGGCACGGTTTGGGCTCCTTGTGTCAGTGCAGAGCAGATACATAGGGGAAAAGTGTCACTTTGAACTTTTCACAGTGTGCTTGAGAAATTGTGTTCTTGTGCCACATATCATAGAATTATTTTCTCAGTAGTATACAAGCTGTAGAGAGAGTGATGAAGATAGTGAAGAATGTAATGAAGTTTGTTTGTAAATCTATTTAAATCTGCTTTCAGTTCAGTGACAAGTTTTACAGTCTATGACAATCTGAATGCGAATTAGTGTGATTGTAGGTTGGCAGAAATAGAAAAAAAATTCTTTGATTTTCTGAACTGACAAGGTTACCAGAATCTTTTGTTTGCTCTTGACACACAGAGACATGGTGCAATTGCTTTTATTGTGTTCACAAAAGCAAACAGGAGCAGGGAGGGGGAGGTAAGGATGTGGGGAGTAGGAGAGATAGGAACATATAAAAGGAAATTTCATCTGCCTGTCCTGTGTTTTTATTTTGCATTTTCCAGAAGGTCTGTGAATGTAAAATGAAGCTATTTCTCCTAAGCTGCTTGCTGGTTTCTTGCTGTTGCCAAGCTGGGGCAGTGAACCGGGAGTACTTTATTGGCATTACAGAGACTGTCTGGAACTATGCTCCTGGCAATGCCAATGCCATCACTGGGCAGCTTTTTGCAGAGGAAGAGTAAGTAAAGCAGTGTCACTGGTTAAGTTTGCTTTTACAACTTCATCTGGTTTAGACACCAGGGCTGTACTGAAAACCTGGTGAAGGTAGTGAATTGAGACTTATTGGTGTCAGTGGATTTTTTGTCAGATATATAAGGGAATTTTGATTTTTTTCTGGCTTGCTTGAGAATTGCATTCCAATGTTCTGCTAATTCAAAGCATTGGAATACGCAAAAGAGTTCAAATTTGTTGTAATGAAATATTTACTAAGTAGAGACTAGAATAAGACCCTGAGTGTCTAATGGTGTTTAATTTTGAATGTCTAAGGTACTAGTGCTGAAGAAATAATTTCTGTTTTTAAAGGCAGAACCTTGACAAATTTAAAACTTTCCTACTGAGCACAGGTTTCCTTTTTAGTTATTCATTGGCAGGGGTGGTTTTCACTGGTGCAGAAGCACAGTTAGGTATTTCGATGCACAGTGAAGGAGCAGAGTTGTTTGTTAGAAGGCAAAGAGGGTCCTATGCAGAGTGAGACCAGTAAGTAGGCTGAAGATATGCAGGGTGAGGAGGAGGGAAGCACCCTGAAGGTCTGAATAACCAATAAAGAAAACCTAGATATAAAAGATATCAGAAAAATATTTGAGAGAGGAAAACTGTTCCTTTATTCTCTTTTTTCAGAGCCTTTGAAATCAAATAGGACTATAACAAAGCAAAAACAATGATGAGAGAAATAAGAAATCAGAAAAATCTCAAAAATGCAGTTCTCATTTAGTATGTGGATGAGGGATTACAAGATTCCTGTGGTTTGTTTTCTGTAGTGAGAGCTTCGCCATAACCTGCCACTTGATCAGGTGTGAGATGAAACAGTCAGCTTTTTATTTTTTCCACTCACAAACTTCGTGAGGTGTAAGACACTGCCAGGGATTTAGCAAGCTAATAATTCTGATTGGGGGTGGAAACAGGGCGTCTTGTCTGAGAATTGCAGAGCTGTGTTGTTATACAGCAAACCATTACTGTTCACTGCACTTTCGCTGCTTTTCTCTGGCCTGTGGTGACCTGCAGCATGCTACATTAATTTCAGGTTTTCAGTGTTTGCATGCCTTCAATGGAGCTGGTTCCTTGTATTGTACTTTTCAGTTTCAGCTTCTCTGATTCCCCTATTCCTTCTTTAAGAGGCAAAATTTGACTTTTATAGGGGCAGAAAAAATCACAATGCAGAAGGAATACACTACAACTAAGTGGTAGCTGTTTAAATGGTCCAAGAAGAGCCATGCCATATATATTTCATTTAGGTTGCAGCTCACAAGCCTCATGTACTCAGAATTATAGTAACTGAGCCTTTGCTCACCAAGTGGAGCTCTGGACTGGCATTTTATTTACTCTTCAGACTTGCGCTTGCCAAGGTGCTTACAATTCCTTTCCCATATACTCAAATGATACTCCACCTCGTAGAAATTCCTTTGCATTTTTGGGCAGTATTAACTCATTTCACCACAAGGCTTGCATGTAGTTGTGCATGGTGCTGCAAAAGCCTGGTCTTTATTTGACACTATGAATTCAAAGCCACGCTACAGATGCATTTGTGCATTTTCTTTACAGGCAGGCTGAAGTCTTTCTCAAAAGAGGACCACACAGGATAGGAAGCACTTACAAGAAGGCTACCTACGTTCAGTATACCAGTCATTTATATGATGTGATAGTTGACAAACCATCCTGGCTGGGTTTTTTAGGTCCTATAATTAAGGGAGAAGTTGGAGATTCCATTACTATTCACTTGAAAAACTTTGCTTCCAGAAACTACACGCTGCATCCACATGGTGTAAGATACACAAAAGAAAATGAAGGTAAGTTTGATTCCATTCTGTGCCAGAATTTATCAAAAGTTAATTGTCCCTCTGAGTGTAAGTGGTATTCTTCCATCAGAGAGAAGACTGGCCAAGTAAAAAGAGATTTAAATTAGAACAGGATCAATTTAAAATAGGAGCTAAGTTTGATAATTTTTCAAGAGTGAAATACAAAGCCAAGAGTGGAATTTGTGAAGAAGACAATTTTAGATCAACATTTTACCTGAAATAAGAGTATTTGTGTTTCAACCAAAATAAGAGTATAAAGGTACATAAGAGATTCAGGTGCGGAGGATACATAAAAATTTCATGCTGTGAGGAAGGCATTTTTAACAATAATAATGTACTGTTCCAAATTCTTAATAGTAAATTTGTGTTTATGGTATCTATGATACACAAGAGTTGCTTGAAATGGAGCAACAGATACTGCTTAGTAATTTGTTTTCATTATGAGTGGTATGTGCCTTGGTAGAGACACACTCTGTGGGATCAGAACAGTGTATATGTAGCAGTGTGTAAACTTTTCTGATTTTTTTCTGTCGCTATCATTCCAGCAACACCTATATTCCTTCAGGGCATATGCAATTTTTAGAACAGTTTCCAAGATCAATATTTAACAAATTTGAATTGTTATCTTTTTACAAGAAGTACATAGTCCCCTCCAGATAAATTAAGGACTGGCTTTAATGGGCCGTTAATCGGAGAACTCCTATGGACTTCAAAGGCAAATGAAAAGATTCCTAAAGAGAAAGAAAACATCTACTCATCTGATTCAAAAGTTGTGGGGTATTAACCTGTACTTGGATATTCAGTCCATTCTATTGCAGCATGTAGTCAACTTCCAGCATGGCAGGTGCTATCCTGACACCCCATTGTGAATGTGTTGTGTTAATGGTGGCTGTGTGGAATTCTTCAGGTGCTTTTTATCCTGACACCACCAAAGATTTGCAAAAGCAAGATGATGCTGTGGAGCCTGGAGGCCAGTACACTTACACATGGGATGTGACAGAAGATCAAGGTCCAGCTAAAGCAGATGCAGACTGCATAACCAGGGCTTACCACTCCCACATAGATGCTCCAAGAGATGTTGCCTCAGGGCTTGTTGGGCCTTTAATAATTTGCAGGAAAGGTAAGCCATAAATAAGTGAGTAAATAAATACATATGCAAGATGGTTGATAATTATCATTGACAAATATTAGTGAAATAACTTCCTGTAAGAGAAGATTATAATTGATTTTAAAATAACTGCCTTTGGTCTTCTCAATCAGCTGCCTTCAATAGTGTAGGAAGTAGTTTGATTTTGCTTATGAGAATGAATATAATTTGCAGAATACTTTGTTCACAAATCCATATGAGCGAGATGTGCTATGCTAGCAATGTGCGATGAATTCTAAATACTGATATAAGAAAGAGATTAACATGCAATATTTATTTATTCACAGTACTTCTATAGAACCTGTCAGAAGGCATTTTTGTTTCCTAAGTATGTCTGTAAGTTTATGCATACAGTCATGCTCAAGGAAAGAGTCAAAACATGAAGTAAACAGGGTCCAGCCCTACTGAAACTACAGTTAAAACTTAGAAAAAATTAATGTCAATTACCAAAGATTTTGAATATACCACTTTATTTTTCAGGTACAATGAAAAGGGACAGTGATCAACACTTTGATGCTGAATTTATCCTTATGTTTTCTGTGGTGGATGAAAATCTCAGTTGGTATCTAGAGGAAAATATCAGAACATACTGTTTTGAGCCTTCCAAAGTGGACAAAGATGATGAGGATTTCCAGGAAAGCAATAAAATGCACTGTAAGAGAACATTATATTAATGTTACTTGTCACTGATATCATGAAGTAATATTTTTCTGCCTTGTCTCTTTTAAAGATTAATTGTAGATTTTTAAAAATCAGGGGTTTTTTCTTAGAGCATTAAGACAGATTCTTTAAAATACAAATAAAAAAAATTAAAAAGTGATGGCAATGATTATACAATCAAACCTAAGGAGTTGTGATATAAAATTCTTAGGGGCCAAGAAACTCTTTGCCAGTGTTATTTTCCCAGGCACTCTAAACAGTGTTGTGTTACTTTGTTCTGTTTCTGTTACAGTCCTGAGCTCTGTACTATAATTTCACAGTTTAGAAAAACAGTTTTTACTGTTAGTGTAAACAAATAAGGTACCTCTGGCTCTGGCATGTATTCCAGAATGACAGCTATGTAGAGGAAGCACGTATATGATACTGGCAGTAATTTTTCAAAGGTGTGGAGCTTTTTTAGAAGCTCTTTCTATTTTAAAGAATAGAGCAGTGGTTGTATGATACCTACATTTGAAGAAAAAATCTAAGGTCTGTGAAGTTAACTGTAATAAACATTTATTTTAGCAATCAATGGGTACATGTATGGATACCTCCCAAACCTCACAATGTGTGTGGAAGATAAGATAAAATGGCATCTTTTTGGCATGGGTAATGAAGCTGATATCCATTCAGCCTACTTTCATGGACAGACCTTAATAGAAAGGCATCATCGAGTTGACACCATCAGCCTCTTCCCAGCCACATTCATTGATGCTGTCATGGTACCAAGGAGCCCTGGGAAATGGCTGCTCAGCTGCCAAGTGAATGACCATATTGAAGGTACAGTACAAGTTTCAGTGATCAGATTTTTTTAGCTTGAGCAGGGCTCTTGACCTGGTGATATGCCAGGCAATATTGTCCTCTAGGTAACAAAACTCTCAGGGTATTTGAAATACCTACAAGTGCATTAGATGGGTTTGAACCTGTAGCCATGGGAATCAAGGGATTCCTTTCTCTAATGGATGTCATCATCAGCTGGCAGTAATTAGCACAGCTTGCATTTTTGCAAGCCTCACCTTTGGGGAAAAACCCAGCGTGATGTTTGCCTCCTGCTGGAGATAACTAACCACAATTTTCTGTTTGCCAACAAAACAGTTGGGGCTCACTCCATGTTTGACAAGGGGCACAGGACAGGCAAGCTAACTTGCCTGCTGAAAAATACATGTTCTGGAAAGTTCTTTCATGAATAAGCAGAGATGTTCTTTTCTCTTCCCTGTATTATCCTGTATTTTCAGTTTTAATAGCCATATGAAATACTTAAAAGCTAATTGCACACTTTTGAATGATCTATATTCCTGTAAGTGAGGAAAGCAATTTGTCACAGAAGTGGGAAAGAACACAGAACTGAAAATCATTCTTCAAGATTTGAAAACTCCAAAATAAAAAGAAGTATGTAACCTACAGATTCAACTAAACAGAGGTTCCAGGGTTTATCAGATCAAGCAACATCCTGATATGGCTGAGGCATCCTGGCCAAGACTTAAATCCTACAAATTGGCCTGATTTATAGCTGTAAAAGGGATCTCTTCATTATATAATTTGTATCTCCAGCAAGCAGATTTGCTAACTGCTTCCCTTTGGATGCAGACTTGGGAGTTCCACAAGCAAGCTGTTGATTATATTTAGATGGAGGATGGTCAGTATGGTAACATCTGACCTTGTCTGGATTCTTCACTGATAGCCCTGTGCCCACTCTACCCTAGTTTTCTCTGCCATGCCAGTGGCAGCTTTACAAACAGAATGCCCTTTACCTGTCTGCTTGCTGTAGATACCACAGCTGTGTTTCTATATCCTAGCTTAGCTGGCATGCCTTCTTTTATAGCATTCATCATCCACTTTGTGATTTGCATATCCATCAATGGTGTGGGAATTGTCCAGGGAACAGAACATCTGGTGGATGCAGGGAAAAAGAAAACAAAATGCAGTTCCTTCTCCCTAGGTTTCTCTACCTCTTTTTTTCCCAGGTGGTATGCAGGCACTTTTTAAAGTAGAAGATTGTAAAAAATCCACACCAGGTCACAATGAGAGTACAAAGATAAGACAGTACTTCATTGCTGCTGAAGAGATCATCTGGAATTATGGCCCATCTGCAGTGAACCATTTTACAGGACAAGAATTAATCCTTGATAGGTAAATGTCTCTAATTAAAGAATTTTTATTTTCCAAGCAGAATTGATTTAAGCATGCTAAATAAGGTAAGCCATATGGTAGAACTCACTTTTAAGCAGAATTGCTCATTCTCCTCATCTGTGCTTAAATATTAATGCTAGAATAAATACCAGACCAAATTGGGTAATTTGTTTTCCTGGTAATCTTACCTTGAATTTAGCTGCTATGTTAGTCATTTCACCGGGATTAAGATTAATCATTATGTCATATGTAAGCTGTTTCTCCTAATTATTCAAGATGGTTGATTATTCTGAGTTAGGGAACAAAGTGGGAGTTCATGACCATTGCCTTAGATGATGAAGCTCATGCTAATGGTATCTCAACTAGGAAATATGAGATAGCTTTGCCTTTTCTGCTGTGTTTACATATTTAAGACCTGAATCAATTCACAGAATACACTGATTCCTCAAATTATTCATCTATGACTTAAAGCATACTTAATCTTTTCCACAAGCAACAAGGCACGGTTCATTGTTTGAATAGTGTTTGGAAAACACTGAAAGGTCCTTTCCTAAAAAGTGGAAGTATAGACTGAATCCTCTCATTTTGTATATAGATGTTACATATTCTTGGTGTTTGTATCTGCTCCCGTTGAATTTTTGTCACTTCAAGTTAAGAGAAGAGTAAACTCAAAGTTATGCAATGCTCACTAGAAAACATTGTCAATGAGTCTCTAAGCATACTGGCTTTGTACAGCACAGTGCCTTTTTCTTAATGAGAAGTTAGTGAAGGATAATGGACTCCTGCACATCTTCTGCAGGACTGCATATGAATGTGTAACCATACCACTGAAAAGAAATGCAAAAGACAAACTCAGCATGTCATACCTCAGAAAACAGGGTTAAGGTCCAACTGCCTTTATACACCTGAGCATTTTGACTTTAAGTGTTTGCATCTATTGCGATTTCTTTTACACAGTGAATCTCACATCTTTTTTGAACAAAGTGAGACAAGAATTGGTGGCTCCTACAAAAAAGCAATTTACAAAGAATACACAGACGGTTCTTTCACTGAACATAAAAAACGGCTTGCAGAGGAAGCACATCTTGGGCTCCTAGGTGAGAGAATCCAGAACCTTTTCATGTCAAAGATTTACGAGAGTAAACAGTCACTTCCACTAGTTAGTGAGCAGTGTCCCCACCTCCAAGGAGAAGCCCTTGACTGCCTCCAGCAGTCGCTAATACCTGTGGTTTCCCCCAAGGTGTAAAGAAGCTCTTGAACGCAACACTGTCATGATACCCAGCTTCCCTGTAGGAGCATGCCATGGTCTCCAAAGGTCAGGCTCTTAATCACGAGGCCAGGCTAGGCAGATCTAGTCCTATTGATAACCTTGCTGCTCCTAGCATGGGTTGGTGCTGATGTCTGTGAATCCCATTCCAAAGGGAGGAGCTGTCCTGAAAGTCACTGGCCTCCACATGAACTGGGGTATGTTGCTGCTGAGCTGTCGTGTGGTTCAGGCCATTTGCCAGGGACCTGGTCTGTGGCCACAGAGGCCAGGGGCATTCCTTCTGGAAGGGAAAAAGCAGCCAGTCACTGAATGCCAGAAGTTCGTGGTGACCTGTGCATAATTTGATAGAAATATCCTGTAACTAGACCATGTACACTCTTCCAGGACCTGTGATCAGGGCTGAAGTGGGTGAGCGCATCAGAGTGACCTTCCGGAACAACGCCAGCCGCCCATTCAGCATCCAGCCCCACGGCGTGAGCTACCGCAGGAGCGAGGCTGGGGCGCGCTACGGCACCACCCCTGGAGGTGAGCCACCTGTGCGGTGCTGCAGCACCTGAGCACTCACTGTCTTACCTGCCCATGTGTTAAAGGTGAGGAAAGAAAGAACATGCACTTGGCATAATTCCCAATGCTGATTTCTGGAATAGGTACTGAATATCCAGCCTCTCATGTGAGTCCTGGTACCACATTTACGTATGAATGGGATGTGCCAGAAGATGTGGGTCCCACAGAGCAAGACCCAGACTGTTTAACCTGGCTTTATTACTCAGCTGTGGATGCAGTCAGAGACACCAGTTCTGGCCTTGTGGGTCCTCTCCTAGTGTGCAGGAAAGGAGCTCTGCTTTCTTCTGGGAAACAGGTCAGTCAAAGAAGAAAAATAGAAACATTTGCATCGTCAAAGCTGAATCTGCTTTGTCCTCCAAGACTGCACTATCACCTCTCCACATCACAGTTTCACCTATGCCCTAAGGGGAATAAGCAACATGAAGAAAGTGGCATTGCTTTTCAGTCTGGCTCCAGGTAGACAGTTACTTCAGTGTGAAAACACCCTTGTCATGAGCAGCTGCTGGCATTCAAGTTTCAGCTATGATGAGAATCTCTAGGAAAAAGCAGAGATTTTAAAGACCAAATAGAAACTCACTTCGAGAGGTGCTCCCTGCTGGTAGAAAGAGCATTAACAGTAGATACTTAGTTACAAGATACAGCAATTACAAAGCTTTGAGATTATCAGAGTGAACTATCAATGTATGCATTTACTCTATTTTGTGACTTGTACTCATAAATTATTATGAACATAGGATTTTTCCCCTGACATTTTCTGTTCATTCATTTCTAATTTCCCTTCTATTATTTCTTCTCAACAGAAAAATGTGAACATGGAGTTTTTTCTACTTGCCACAGTATTTGATGAGAATGTGAGCTGGTATTTGGATGACAATATTTTGATGTTTACACTAAGTCCTGATAAAATTGACAAGGATGATGAAGACTTCCAAGAGTCAAACAAAATGCACTGTAAGAAGATTATTAGTTAGCCAAATATTAATTTCTACAATAAGGTTTTTACTTTTATGGTTTCATGTTTGAGGCAGGAAAGCTGTATAGTGCAGGGATATTACATTCCTTTCCAGTGGAAAAAAACCCTAAAATATTTCACTGCAATTAAGTTTCAACTAAATGTGGTAGTTCAAAGTATAATGCCAGCTGTTCTGTGTCTGGCATGGCAGTTGAGGATTTAGCATGGTTATGTACCACTTTGAGCAGATAGAAGGAGGAATAAGGTCTTCAGCCTGTGTGCAACCACTACGAGTGCAACCAGACAGCCAGACAAAACTGACCCCTGCTTTGCACATGATGTAGCTCAAAGAAGGTTTTTCACAGAGTTACAGAGAAGTTGAGCTTGGATGGGATCTCTGGAGATCACTAGTCCAATCCTCTGGTCAAGTAGGGCCACCCAGAGCCACTTGCCCAAGACCATGTCTTGACAACTTCTGAATGCCTTCAAGGATGGAGGCTCCACCATCTCTCTGGCAGCCTCTGCCAGTGCTTGGTCAGCCTCACAATAACAATGTTTCCTGATGTTTGGAGAGAATCTTTCCTGATGTTTGGAGAGAATCTTCTGCGTGTCAATTGGTGTCTCTAAGTGTCAGTTGGGCTTCTGGCCTCATCACTGGGTACCGCTGGGAAGAGCCTGGCTCCGTCCTCTTGGCACTCTCCCTGCAGATGTTAGTACCAGTGGATGAGATCCGCCGAGCTGCCTCTTCTCCAAGGCCAAAGGGTCACCACAGCTCCCTCAGCCTTTCCTCCTTGGAGAGATACTTTCTTGTCCCTTCATCATCGTTGTGGCCCTTTGTTGCTCTCTCTCCAGTGTGTCCCTGTCATACTCAGCAGAGTATGGAAGTTCAGAATCACAGCCCTTCAGGTGTGGCCTCAGCAGTGCTGAGGGATCCCTACCCCTCAACTTGCCAGCTGGACTTTGCCTCAGAATGGCTCTTTGCTTCTTTAATAGGGCAGAACTGAGCTTCACACTGATTGTGATTTAGTACTGCAGAAATGGTTTTTCAAGTTTCACGTGAAAAAGACATTTAAGCCCTCAGGCCCTAGCCCTGCCAGTAAATACTAATCTTTAAGCCTATTTGTTTGTGCATTTTGAAAAATTTTCCCCTCAGGGCCATTCCTGTTTACAGACTCTTGGTGCTGAGCATTGAATAGTACCTGAGAAGCCCAGAATTTGAAAGTTTTGCAAAGGACTATCTAGAAAGGGTTAGTAACTCAAACTAAAAACTCCTTCCGATTGCCTCCACTGTATGGCTAGAGGGTGTTGCATGGTGTAAAATGGGATTTTATGCATCCTGTATACCTGATGAGTGGAAAGCAGGGAAATTTCCAGTTGGCCAAGTCAGCAATATCTGCTATAGATACTGAAAAGAGAAACAGATAGAAATAATTTTTAAACACTGGGGTTTAAAAGTTGTTTTGCTTGAATTGCTTCTTCAGTTTTGTTGATGTGATAAAGTATTTCATTATTGATATTTCTGTCAGTCTAAGGCAAACACTACATCTTAAGTGTTTATTAATCAATCTCTATTGTAGAATTAAGTAATATATTAATCAAGGTGGGTTTTGCTTTCTCAAATCTTCTATAGCCATTAATGGTTATATGTATGGAAATCAGCCTGGTCTTGAGATGTGTAAAGGAAGCGTTGTTTCCTGGCATTTGATGGGCTTGGGTTCAGAAGTTGATGTCCATGGGATATACTTCTCAGAAAACACATTTGTAACTAAAGGAACAAGAAGGGATACAGCAAATCTGTTTCCACATACTGTTCTTACAGCTATTATGAAGCCCGATTCTGAAGGTAAATGTCTTGTTTAAAAATCCTGTTACTAATGCAGTATCTGTTACCTACAAATGTTTTGTGCATAGAGACAAGCCTTAAGTAGCTGGTATATTGAGCCTAGTGCTAGAACAGCTGTGTTTGAAGGGCAAACTGTAAGGACATAGGCTCTTAATGCTAAAGCCTTGATTTTTCTGGCTCCTGTACACTGAATTTTATTACTACAAGTAGCCATACTGGACGATGTTTGGACCTTTTATCAGCAATAACCTGTGTCTCAGTCTCCTCAAGTCTTTGTTTCTTACATGACCCCTAGGAGTTTTTGAAGTGTCCTGCCTGACAACAGACCACTACACTGGGGGCATGAAACAGAACTACAAAGTGAAAAAATGCCACTGGTGGAATGTAGATTTATCTACGTATTTGCATGAAAAGATTTATTACATTGCTGCAGTGGAAGTTGAATGGGACTATTCTCCTAACAGGATATGGGAATTTGAGCGGCATCAATACCATGAGGAAAGGTACTTTAGAATATACACAGGGGAAAAAAATGCAAAAAAAGCGAAAAGGAGCAACTCACTTCTCTAAACCTTTTCCTCTTCCAGATGTTTCTAGACACACTTTCTTTTCACATAAATTTCTCTTGCTCACTTGAACTTGCCCTTCCCCAGCAGTCTTGTCATGTAACTGAGACAGACAGCACAATGTTTGAGAAATAGTCCAGCAGCAACCTTCTGTGGGACAGCTATAGATTTTAATGGATCCTGGATATTGCATGTCCATTTATTACCTACTGATGCTGGTAGTCCTTGCTATGGAAAGCTTAAAATGTTCACTATCATCTTATCTATGATGACTATGTCTTGATAAACAAGGTCTTGCTCTCATGTTTATTTGTAGTCTGAGGAAGGCTCTTTTGACCCCTCTCAGTTTCACAGCCTTACACAAGATACGTCCATGACTGAATCCATTCACCATGAAGCTTGTTGTCTTGGTGTTCTATTTCCAGTATTTGAATCTCAATGAGCGAGAACTGATTAGATCAAATAATTCATGTCAATTAGCAGAAATGGCTAAACAAGAATGATGGATTTCTGTGTTCCACATCAATAACTTGAGTAGCAGATTATAACTGCATTTTGTTATTAACTTAATTGTATTTTCTTCTTTTTCCTCAGTTTGATTGTACATTTCCTTGCCCTGTACACCAGTGGACTCTGACATAAATCTAAGCACAAGTAATATGGACTATGCTGTTATCACTTTCCCCTCATCTATTGTGTCCAGACCCATGATCTCAGCAGAGAATCCCTTCCATTTAATGTCAGCAAGTCACTTAACCTTTACAAGATTTAGGTTTCATTTCAGATGGACACAAGCCACTAAAGGCTCTGTCTTTCAGTATGCAAGTTGCTGCTCATTCTTTTTGCAATTTGAAGCATTTGCCAGGCCAAGCACTGAGCATTTTTTCAGTACCATAGAGACTTGAGCTATTTATAGTGGGGTTTTTAATCTTCTAAAGATGCACCTCCCAGCTTAACAAGAATGTTTCCATGCTGAAGATACTAGCAGTTTAAGAGATTACTCCTTCACTAAGCTGGATTCTTGCTCGATTGACATAACTGCAAAAGATGTTCTAAAATACATAAAGGAATGCATTTCTTTCTTCTTTTGGCAGCCCTGGCAATCCATTCTTAAATAAGGATGACAAATTCATTGGCTCAAAGTACAAAAAGGTAGTCTATCGTGAGTACACCGATCAGACATTCAGTACTCTCAAAAACAGAACAAAGGAACAGCAGCACCTGGAAATTCAAGGTAAAGTCATCATGTTCAGTTTTGAAAATGCGAACAATGCAGTGACACAAATCAAGATACTATTTGAATAATATTGACTACAGTTCTACCCACAAAAATTGCCTCAATCTAAACAGAAAACCTACATGGAAATGCGACTTTTATGGTGGTGCTTTCCCTGCAAGATAACATTGCTTGCTCTACAAGAGAAAATAAACCAACAAAAACTTTTGGTTTGCTGCCTGATCAGAGGTCAGTTTTTCCTAAGTTAGTGCAAAACTGGGCAGCAACATCCAAACTGACTTCAGGTACACAGCAGGTGCTCAGAACTTGAGATGCAGAGGCCTATCTCTAACATCTCAAGCTAGCATGTCATAATGAACATTATACAGATTTAATCTGAATTATAAGCCAGTGTTTTGAATTTGAACACAACAAGGCTCTTTGTCTGCTCTGATATTCTGTAAAACCAAGTTAATCTTTCTTTTCAATCCAACAGGGCCACTGCTTGTGTCAAATATTGGAGATAAAATTAAAATAGTTTTTAAGAACTTAGCATCCAGACCTTATTCTATCCATGCCCATGGAGTGAAAACAGACAGTTCTGTTGTTGCTGTAACTAACCCAGGTATCAAGCCACCCTTTTTTATTTCCAGCAAGTATCATCAAGACTTCTGATTTAGCAAGAACTAAAGATTTAGTAAGAACTTCAAGATTTAGCAACCTTCCAGATAGCAAGAAAAACGTAACTTTTGTCTTGCCTCAAGTCCTTAATTTTTTTATGCTGATTATGACAAATAATTCTACAGTTCAAATGCCCCTGCTAACTACTGCTATGTATCCTAGTCCTCGACTGATCAGTAATGTTTTGACACAATGTGGCTGCGCCTTTCACGAAAGTAAACAGATTTGGCTCCATAGGGAAAGCACAGCTTATGCTATTACCTCTCAAGTTCCTCTGTGAGCTCTACAAAATATACAATTGACTTTATTAAGTATGGTGAACTGGACAGTGCAGACACACTCACACAAAACCATTGTCAAGAAGAATCAGGGATCTGAAAACTCCAAAAATTAATTGATACTTATTTAATTCAGGTGAAACAAAAATATATGTCTGGAAAATCCCAGAGAGATCTAGTCCTGGAAGAGGAGATTCACATTGTATTGCATGGGCATACCACTCAACAGTGGACATTGTTAAGGTATAGTATTAATACCAGTTTTGTTCATGTCTCTAATATAGATATAGCCAAAGGACTTGAATTTAAAACTTCTGTTTTCTCTGCCAGGTTATTTCCCCTATTACCATTCCTTTGAATTTAAATGTTTCTTGAAGGCAAATTGCAAGAAAGTCAGGGCAAGAATGTCAGAAATCCAAGGCTGTAGATATTCATGGTTTTGCTTCCTGGTTGTTCTGCTGTTGCTATAGATCATCATATAAAGCTAACACTTTATAGCTTGCTCAATATATAATCAGTCATTTGTGGGAAAACTAAAATGCAACTGTGAAACACAACTCTGCCATTTTTTACCAAGCATGTATTAGCTTAACATAGTATTTTCTATACTATGGAAATCAATGTATTCTTGCCTTTGTCTCAACAAATACAAATAAAGTGCCGAGAAGTATATTTTGAATGTAAATCTGCACAAAATTATAAAAATAGTTTGAAAAAAGAGCAATAATTTAATATGGAATAAATGTTCATTTACAGAAAGTGATGAAAATGAGGCAGTTTTCATTGAACTTGAATCCTGGGTAGTATATAACAGTGAGAAATAACTTCATTTGACACTGACTGCCCTTATTCCCAGATACTGACAGCTGTGAAGACAGGATTCACACGTCATTTTAAGTACTTCTGCTTAGTTACACCTTGCAATTATGTGGGTTTTCATTTGTCATTTCAGGACACTTACAGCGGATTAATAGGCACGCTCGTTGTGTGTCATAGACACTACCTGCCATCATTTCACACTAAAAAGAAAGTTCAATTTGCTCTTCTCTTTATGGTTTTTGATGAAAACGAGTCATGGTACTTGGACGAAAACATTAAAACATATTCTACCAACCCACACCTTGTTGACAAAGAGAATGAGGAATTCCTTGAAAGTAATAAAATGCACGGTATGTTTCCCAATTTAGTTCAAATAGCTCTGCAAATTTTATAAAATTATGTATTTCAAAGTGCTGCATATAAATTCAACTTTCTCAGCCCCCTGAATTTCCAGTTGCAGGATGTAAGGCCTGAAAGTTTTTACTCAAATGTTTGAAAACACTGCTAATGCCAGTAAAATGACTTTTTATTTCACAAGTTAAAAAAACAAAACAACAAAAAACAAAACAACAACAAGCTCCCCTAGTACATTCTCATGTTGAAGCTTTGAGTAGAGAAAAAAAAATTAAATTTGGAGTTCTGATTTGATGTCAGTAAACAACTGGGTATGTTGGAAAGGCTATGCGCATCCTGAGTGTCTCTGTAAAGGTAACTCTTTTACAAAGATCTACAGTAATTGCAGATGTTTTAAAAAAATCTGCAAGTCCCACAGCTCTTTAAATATTAGCAATGGTGTAGAGCAAAGAAATTTTCTTTCTAGCTTAATGTGGAATATAAACACAATCATTCATGATGTGCTGTCCAAAGCCATTACTTTTGTCTAGCATTGGATTTCAAATCTTTCAATCTGTGTTATATTAGAGACCAACAATTCACAATACACAAAATCTTATTTGTTTTCTCTGTCTTACTTTCCTTCTTTTTAGCCATTAATGGAAAGGTGTTTGGAAATTTGCATGGCCTGACTATGCATGTTGGGGATAATGTCAGCTGGTATCTGATGGGAATGGGCAATGAAATAGACATTCACACAGTACACTTCCATGGCCACAGCTTTAACTTCAAGGTATCAGGGTTTTTTTCACTCCTTTCTTGCTTTGTTAATAATGACAGGTAAGTCAAATACCAAGGACTGTTATCTATGGTGAAAAGTTGTATTACAAAATTAGGCAGGGTTTGGACTTCAACTGTAATGGCTTTGGGCTTTATGCCTCAAACCTGTACTTGATCAACATACAAGAGCCAGAGCATATCTGCCAGTAGCATTTGCGCACTGGTAATCTCAGAAGTTACTTCAACAAGACAGTTGTGAATTTTTCATGGCTGTGGTAAGACAAAAGCTATGGTTTTCCTTTGTTTCCACTTAGTTGCTAGTTTATTAAACTCTGGAGCATGACGTTTATGTACAAAGCAATGCTTCAGTAGAAATGACATGCAGAAAGTGTGTTTAACACAGTCTAACTGTTTCTTCTTTTTGTCTTGAAGCAAATAGGGGTTTACCGGGCAGACGTCTTTGATCTGTTCCCTGGGACATCTCAAACTGTGGAAATGACTCCACAGAACCCTGGAACCTGGCTGTTACACTGTCATGTTACTGACCACATCCACGCAGGCATGGAAGCGACCTACACTGTGCTCCCAAAAGAAGGTAAGAGACATCTAGCTTAGTAATGTTATGTTTTCAGATGCAAAATGGGGTTCACAGACACAGGCCAGCACCCTTAGAACCAGTTTTGGCACCCAACAGTATTCCATCTCTAGAAGCCAAGATGTCCTAGGCCACCTGGTCATACTTCCCTCAGTACTGCTCAGGAAAATGAAGTAGCTAAAGGACTGGATGATAATTGACTACTACTTCAACTTACCATCCATGAAATCTAAGTGACAGATTTTTTTATTTAAAAAGAATTCTTTATGAGACAGAGTATTTCTGTACCCAAGAAGTGCCACTAGCGTAAAACTTCATCTCAATCTTTGTTCAAAACAAGCACAGCTGATAAATACAGATGAACTCATCATCCCCATACAGCTGAAGTACTGAAAAACTAAAACAGAGTTTACTTTCTCAGGGGCATGTTGTAGCTTTACAGATACTATTACCTTGCTCTAGCAATATTACCAGTGAAAAACCTTGAATTTTGAAGAATTTTCAAAGTTCTTGTTTCTAAAAAGTTAATACAATTTTAAAAACAACATTCTCCAGTACTCAAAAGACAGAGCATAACAGGCATTGACAAAAAGTGACCAGCAGAAATAATTCAAAATGTGATGTATGTGTATATATACACATCTACATGATTTACATTAATAGCTATACTAAAAATACAGAATGCAATGTTAAACAGAAAATCTAATTCTTTTTGATACACCACTGTGAAACAACCTAATTCTATTTTATAAACACTAAAACTGATTTACGGAGTATGTTATGCCAGACCTCCAGAAAATAACAAGGCTAATTTAAGAGTACACAGAAAAACACGTAAAAACAGACTTTTAACTTGGATAGGTAGTATGTGGGATTTTTTTTACTATTAGCCATCTATACTTCTTTAAAATGTATCCTTCAGTGCATCTTAAAGTTGTTTTTAAATCTAACTCACAATGTCCAAAAGTTACTTGGATCCCCTGTGCTGATTTTGAACTCTGTTGGCTGCATGCACAGACTACTCTTTTGATGAAATGCAACAAAAACCTATTTTTCCCCTTCTAGACAAACAGTCTCTGTTCCCAAGATTATTCACTCACTTCAAATGTAAAGCCAAGCCAGGCACTCAAGAATGATGAAAGCATTTTAATACAGTGACCCTCCAAGGTCTACCTTCATTTCTTGGAAAATACTCTCTTCTGGACCACTCATCTCTACACATTTAGGAAGATTTCAAATAGTGGCCATGGCTAAGAAAAGAACCACAGACTAAGACAGCTGAATGGAAGTAATAGCTTATAAACATATGTTTCTATAAATTAAAATAGTATCTTGCAAGTGAAACATTCTAGATGATGGTTAGTGCATGTTATTTAGCAGCTGAGGAACATGGAAGAGCTAATGAAATGTACTTTTTTTTTTTTTTTAATTTGCAAATAACCCTGTATAACAGCAAATTTTGGGGTCCTGGTCATCATACTGTCACATTTTACTAGATAGGAATGTCTGCAGTAACTGCTTAGAAAACAGGAATTTGGTTACTACTTTATCTGTAGGTTCACAGTGAGAAGATATATGGTAATATAGAATTAAGCAGTTAACAAAATAGTTCTACTATTTCTGTTGAATTACTTTACAATTTTATTCAGTAGTATCTTTCAAGAACGTGCATTGAAAATATTTGGCTTTCTGTTATGAAAATAATTCCAAGGCAAAATTAGGCTGAAATAAGCTTGATGAAATGCAGACAGTGAAGGCCAAAATTTGGTGACTATGGTACTGAAGAGCTTTGTTCTGATGACTCTTAAGTAACTCCTGCAGTGGAATCATTTTGCTGCTGCAAAAGGAAAAGGAAGTGTTTCTTGCCAGATGGAAGCAGCAGTATTAGAGCATGGCTGATGCTAGTGAAAAATTAAAACAGTAGGAGAGATACAGTTGTGTTTCAATAACCCAACTCCTCACATTAGATCTGTGCCAAATGAGAAGGAAAGATGTATGGGACAAGCAGGGAAAGCAAGACATCTGGGGTTTATACCAGCAAAAATTAAATAGCTTCTCTGTTATAAGCCTAAATCACTTTGGTCTTTTTTAAAGATTATATTGAAACTGGCATAATACCTAACAGTAAATTAGATCATTCATTTTACCTGCAGCAGGAATGCTATGTAAGTTAAACTACTTTTGATTTTTTTGTTTGTTTCTTTGTTCATGTGTTTTAGCTGAAATATAGATGATCTCTTCTGACTGACTTCTACAGGTTTAAATAACATTGCAACTCCAGTGAAAACATCTTTATAGAGTTACCGTCAGCTAATTAGGCCTTCAGATGGTTTAGAAGGTTATGGGATAATGGGAGTCGTATTTTTAGTAATTGTCAAAAACCCCAAATTACATTCATAAGAAAGTTATAAACATTGTGACAGCTTATTAAGACTGAATTTCAGCTCTGAAGGAATAGAAAGATGCTTTCTGCTCACAAGACAGACAAACATCAGTACACACATGCACAAGCAGCTGAGATGCTTACCAAAAACCCTGGAAGAAGTAAGAGTATTTGGCTTTATGGCCTAGTGATATTTCAAACACTGTCTACTGACTGAGCACAACAGAAGAAAGAAAACAAAGACCAGCAAGCCAACCGCAGTCTGTATCTTCCACTTCTGTTTTTCTTTGATTAATGGCCTTTTCTTGTGAATTGCTAGATTAAAACATTTTCAGTATAACACTTGCCTGGGTATGTAACTAAGATGACAAAGAAGTGGCCTGGTTTTGCCAGCTAGAATGGAAGGAAATGTCTGTGTTGCAATATCAAGTCAGTTGGGCCCAATTCCACTTGGAAAAGTAAGGTACTCACTTTTACTCATACAGTTAGACACATGCCTGAGCCTGAATTCCTCCCTAGGTCAGCAATCCAACTAAGAAAGATTTAAGACTGACTTTCTACTTTACTTTCAGTGAACACTGTATGTTCAGCTGTACTGTAGAGTCTGTATTTCCTAGCTGCTTTGGCACCAAAATTAGCTTCAAAACAGATGCTTTGCCTCAGGAAACAGCTGTCCTTCAGTAGTTGACATAAGATATATGTGAAGGGAATCCCACAGTACCTTATAAGGAGTTCTACTGCTTGTTTCATTTACTTTTTTATTACAGCACATTCTTTGTAGCCGAGTGGATAGCAGGTCCACCGGTCATTGTTTTAGGTCAGAAGCTTCTTCTGGCTGCAGTGAAGAAGATGTGGCAGAAAAAATGCTGCAGTTCCATCCTCTGGTAGAAGACTGAGGAAATCTCTTAGCTCCAGCTCCATTGCAACAATTGATAAAGTTTCTGCTCAGAGCAGGGGAGAAAATATTGTTTAGGTATTTTGTCTTTAGAATAAAGAAAAAAACCCTAAAGCATTAACAATGTAATTATTAATTAAAGTCATCAAATAATTTAAATATTGCAAATGAAATTTGAGACATAGCCATTTGGGCGCAAACACAACTGCGGGAAATCTAAAAAGTAAACTGAAATTATGACGTCGATCAAAACCACACCTCTGTCTTGACTCATTTGGTCTACATATGGCACTTACTAATGAATCTAGTATTTCACATGTTTTGTATGAAATGCAAAGCAAGCCCTAGAAATCTTATTACGACCCTAACTCAACACTATCGGTAAAACTGGACACTTTGCAAGAAGCTTCTCAGACCAAGCTGTGTAATGTTATGTTCTTAAGCAATTATAGCACAGTTACTGCATGAAAATAAATCCAAAGAAAAACTGCTGGCACCAGAAACTAGAAGCTTATGATAGAGCATGGCAACCTGTTCTGCACAGTGAACCCCCGATGCTGTTTTTCTCAGGCATACATTTTCAATGGCAAACTCTTAACAATGTATGTGGATTTATTTAATATTCCTAATTTGTCAAAACAATCACACTGGCTCCTCAGCTATACACAATATTATTAGCTTCTTACGAACATGTAACGATAGGACTACAGAACTACTAGTGTGGATTTCTCAACTTCTAGTATCAACACACTGGTTTTTTCGGTCTATGACCTAAACATCAGTACACACTTAAGCCTCCCCTGCGTTATCAATAGGAGCCTACTACCTAAGAACCATATAATCACTTAGCCTAGAAAAAAACCACTCACAATTAGTTCTGTTTAGTAGGTTTTTTAAGGGTGTCGATTCCTGACCTATACAGAAGGAGGATGATAGCAACCTGTTTTCAATACAAAAGGAATGCCGTGATTTTTATGTGGCTACACCACCTAGATTGCAGAATTCTGTGCTAATGACCAGAAACGCTGCTAAACTCCATTCGCTTTAACGGAAGAAAAAGACCCCCTGTTTTTTCCAAATTATCCTATCAGTAATCCTTAGGCTGAACAGTTATTAAGAATGTTAGATGATGTACAAAGCCTTCTGGAGTTGAGTTACAACCAATTGATTTACCTTTCAGTGATGAAATAAGAACACGGCAGTCATTTCCAGTAAGTCTAGTTCTCTTGCAAAGCTCAGGAAGCAGCTTGTTCCACCACAGAGCCTAATCCACAAAACCCCATAGCAAAAGTGTAAATCAACAAGGACTGCAATTAAGAGTACGAAAGACCTGCTAAAAGCACCCTGAACTAAGCTCAGACATGTACAAATACAGGTCAGTTATTATGAACTCAATAATTAGTTAATGTAATGCTTAGAAATGCAGTGATTTTGCATATGTTGTTTTTCAATCTTCAGTGCAACTCATTTCTGCTCAAAAATCTTTACAGTGTCCCTCATACCTCTATAGAAAAAAGTTTAGAAGATTAAAACAAGTCAAATAATTAGCAATACCAATGCAGTCAGATAATTCTTTTTCTCTCAAAACAGCTCCGTGGAAAGTGGTGAATAGCAATGCTCTGTCTCCCGACCTGATCTGTCTCATTCCAACAGTAAAGTAAATTAGGTTTTGTGCACAAGTTTGTAGATAAGAATCGGGAGAATGAAAAAAAAAAACCAAATTGGCAACTATTTTCTTTCCCTTGTGTTCAGATTTAGTACTGCAACCTCACATTCTGCTCTAATGTGGAAACAATCACAGAAACTATTTTCAGATCTGAATAAAAAGCTCAGATCTGGTTCTGAATAGTATATCCATCTGGTAGAGATCATTTTTGCTGACTCTGGTCAGCAAAGCTGCATACAATTAATTGAGTTGCTGTGCTGGCAAATGGAAATAAACTCCTGTATTCGTGGAACACTAGAATAAAATCAGTTCCAACACTAAAACTGTATAGAGGTCTAATGGGAAAATGGGGCAAAAGGACATAATCTTCCCACTAGTGTACTGATACCATTCTAATTGCTAGAAGGTCAGAAGATGGTCCCTAAAACACAGGAAGAACATATTTAAATGCAATTTTATTTGAAGGACGTGTTCTCTTATCAATTAGCTTATTACTAAGATTTCACATCATAAGCACTGAGAAACAATTTAGAACATAGTCAGTGAGAAACTAGGTAGCTTTCCATCTACAGTAGAAAAAGAACATATCACTCTTCTGAGGCACTCTGCCATCTGAAAAGACTATGCTTTAAGTTTACTACAATGAATAAAGCAAGCAACAAAATAAACTGGAGGAAAGATATTCCGTTATAATTACTGGGGACTGAGTTAAGGAATTAAAATGCCAAGGAAGAGGCTGAACTCAAGCTAAGCAATTTACTTTGTCTGAAAGCTAGGCTATGTGATCCATCCAGAACCCAGCTGTACATACAGCATTTCCATTATGGGGAAAAACACCCAAATGATAGTGAATAACTGTACTGAAAGTAGCCCACCTGATTGTCACCTTTCAGCTCATGCTGAGCATAGAACACAACTGCATCAGGACACCTTCTGAGAAGCTGGTCGATGGCTTCCTCATACTTGCCCAGACGGGTATTACAGAGAACACAGATGGTGAGGCCAACATTGTCAGCCTCTGTCAGGGGCTCCAAAAAAGGGAGAGCTGAAGCTATATTGATTGACTGACTGCATAAAAGAGACTGAAGACAAGAAGAAAAAGTATTGTTTGGATTTAAGACAAATGCTGCAAAAAATGCTAACCACAACCTTAGAACAGAAGCCCTTACTTGCTGGAATAATCATGAAATAATCACCTCCTTTAATAAATATTGCTGAAAACTGAGAAAGCCATTTTAGAGTAGATGTAAATGTAAATACTGTTATCAACAGAACTCTTCAGTATTTTTTTCTTCCATCATTTCAGTCAACCTTTTACTTTGACTTGGATAACTTAGGGGGAAAGAAGGAGGAGAGTTTGCTGGAGAAAGCTGTTCATACAAACATGAACATTTGCAGAATGGATCTAAGATACAAAGCACCAAGATGTAATACCTGTTTCATACCTGTAGCCTTGAGATGTCCTCATGGTAATCTTTGTCAGATGAACATCCCACAGACATTATGGAAGTTACCCATGGGACAATCAACCCAAAATGACTACAGGAGTTTATCTATACAAGACAGAATCAAGTTGCAATAAAAGAAACATTTCTGTTAGTGACAGTTCCATACGAAAGTCACAGTGAGTAAAGAAAATTTTAATCTCAAATAGCATAATTTAAAAGAGCACCTACCCTTTCTTTCCTGGTCCATGCAATTTAGTAACAAATAAATTGGAAACTTCTATTTAGTTCTGTATCTCAGCTTTCCTGTTCATAATTCTTTAGAATTCATCATTTACACGATTTTCTCATTTACTTAGCTTTGTAAAATTGCAAATAATCTACCTGACAAATTCTCATTGTTTTGTTTTAACCCTTATTTCTCTTCAGAGCTGAGATATCTGTTAGAACCATATTTGCAAATGTCCCCAAAGAGCAGGACTGGCCAAAGACAGAAACACAAATTTGTAACTCCACACCACCGTGTTTGATTTCAGTCTTGCTTCTCTTAAGAGATAAACTGTCTAGAATCATAATATTAAGGATGGTACTTGGATAGATTTTGGAGGAACACTCCAAAACTTCCTCTGCGTGGTTCACAGAGTCCTTAAACTTCCTTAATTCCTTAAACTTCTTCTGTGTGGCTCACAACTTACTAGATCTTCTGTTGTTTTCAATGGCTTAGTCTCAGGAAGTTGCTTCCTTGATATTCTCCAAACATACTGAGAAGTAACCCTCAATAGGAGCTCCTGAAGTATTTCTTCCTGAGAGGACACTACAAGAAGAGCTTCCCAAAAATCCACCAGGAGCTGGGGAATAGTGTTTTCACTGCTATTACACAACATCTAAGAATAAAAATTAAAGAAGACAGTAAGTTAGACTATGGTGATTATTAGTAGCAAAAGTTACAAAAGACAGGAGAAACCATTTTTCACTTTTACTACAAGCAGAATTTTGATTCTTTTTTTGTCCTGTGAGTCTATGTAATACATTGCTATGCAAAGTAAAAAGTTCATTAAATGGTTATAAGGTAATCAATTCTGAGCAACAGATTTGATTAATTTTTTAAGATTTAGCCCACTGACAGAAATTTTAGTACAACTGCCAGCAAGTATTTGCAGACTGCTAATGAGGAGGATTTTTACATATGCCAATAGAAAGTAGATGCCTTCAAAAGTAGTCTCTATAGTCCAGGATAAGATCCACTGTGTAGCTCAGCTGGGTATCATGGTAGGACCCATAAGGAAGACGTTTTAAGATCTGCTGTGCCAGCAAAAAGGATTTTTACTTGGTTTCCAAAGGTTTTTAAACAACACCACTTGTTCCAACTGGAACTTCATGACTTCTCTTTTTGATACAGGTCTTTCATAAAAACAGATATAGTGAAGATAAAAGACAAAAGATAAAAGACAAAAAGGTTTGTCTATTCCCAGCTGAAAGAAAGCAAGCTTCATGGACACTAGAAAAACTATTAGCGTTTCTTCTTATAAACTGCAGATACACACTTTTCTTTCACCAATTTAGACAAATCATGAGAACATTATACACCTTCATATTTAAGCCTGATTCTTTAAAAGTATGTTTTAATTCTAAAGACTCCTTTAAAAGGAGCTTATGTAATTAATTTATCTAAATTCTGTTACATTTCAGTGGCCTTAGGAAGATCAATCACTAGTAAGCCACTGAAAGGGCTCTGAGATCAGGGTATTTTCCATTCAAATGACAGGGTAAAAACAGGGAATTTAATGGATGTTTTTGTTGGGGTGTTTTTGTGGTGGTTTTGTTTGGGACTTTTTTTGGGAGGTTTTGTGTTGTTTGTTTTGGGGTTTTGTTTGTTTGTTTGGGGTTTTGTTTGTTTGTTTTCTGTTTGGTTGGTTTTTTGGTTGGGGTTTTTTGCTTTGCTTATTTTAACCAGTATTTCACTCCAGAAGGCCCAGTTTCTGGCTCTCTAACCATCTATCATGACTAGAGTATCTCCAACCCTCATCTTGCTCTTTCTGAAGAAATGCTGAAATGTGAGTGAAGGAGCAACTGAGGCTGCTTTTCTTTCCCACAACAATGTCCCTATGAAAAAAATAGAAGCAAAAACATCATCACAGGCCAACCTTGAAAAAGGTATCTGCTTCTTCTAGTTCAATTTTACTGTTCTCATGTAAAGCCACAGTGGCAGCCACCAATAAACCAGGCTGCATCTCCTTCAGGTGAACAGCAAACTCAGTTGGCATAACAATTCCTTCCGTACGCTGCTGCAGGAGTCGTGGTTGCCCAATAAAGCCACAAGCCAGCGTTGTCTACAAACATAATTAGATGTAAATCAGGTCAAGAATTAAATATATAGATGATTCTACTCAGTAAACTCAGTGCTTCCCCAGGCAGTGAAATTTAGATGGAAGTAGTCAGAGAAGAAATAAATCCTTTCTGCAATTCATAGAGTAGCTCTCCAGAGACAGAGATTCAAACCACATTCTGGAGCAGCAACTCCTGAAAAACAGGCCTTGTGTCTAAACACTGAAAGCAATACGCTGTTGAAAGACAGAGGCAATGCACACATTAAATGGATTTCATGACGAAATCCAAGACATTTAATATAGATAGTGGTTTGAAAAATCACTGGCTGACTTTTCAAGAGGCTACTTTGCTAAATTTCAGTAGTCTACTTTGCTAAAGTGTGATTTTTATTTTGAAAATACCCCTGAAACAATGATCAAAATGTGCTGCACTTTGTGCAACAATAAGCTATTTTGAGTTATGTGAGTGCTTTTGAAGCTGAGTATAACAACAAATTATTCCCATTTTAAAGACAGTGGAAAAATAATGCCTAAGCACATTCAATGAATTACACCGGAAATACAAGGCAGACCTAGAAGAAAATTTTTGATTAGCTTTCTGAAAGTGGGTTTTTCCCCTACTTTGAAAGAAAATGCTTTTTTAAAGGTGAAGCGCAATAGAACATATTAAATATATCAGATTAGAAAGAAAGAAAATCCAACCAAAATCACTCAAGCCTAAGCCACCTTATTCTCAAAATAACATCCATGCAGTGTATGTTTGCTCACAACACGGCAATTTCACTTAATTGGGCTGCAAAAGCAGGTGGTGCTGAATATAATTTTTGAAACAGCTCCCCACAATTCCCACCTTGCCACTCAAAACCAGCTAACTTTAAAAATCCTGCAGGACCTCTCCCACCAACGCATGATAACTAACTTTGAAACAGCTATCCATTCATTTCAAAAGTGTTTAGACTCCCAACGTTTTCTTTTAAGAAAAAGCCTCTGTTTCAAACTCTATCACTTTTGAATATTCCACTATATTTGATAGTTTCTATCAAACTCAACAAGAATTTACAGACTTGTTTCACACATGTGAACATCTATGGCAGAGACAGCTCCACTAACATTTTTGCCCCTAGTGATCGGGAATTCTTACTTTGATAGCTCTGAAGTAGGTTCTGAGCTGTTCTCAGTAAGAGTTAAGAGCTTTGATTTCACGTAAGATGTGAAATTGTATACGGAAACTTCAGTCTGTGAGCACCATGGACAAATACTCTGTTCAAGAGCAATTTTGTAACAGCTGTTTGCGTACAGATGGTGTTTCAATAGGCATATCACATTAATTTCAGGTGGAGAAGTGTAGAAATGCTACTATACAATCCTCCCATGCAACTGAAGAGCACCGGCAGAGTTGGTTACACTCCAGTAAAACAACATCTACTCGATAAGAATTAGGAGCTTTAAAACTTGTTTATTTTGTAAGTCTTCGCCAAGACAAGACTACCCTACCTGCAGGGTAAACTGTACAGTCCCACTGAATGCCAGCCCTCCATTCTACTGTTACTGCAGACAGTCTGTGTAGTATAC
Organism: Sylvia atricapilla; assembly: GCF_009819655.1. Lineage (NCBI taxonomy): Eukaryota > Metazoa > Chordata > Aves > Passeriformes > Sylviidae > Sylvia > Sylvia atricapilla. The sequence goes on along the minus strand of NC_089149.1, from coordinate 59,411 downwards.
ACAGCATATCAGGAGGAAAAGGAGTGATCAGAGGTTTCTTTTACTGTAAAATGCAACTACAAGTCAAACTATCGACTTGGACATGTAAAGCATGAATAGTTCATGCTCTTGGCATACTTTACCTCCTTATAGGAGTCCATTTCACGTTCATACATTGTCAGGTCTCCCATTTTCAAAGCCAAGAAAGCCTTAGTAAGTGTCAGGACCACTGATGGCATCATCTTTTCTACTTTCTGAAGATACTTCACAGCTGTCAAAGGACATACGTTTCTCATGCTGGGACTACAAAGGATATGAGGCAGCTGCACAGGGTCCGTGAAATAGAATATCTGCAGAACTTTATTTCCTGATTCCTAATGAAATAAAAGCCATTTGATAGTTTAGACCTTTGCACATACACATTCTTCTATGACATATCAAAGTAGTGCAGTTCTGTTGTTTTGATTTTTTGTGGCTGGTTTGTTTGTATTTTTTTAAAACAGACAAGTTTAGCTTAGCTGTCAAATCACAGTGCCTTTCCTGCCTCTCTCCTCCCTACTTGTAAAAGTAAAGGATTTTTAACTGGTAGTGATTCAACCCATATTCTGGCATGCTAGGAGAACATCCACCACCAAAATTAATTATTTTTACCAATCTGTACAATTTAGCAATGATCAAAGAAACAAGTTTGTTTTGCTACAGAAATGAGAGATGACAGAAATTTGAGGCAGAGCTTTCCTAAAACAGAAGTGTCTCTGTGCAAGTGGAACCATACCATAGCAACATGCATCATGATAGCCAAATCTGTAAGATGGAACACAGTCCAAAGCATCACAGTCCAAAGCAGCTTGCTATTCAATAAAGATGGGAAAATAAAAATAATGTGAAAAAGAATAACTGTAAAATTTAAAATGCAGCTCAGCATTTTCAAAGGGAAAGTGATTAATATTTGATACACAATTCTTAAAATCAGAACTAAATGAGCAGATTACAAATAAACCAACTTATTTCTACCTTGCTTAATTCTTCACTTGAGTCTTCATTAAGAGAATGAGTTAAGTAAAATATAAATCCTCTCTCATATGTCTGTATTTCATCACCTTCTGAAACTAGTCTCTTTAAAACTTCAGTCATGGATAAACCTGACATTCTGTAGTATGGCAAAGCAAGGTGGTAATCCTTTGTGTCAAACCTGAAGGAATAGAGAAGAAGGAAAAAATAACAAAACAACTAAGGGCAACGCTTTTGCCATCACTGTAAGAACTCAAATGACATCAAACAACGTTGCAGGCACATCAGTTATCTGCATATATTGTTCATATTCAACATAATTCTGTTGAATTCAACATAATTCTGAATAATTGAATTCTCTTCAACGACAATAAAGACAACCAGATACTGAACAGACGACTAGATTAAGCTAGCTTTGTCAAACAGAAAAATTTGTATTACATATGCAATACTAATGGAAAATAGCAAAGAATTATGTATTTTTATTTTAAGGTTACACTACTGGAAACATAGCTCACCTATACCACTTTGACGTCTAAAACATACCTGCTGTAGCAGTCTCCTAAAAAGGCACAACTTTCTCTGAATGCTCTTAGAAGATCTTCCTTCTCATCTGATTTAAGGAAATAAGGGTCCATTATAGCCGCTCTGACCAGTAAGTGAGCCTCACTTAGAAGATGGATGCAGCTCTCAGTTTTAACATTTTCATAGGTTCTACTATAATCTACCTAGAACAGACACAGGATACACTTAGGCTGATGACAAAAATTAAGAATATACAGGAACAATTCTAATTAGGACAGCAGCCGTTGTATTTCTTCACAAGAAATACATTACACTATATTCAGCAATGACATGCATCAGAGATTAATTAACAGTACTTATTTTTAGTTAGCAAACTACAAAAGCAGGAGTTGGGCAATACCATTTCTTTGTAAAGCTGAATTGTTGAAACAGTGTTTATAATATATAAATTCCAACCAGGCTCTGACTCAGATTTTGTTCTGGATTTGATGCTGTCAGCCTTTCTGGAACTAGAGAAAAGAGGTGTCAGTGCTGAAATAAACACTATGCAACCAAAAAAAACGTGCACTCATTTCATAATTCAAATGCAGAAATAGGTATGTTTGCAGACCAGTAAGTGCTGGAGAGCTAAGCTGTAAAGAATTAAATATATAGATGATTCTATATATTTAAGTCATACTGGCTAATAATAGAACATGCCTACGCCTTAGCCAAAGATATGACATTTAATTTTGTACTGCAACATATTTTCTAACATGTAGCTTTGGCACTACATATATTTGGTAGTCTACATTTTTTTCTCAAGGTAATTTTTAAAAAAATTCTCAGGATAAATTCTTAGTAATGTTATTTTATCATCTTGTTGACTTCCAGCATTTGTGACTTTATGCTCATTTCTTCTATGTCAGTAAATACAATAGAATTGGGGGACAAAAAAAACTTTGATTGCTCTTCTCAATCAATAAGAAGGCAATTATCTCTACAGAGTTTTTCAACAGAGGAACCACTCTTAAACTGCAATATCCACAAGTTCAGCACTGTGCACAGAGCTGTAAGTACCATCTCCCTAAAAGACACAAATCCTTACAGCATCCTTCTTGTAGGCTTTCTTCTTTCAGTAATATCTTCTGTGTCTGCCTTAGTCAAAAGAATTATATGGTTTCTGAAATGACAGATAGCTCTTGGTCCTATAAAAAGCTGCATTCTTAATGTACAGACATCCAGTGTGACAGGTGGACAAGCCTATAAAGGAAAGTGACTGTTCTGTAATTTTACTTGGTATATGTTGAGTTTTTAAATAAATCAGAAAAAAAGAAGAGTAATCTTTGTACAATGATCTGACATTAAAAACATTCACTGGCTTTCCTAACTTTGAGTCCTTTATTTAAGCAAGAATAAAAATACTCATAAATGCTTAACAAGAATCATTTAAAAATGAGTGGAAAAAAATTATTTCACTCTTCAAAGCAACTGCACAGTTTCAGCTAGGTTTCTCAAAATAATCCAACCCAAGGTAGAAGCCAAATGCGCAAAACTTTGTCCTGAATAGTTTGAATTTGGCCAAGTTTTAAAAGATTGCCTGGTTATAAAAGCCTTGATTTCAGTTGCTTATAAAAAGCAATTACACACAGAAGTATTATATTTGCTTGCCTATTACCTACATAACCAGTATTATTTTCCCGATATGTTCCATATGCACTTTTCACATAAAACATATGCAATTATCTTTACTGGACTAAAAATGGAAAAATGCAACCTCATTTGCACAGAAATACTCTAAATGTGGGTGGGTACACTGCATATGGCCTGCTGCAGCACAGAAATCTGTGTAGAACTGCAGCCTTCATATCTCTGTAAAACTCTTACAGACACAGGAGGCAGCCTGTTGACTTACTGGAGGAACTGTGAAGTATTTCAACATAATCCACAGTGAAAACACAGAAAGCTGAGACTAGAGAATAGACAGGAGAGATTGAGTGACATTCTAGTATTAGCTATCCAGAGCAGAGAACTACATGTTTAGCTCCTTAAAATTTTGTAAAACTTCTGCTGTCCTACGGTTTTCTTATGTCTGCTAGCTACATGGTCAGAAGAAATCCTTAAATGCTATCCTAAAATACACCCACATCTATCTTTCCTACTACTTTTATTAACGTGTATCACTATCTTTACATTCAATAGATTTTTCTAATAAGCAATTTAAGGAAGGGAAAAGTTTAGACCTCCAGAGATCAAAAGCCCTCCTATAAAAAAACATGCCCTAAGTACTGGTAGCAAACTTGTTTGATTGCCTACCTGCCTCTTAGGAAAACTGGTTTTTCAAGGACACCTAAGAGCGAGAAACATCATACAATAAAAGAAAACTCGGCACCCTTTGTGTGGCTTTATACAGAAAAGCACAAAATTTAGTTTAGAAAGTGATTTTATAGCTTTTCATGTTTTTGAAAACATTCTACTAATAGTCTAGAATTTTACATGGCAGTACTAGATTGTTTCATTGAGACATCTGTAGACCACCAAAATACAACATGCCATTCATTTTGCATGTTGTTATATTGGTTAACCACTAGAAATTAACAGGATTTCCAAACCTAAGCCAACTACGTGCCACACCCACTTCCCCCAATTTATTAGTGAGATAATGAGAGGTGCACCTTCACAGTCGTGTCAATATATGGATCCTCACCACGAGCTGCTGCTGCACTGCATCGCACTGTGAAACACTGCAAGTTCTGACTAGAGGAAAAGAAGAAAACACAACAATGAAGGAAAAAAATTAAGATTTGCAAAAACCAAGTAGCCAAGACTACAGTGAATCACCTCTTTTTCCTTTGAAGGAATGGAATTAAAAGCCTAAGCAGGAGGGTATGCTGAAGTAGCACATGAGCCTGCCCAGAGATTTCCAGAAGACCATAAAGGACATATTGGAGGGAAAAAAAAATTAAAAAGGATAGTAGCATAAAGAAACATAGTAATACTATCAGTAAAACCGTAAACACAGTACCTTGTAATGACATGCAGGAACTGTGGAGTGAGGACTGCCTGCTCTGACTTCTCCGAATATTGATAAGTAGAAATTAGTTCTACTAAATTCCCAATAGAGTAGAGATATCCAACATGAGGTAAAGAGAAAAAGCAGAAGAGACTCAGAAGCTTTCTCTTGTTCTCAGTTTCCTCACAGGCTGTTGCAGAAAGTCCTAGATGTAAAAATGAGCAAGGCATTTTATATATTTCATAAATAAAAACCTGGCAATTCCATTCCAAGCCTGATACCTAAAAGATACAATCAAACCTGCCCAAGTTGCAGACTAGTTTTTTTGGTAGATAGTAAAAATAACTTTCATATGAAGCACAGTGCACATGTCAAAAGTTTCTATGACATGCTACCTCATTTGGAGGCACTTACACAAAAATATGGACATAGCACCTAGTGAAGAAATTCTATAGATGTAACTACAGAAATTCTATAGATGTAACTCTCTAGCATTAGAGTCCTAAATTCACCACAACTATTCATCCATGGACTGAAAGCCCGATCTTAGAAAATTACTTTTAATTACTTAGACAATTACATGTTCTACAGACCTTTTTGTCAAAGCCTGTAAATCACACAAGAGCCTAATACAGCTGCAGTTAAATGGCAAGTGGCTTGTTCTTTTCAGTCAGCTGCAAGTTAAATGAGGCATTGCTACTTAGCAGACAGTAAACCATCTCAAACCAAGTGAGCAGTCTGTAAAATTCAAGGGCTTTTGGGATGCATCAGACACAGCACTGTTGGGAGGACAGCGATGGGATTGTCCTGCCCTGTTCTGCACTGAGGCACCATTATCTTGAGTCCTGGGGGCAGTTTGGTGCAGCACAATACAAGAAGGATATAAACCTAAGGGTGAGACTAAGGGTGGGCTACAAAGACGATGAAGAGTCTGGAGGGGAGGCCATAGGAGAAGTGGCTGAGGGCAGCTTGGTTTGCTTAGCCTGGAGGAGACCATGGAGAGACCTAAGAGCATTTTACGTGCAGTTCCTGAGGGAATGGCATGAAGCCACGTCAGGGGAGGTTTAGGTTGGGTATTCTGAAAAGGTTCTTCCCCCAGAAGGTGGCTGGGCACTGGAACAGGCTGCCCAGGGCAGTGGTCACAGCCCAGGCCTGCCAGAGCTCAAAGAGCGTTTGGAAAATCTTCTCAGGCAGTTGGCGGGACTCTTGGGGCTCTCCTGCACAGGGCTAGGAGTTGGATTCAATGATCCATGTGAGTCCCTTCCAACTCAGGCCATTCTATGATTCTACGAAATGTGAGCGCTAACACACATTAACTTCTTCCATGGATCCTTTGGGACTTGAGCTAGAGAACCCCTAAAATCTGCATTCATTCCTTCCAGTTTTAATTAGGGCCCTTCAGAAAGGTAACGGTATCTTAGTGATTATTAAGGTTTACTACTATGATTTCCTTGGCTGGCTGAGTGGCAGTCTAGTATCTTGTAACACTAAGGAGAATTTTATTAATGCAATGTTTTACATTGTGGCTGTTTTGCAACACAAAATTTATAGGTAAAGAACTGATTAAAAGCTGATTTAGTCACACTTCTGGTGTGCTGAATTGGTATTTTAGTTCAAGGTTTATGTAGAACTTGGAGAAATTAAAATACTTTTTTGTTAACAGAAGCTCAGTTTAAATCATTGAAAAGGGAGGAAAGATCTCAATTTCAAAACAAATCATACAGAAATCACACAGTGTATGAAACAGGATACACAAAGAAACTCCTTTCACAAGTCTCCTGTGACACAGTCCATTGTGCATTCATGCATACCCACATACCTGTCTGGTACACAGGAAGCAGTTGAACAGAGTGCAACTTTATTTCTTCACAAAACCCAAAAGGTGACTGGTCAGGTGCAAAACGTCTAGGAAAAAAGTCCAAAACAACATGGGAGTGCAGTGAGAAATTATGATGATATACTTAGGATAAGTAAAAAGCAATGGCTAGAAGAGGCACAGCTCATGTTTTAACACTCAACAACAATACACTCCTATTACCAAATGTCATTAGCACAGCAATGACAAAAAAAAAAAATGGCACAGCTAGATAGAACTCTAACGAGTTCCTGTAACCAAAATCGTCTCTCTTTGCTTGTCTTTAAAATGCACATCAAAGATTGACATCACTGAAGAAATCTTGCGCTTGATTTTGACCTTTTTTTTCCTCTTTGTTTTTAGTCCACTGAGCTATATGGAACATCATGCCATCTCCAGTACTATTTTTTTCCTGTTATGTGTCATCATTTTCCCTGATTTGCTTTGGAATTCACTGTTGGACCCTGGCATCAATTCTTCCTCAGCTTTTGATAGAAATTTTGATGAATTTAAATCAGCTTCCTGAGGAGGGGACCTGAAGACACAGGTGCTGAACTTTTCTACCTGGGATCCTGGGACAAGACTCCTTGAAAAGGCTCAAAGCCGTGCCAGGGGAGGTTCAGACTTGACGTGAGGAAGCATTTTCCTACCAAGAATGATGCCCTAGACCTGTCACTGTTCAAGAGGCGTTTGGACTGTGCCCTTAATAATATGCTTTAACAGCGGCTCACCCCAGAAGTAGTGAAGCCGTTGCACTAGATGATTGCTGCAGATCCCTTCCAAGTGAAATATTCCCAGATACTAAAAAACCGTCTTTCTTTGGTATCCCATAATTTCCTCAATTCAAAAGAAACACCAAACCTTATAAAAACCCCAGAAGTCAAAATATCAGGAGTTTCCCTTTGAAAAGACAAAACACATGACTCAGTTTGGTTTTCTGTAGTAAATTAACCCAGAGAAGGAAAATACATCTGTAATACCTAAAAAGCAGATATTGCACTTGGAAGTGCTTTGTGTCTTCTGTAGGTAACTCTGTGGACTCCAGTGTGACGGGTATCTCACACAGCTTACTTTCTTCCCCAAGCAGTTCCACAGGCTTCTGACATATGATGAACTCATCTAATTCAAGCTGTAAAGGATGTGTTGAAGGACTTTCATCTTTCACACCTGAGCAACGAAAATGCTATCGTAATTGCTCAAACCATTCCACACATGGTATGACAACATCAATTAAATACTCCAATTATAGCTACCCTGCTAGCATTGGCTTCCTCAAACCACAAGATATTGAAAACAGCCATACTAGAAGATGGGAACAAGTCCTATTTCATCCTCAACAGTCTGAATACTTAAGAGTCAAGATTTCTGGAAAAACACCCCAAACAGGTAAACTGTTCATCAGGAGGTGAGTCGAAGGCAACCAGTGCCACAAATGACTGGTCATCAAAAAACGTTGACCTTTGGCTGAAGAGGTTTTGAGAAGGCAAAGGCAGCTATCATGGAAGTTGTGTTATCTTTAACTCATTTAAGTCCTAGAAAGCAAATCTTAATAACACTCAGTAACCAGAACTTTTCCATGTAGTTTTTAGTAATAAAAAAACATAGAGGTAGGATGCCATTATCTGAGAAAAGGCCCATCTTCACTCAGTGAAGAGCACTGCATTTATGTTATCCCTATCTGAAAAGTCTCATTTTTCTTACCCTTTAAATATTCTCTATGTACAATTTCCATTTCTAAACAACCATCCTTTTAAGTTTCTTCAGTTATAAAGAAAGGACCGTCCTAAGATTTATTTGTGTTGATCTGATACACATATGTTTGGAAAAAGGGGAATTGATAATTGATTACATATGGATTGATATCTTGCAATACACAGGAATGAAACCTCCTGAGTACATCTGTTTCTGGGATTTTTAGAATTCTAAGGCAAGCCCCTGAATAAGAAAAAGGACTGAAAAAGGAGAATTTGCTTGATTATGGCAGGTTCTGAGCATAACAGACACAAAAGCACACAGGCATCACAACAGAAACATTCTTAATTGTGTAAGCCAGTTACTTAGGCAGCAACACTGGTAGAATAATTTTTCTGAACACAGCACACTGAACTACTACCACTTCAACTTGCCTCATCATGGCGCCCTAAAGCAGGGACCTAATTCTGTGTCTGCAAAGGCTGTACTATCCTCTAACAGTGCAGCACAACGGCATATTTGCTTGAAATGTTACCTCCAACTGCAGGTTGGTACAACTTTTCATGCTCTAGGATGTTCAGCTGATAGTCAGTGATAGGACAATCTGGAAATATTTTTTTGAAAGGCACAGACCTTGTTTGAGACTACTTTCAGAACAATGGGAACCAATTACCAGATTCTTGGAAAATAAAAAAAAAAATAAATTATTTCAGTACCTACCTCCATCCACAGCCTTTTCTGGTGCACTGACTCCCTGAGTACATTGCTCTGTCCTGTCTGCACTTTGCTGGACCAGTTCCAGTTTCAGGATTAGAACATCCAGCTCTGTTGTTATGGCTATATGTCTGGCACAAAATGCAACTTCAGTAGGAATGATGTTATCAATGTGCAAAATTAAGGATCGTTCAAAATCTAACACAGTCAAATTCTGGTTTATGACCCGGTACTTCAAACAGAACATGACCAATTTATTTTTGCAGCCCACAAGGAGATCTCCATTCACAGGACAGCACGAAATGCACAGTGGAGGATCTGAAAGTGGCATTTCAACAACTGACATCTGTTCTTTTAAGGTTTCACTGTATGACTCTTCCATCTTGTGACCAACCATCCGAACACACACGCGAGAGCTCCCTGCAGACATGCATCTCCAGTTCGTATATGCTCTTAGGAAAGTTGCTTTGCTTTTTTCTTCAATTGTCACCAGATAGTCTCCTTAAAAGAAAGCAGTAATACTGATACATAATTAAAAAATAGATGACAGTTTCTGCGCTCTTTAGCTGTTGTAGTACACAACAAAGAACATCTTCAAGACTTAACTCTTACAGAACATTCGAAAAACAATTTTCACTAATTTTTCTCTAATTGAATACAAAGCACAAGTTTCTTTGCTAGGTGGCACACACTTCACACACCACTAAAAGCAGGGACTTACAGATGTAGGTCCAGAGTAACCCTCTATAAGCTGAGAATCCTCTCTATAAACTGAGACTGTATACAAGGCTTCCCCCACCCCACACCTTCTCATATCCATTAATGAGGAAATGTGTAGTTCTCTGCAGACCATGGAAAGCAATAGACCAATAGACTCATGAACAGCCGTGGAATGGGCTGAAACGACCACCCACTCCGTGTCTTAAAAAACAATCAAACAAACAAAACAAAACAAAAAACACCATACAAACAAACAAAAAGAAGGGCGGGAGCGCAGACCGCAACCGAGGCGAAGGCAGACGACGACGCGAGATGCGGCTCCGACCCTCCCTGCCGGCCCTAGCGCTGCCGACGCTGGGACCGGCCCGCGCCTCCCTACCCGGCCCGCTGACCGGCCCGCTCCAGCAGGCCCGCCCCACCTCCGGCTCGGAAGCAGCCTGACAAAGAAGCTGAGGGAGAGGCGGGTGGGACGGCCAGGCCCTCCTCTTGCGGTGGAACCCGGGCGGCATCGTTCGCCGCCCGCCTCCCACAGCCCCCCCCCCCGCCCCAGTCCCGGCAGAGCCCCAGGGTCGCTCCACGGACTCGAGCCTGACTCTCGTCCCTGCCTCCCCAGCCAAGCACTCACGGACCCAGCGATCGCCGGGACTGACCTGCCGAGCTGTGCGCCATGCGCAGTACCGGACCCAGCGTGGCGAAGGAGCCCAGGGCCTCGCAGCGGCCCTGCTCGCACACGGCGAACACCTCCACCCTGCAGCTGGCCGCCGTGCTGGCCACGAACAGAACATCTTGGCCGCAGCAGAAGTGCGCCGGTTCTTGCTTGCAGGGCACTACTCGCTGCGATCCGAACGGGTGCAGATTGTAAAGCTGCACCATGGTCCCGAAAAGTTCTGCCGCAGCAGCGGAGAGCACCCGCAGCTTTCCGGGGCGGCGCCCTGCATTTCCGCGGTGGGCCGAGCCGCTTCGGAGCGGCGCTGTGCGGGGCCGGGCTCGGCCGGCAGTGTGAGGCCGCCCCGGGGCAGATACCCTCGTGCGAGGTTCCGTGTGGCCTTGGCATGACTCCGGTGTTGGGTGAGCAGCCCCGGGAATCCGCCGTCATGGCAGAGCAACGCTGTCTGGGAATGGTGGCGGCTCGAGTGCGGAGCTGCTTCCACTTGGGCACGGCTTGGAGCCGCTACCGCCGGCAGAAGCATGCCTAATGCATTAGGCTAATGAAACGTGGGTTGTTCCAGTCTCCCAGTCTCTCAAAAACAGAGACTTTTTTGGTACTTAAATACAACAATTCTTTCTTAATAAACACACACACACACACACACACACACACACAAAAAAAAAAAAAAAAAAAAAAAAAAAAAAAAAAAAAAAAAAAAACCACCCCAAACCAACGAACCTGCCAAACAAAAGCCTAGTTATTTCACAGAACATTCCCAGTTGGAAGGGACCCACAAAGATCACTTGAGTCCAACTCTCAGCTGAATGGCCTGTATGGGGATTGAAAACACAGCTTTGTTGTTAGCACCGTGCTCTAACCAGCTGGGTCAACGCGTTTTTTACACAAACCAAGTGTCCTATGATACAGCTGCTTCCATGTGTCTCTAAAGCTCTATCCATGTAACCGTACTAGCAAAGGATATTAGATTTTTTTTTTACTATGCTAATGTAGGAATGTAGAAATTACTATGCATTTTTAAAGCAGGTCACAGATCTGCTACCAAAACCTGCAATCTCAAATTGTCCTTCCTCCATGAATACACACGCTAATAGTGAAGAAGAAGAAGAAAAAAAAAAAAAAGCAGTATAATCTTTGGAACTTTATTTGGAGACATATTTGAAAGCAAACAAACGGGGTTCTGCAATTTTATTTTTCGGTAAATAGATTTTTCCAAGCTTTAGTTTTCTCAGTATTCATCTCCTTCTTCAGCCTCTGCTTCTACTGAGTCTAGGCCAACTTCTTCATAATCTTTCTCAAGTGCAGCCAGGTCTTCCCGGGCTTCAGAAAATTCTCCTTCCTCCATCCCCTCCCCAACATACCAGTGCACAAAGGCACGCTTAGTATACATGAGATCAAATTTGTGGTCAAGCCGAGCCCATGCTTCTGCAATAGCAGTTGTGTTACTCAGCATACACACAGCCCGCTGCACCTTGGCAAGATCAGCACCAGGCACCACAGTTGGAGGCTGGTAGTTAATGCCCACCTTCAAGAAAATAAATGAGAACTTTCCTTAGATTAATGGTAAGGCTTAAAGACTCATTTCTGTTCACAATCAAAAATCACCATTGTTACAAACAAATAAAATAGCTTAGAGTTATTTTGTCCTCTATCAAAATATTTAAGAGGGACATTACAACATTGTAGTATGTCTGTCACCTCTGACAACTACACAATTCCTAATCATTTAGATACTGAGCACTTAAAAGGCTACATACCTTGAATCCAGTTGGACACCAATCCACAAACTGAATGGTACGTTTAGTCTTGATAGTGGCAATGGCTGCATTGACATCTTTGGGCACAACATCGCCTCTGTATAACATGCAACAGGCCATGTACTTGCCATGGCGAGGGTCACATTTGACCATCTGGTTGGCTGGTTCAAAGCAAGCGTGGGTAATTTCAGCCACAGATAACTGCTCATGATATGCTTTTTCAGCGGAGATGATAGGGGCATATGTTACCAAGGGGAAATGGATTCGTGGGTATGGAACCAGGTTAGTTTGAAATTCTGTCAGATCTACATTGAGGGCTCCATCAAAACGTAGTGAGGCTGTGATGGACGAAACAATTTGCCCAATTAATCGGTTTAAATTGGTGTAAGTAGGACGGCCAATGTCCAGGTTACGACGACATATATCGTAAATGGCTTCATTATCTACCATAAAGGCACAATCTGAATGCTCTAATGTTGTGTGGGTAGTTAGAATTGAGTTGTAGGGTTCCACTACAGCAGTGGAAACTTGTGGTGCTGGATAAATGGCAAACTCTAGTTTAGATTTCTTGCCATAGTCAACAGACAGCCTTTCCATGAGCAGTGATGCAAACCCTGAACCAGTGCCTCCTCCAAAACTATGGAAGATGAGGAAGCCTTGCAGCCCTGTGCACAGATCAGCCTATAACAAGGTGGAAAAAATGGGAGAAAGAAGTTATGGATGGTTTTGGAGGAATCAGTATTAAAATAATCATTAAAAAGCATTTCTGTCGTAAGTTTGAATTTTACATTGTTATTATAAATAGTTTTACATTGTTATTATAAAAAAAGCCAGTGTTCTTGAAAAGTCCTGGTTTAACTGATTGAATTTTTATTTAAAGGGGGGACGGAGCAGCTCAGGAAATTAAAGGTTTATTTCGTTTTGAAAAATTAACTATGCACAAAATTCTTAACGAAAAGCCAGCAAACCATCAATTTAGCCAGATATAGAGCTGTATCAATTATTTTAAATACTACCTTGCAGCATGAATCCTTACCAGTTTGCGAATGCGGTCTAGCACTAGATCAACAATCTCTTTTCCAATGGTATAATGGCCTCTGGCATAATTATTGGCTGCATCTTCTTTCCCAGTAATGAGCTGCTCAGGATGGAATAACTGCCTATACGTGCCTGTACGTACTTCATCTACAAAAAACCCCAAAATACCACATCATAAATTTGATCTGTTCAGTTCTGTGTGTGCTGCCTAGTGACTACACATGAAGGACACGTGTCAAAAGAGCGTAAACAGGACCTCTGACTACACACAGCCTGTCTGACTGGTCTAAGAAGTTGGCACAACTTCTGTCCCTTGTTTTAGGGTACCCATCAGGCACACACAAAGCAGTATTTTGTACTCAAGGAACACAGAGATCACTCAGAAAACTATATTACAGGTACAGACATGATACTGGACAGCACTCAAACAAAACTCTGTATGCAGTGCAGCAGTCTGGAAAGATCATCCAGACTGTAAAAAAATTCTCTTGTTTTCCAGAGATTGTTACCTGTAGACCATTAGTTAATTTCTTTCAAATAACAATGCCCACAAATGTCAAAACAGTATCAAGACATACATTTTAAAACCTAGAGTGTTCTACACAAACAAAAAAAGACAGTAGGGAATCCATCAAGGATCACCACTTTTTTCATTTAAGACCTTTAATGTTGGGTACATACCAACTACGGTTGGCTCTAGGTCTACAAACACTGCTCTTGGAACATGTTTACCAGCTCCCGTCTCACTGAAGAAAGTGTTAAATGAATCATCTCCACGTCCCATAGTATTATCACTAGGCACTTGACCATCAGGCTGGATCCCATGCTCAAGACAATACAATTCCCAACATGCATTGCCAATCTGAACACCAGCCTGGCCAACGTGGATGGATATGCATTCACGCTGCAAAGTAAAAAGAGAAGGATAATGAGACATGGAGCTATCTGCCCACGGGTTGTACTTTCCATGATCTGTCTCTGCTGCAATATTCCCTGGTTGCTCTTAAGTGACAATTTAGGAGAACAAGTTGGCTGCTGCTGGCAAGCCACTACTCGTTTTTGCTGACCTTTACTGACTTTGTGAATATTGGAAGATCTTAAAGACAACAGAGTCTCTTATGTACACATGGGTGAATAAAAATTTGTTATCCCTTTCAATTACAATGGCATATATATTCCATTTTTAATATTCAGCCTAGTCTTCTTTTAGTTTTTGGAAGACCTCTTTATATAATATCCCCCCACTTTCCTTGACTTGTTACCAGACCATGTACTGGGTAACTGTTGCAAGAATTTTTCCTGTACAGGACCATTTATAATAAGCATAGCAGAATTTAGGCCCCAGCAATTAGTAATTTTTTTTCATACATATTCCTAAGTGAAATTGTCTTACAGTCCCAATCAAAAGTAATCTGCCTCCTTTAAGCTAGATCTTTCGATTCTAAACAACTGCGACACTTATGTTTAATCTCCCAATACCTCAACTGCCTTACACCTGAGATGGAAATAAGCTTATTTTTTAGTTCACTGTTAAGAGTGATTCTAGAAGAAAGCAGAGGTGGAAAAGAAAAAGGGTCTGGGCTGCCCTTTCCCGCTTCCTCGGTAGCTTTATCAAACTCCGCAGTTTCCTCTCCAGCTCCGCCACGAGTCTCGCGCCGCCCGCCGGGCCCCTCACCGCCGCCGGCCACACTCCCTCCTCTGATTGGCTACCCCAGAGAGCGGCCCACGGCACGCGCCGCCCGCCCTGCCCCTCCCGGCCGCTGGCCGCACCCCCTCCTCTGATTGGCTACACCCAGAGAGCGGCTTAAGGTGCGCGCCGCTCCCCCCCTTCCCTCACCGCCGCCGTCCCTCGAGCACGCGCTGCGCCCTGTACGGCTTCACGGGCCAAGGCGGCCTAAAACCGGCATGGAGATCCGGCTAGCGGCCACCACGCTCTATCCCGCTATCTTCGCGCCGCCTGGACAGAGGCTTCAGTTAATCCCTCGCCTCGCAGGAGGTGCCTGCTGCGAACAAACTTCCCTTGCACGTATCTCGTCTTGCTAGCTATCGGCCGGTTTCTATGCCTCACCTCCCCTAAAGTTAATAAGCTTTCACACTAATTTCTCTCCTTCTCCCCAACCCTTCTGCCTTAGAGCTGCCGCGGGGACTTCAAGCATAGACGGCCTGCCAGTGCTGCAGCAGGAGGTGAGTCATGAACTCCCCTGAAGTGCCGCAACATAAGCGGTCCCAAACGCCCTTTCTCCACCCGCAGCCAGAGGGATCCCGTCTCCCAAACGCCCTTTCTCCCCCCGCAGCCGCAAGGATCCCGTCTCCCACCATGGTTCCTCGCTAAGGTGATGACGAGCTCCGACTGCGTTACAATATGTCCGCCGCCGCAACTGACCAGCACCAACTACCGACCGTTAACCGTCTGGAATCCCTCGCCTCAGGTGGTGGCTCCCCATTGGCCATTACCCGCGCGGACTGGGCGCGAGGGAAGGCCTCTGATTGGCCGAGGGAGCTCTTCTCCCGGCGACAGGGAGGACGGCCTCAAGACAGGGGCGTGTCCAGGGCGGGGCGCGACGGGGTGGGGCGCGCGCCGTCCTCTCGAGGCGGGAAACGGCGCCCGGCTTAGTGGGGATTCGGTGCGGAGGCCTGCAGTGACGGTGGGGTGGTACCACCGTGCTAAGCTGTCTTCGTATGTCGACGTGATCTGTACTGGGTGTGATGTTACAGAAGTGCTACTTCCTGTATTCTCTCCCAATAGCAAAAGGACACAGATCTGCTTTCCCAAGGGAGATTTGATAGAAATATAAACTGGAGTGGTACTGTAATTACAGTGCCACTCTATGAGTTTTGAGCACACTTTCCACTCCCTGCTTTTGACTAGGAAGATTCGCTTTGGCACTTCTGGAGATTGTGTGATTAACTCTTCAAACCAGCTGAGGAAGGTGGAGAAGATAGGTGCCTTTTTGCTTACATGCCCAGAATGAAATATTACTGAGAATGTCAAAGTGCCAAATAGAGAAATTTATTGCTCTTGAAATATAAGAATACTAGGGTATTCTGAGGAAATAGGTCAAAATATAACATCTTTTCCTTTGAACATTACACCTCTTAGCACATTAGTGTTATCTACAGTTTTTGTAAGATAACAAGAGGGACAGCCTTGTGAATTTTTCAGGACACTGGAAGACCAATGAGAGATATGGTCAGAATCCTTTTTAGAAGGATGTTGTTTATTTTCCTGAAGAGTACAAGAAGGGAAAATAATTTGAAAACTTTTCTGTTATTCTTTAGAGCCTAAATATTAACTAAGTATTGCTTGAATTTCTTTACTTAAAGTATAAAGCAATCTTAACTATAGTGTCATAGTATTGTTGCTACTTGAACAGCTGCCACATGAAAATTGCTTTTTCCCACTAGGCATTGTGTTGCATACTTATTAATCACTGAGCATACAGTTGAGGTACTTTAAGTTCTAATTACTGTTTTTCCAAGTAGGATTACTCTTAATATATTTTGAAATGGTAGGCCAGAATTTTCTGTAGTATGGGGCAGCTTGTGTTTTTCTGTACTGTAGGCTATATTCTTCATTGTGTATCAAGTGCTCTGTTTGCATTTTGATCAATGGAACTGTTTTGAAGCATGAGAGATCAGAATGTTTAGCGTATGAAAATCTCCAGGTTTAAGTGTGTTTCTGTATTTTCATATTATAAAGCTCCTGAAGAATTGCGTGAGGCATTACTGAGTAAAATTAAGTTGGTTCTGAGCTCTGGTTCAGATGAGGAATGCACAGTTTGCTTGGAATCACTGACTCTTCCTGTGATAACACACTGTGCACATGTGTTTTGTAAAATGTGTATTTTTGAAGTCCTAAGAAATTAATGAATTGGGTTTTCTATGGGTAAAAGTAATTGTAATAGCTATTCAAAAGCAATGAACTCCTATCACCAGAAGGCCATCTAGCTATTGTTTGTTTAAACTGTGAAGAGTGTAAATCTAGTTATCATCTGTCTTTTGGCCTGAAGTCAATCTGTGGAGAGAGTAGCTGTCAAGCTGAACGGTGCCAAGGTCCGCCAGTATTTTTAAAAGCTTGTTCTATAGTTTTTAACTTACTTTTTCCCTGGGGTAAAAGTGTGCAGCATTGTCTGCCTCTATATGGCTGGGTGCCTCCTCACTGCTTGTAGGTGATGCTCATATATATTATTATGTTTAAGAGAGACCAAAGCTGTGTATCGGAAGTTGACTGTTGAATTAAAATTATGTCTACACTCCTTTTTCCAAGCTGATAAACTTTGACAGTGAAATAGCTGTCTTGCTAAAGGGCCATCTTTATGTCCCTTCCCATGGCTCTATTCAGAAAAAGCTTGTGGATGAGTATACTTGGATTGCTCTTTTGAAAACCATAATAACTTTTATCTTGTGTGCTTCTAAGATATATTTTTACTTTGCTAAGATATACTTCATACTATATAGTATATAGTATATTTACTAAGATACACTTTTTGTTTGCCCTTTTCTTTCCCAGGCAATATAATGGCATGGTAGTCTCACCATCTGTATCCAGTACTGCTTCACTTACTCTTGGGAGTTGCTCTGACTCCCTCTCAGCCAGAATAGACCTGCAAATGTTAGCACAAACCTGGGTTGTGTTCTTTATTAGGAACAAGCAGGGACAGGTTAGTCCCTGCTTGTGCATAGTCAGTCAACCTAAGGAGACAGAAGTGGGAAGTGTGGTCTGTCTGGCTTCTGGACTGACATTGTTCATTTGCCAGATACACAGAATTCTGATGCAGCTATCCCACTCTGTAGAGTTTCTGAGAATTTTGAGGGAAACTAGTGAAGGAAAGAGCATTGCAGAGGCCTTTTTCCTGTGCAGGAGTTCTTAATGTGTCTGTAGCAATCAGTGCTCCTACTGAACCTTCTGGTGCTTGTAAGATGCAGAGAAATAATCTGCATTGTTTTCATAGAGATGGGTATGGATTCTGCTCTTTTGAACTGTCATAATTTTCTAAAACAGTGAGTGAATAAGCTTTCTTACCTTCAAAATGATTCCTGATTTTAATCAATTGCCAAGGAAGTTTTTGCAGATTTTAGCCAAAACTCTGGCATGCACCTAAATACTGAAGTTGGAGAATTCGCTGTTTCCACGTTATAGGTATTTGTACTAGTACTGCATCTGAGCTGGGTAGTTTCTCTGCCTGAATGGTTACAATGCAATTGTCTTATAGTAAATAACATGGGAAAGCACTTCAGGTATCACCTTGAAAACAAAGGAGACCAACAAATGGCATACCCTCTCCCCAAAGCATCTTGGATTCAAGCAGGATTCTTCCAGGCAAGGTAAGGGTTTTCATTATTAATACAAATGAAAGCATTAAATCATCAGTGAGAAATGAGATGTGAAGCTGCAAACGCAAAACTGCTGAGTGAAAAGTTTGGTCTGTCATGGTATTACAGACTTGGAAATTATTTTATCTTTGTAATGTTAACCCAAAAGCATTTACTGAAATTAGAAAAACTTGGTAGTTAACAGCTTGAGAGTTAATACTACCTTCATTTCAGTCTTCTGTTGAGACTAAATTTAGCGTTGTTCAAGTAAAGATCCTATGAGAAGCCACAATAAAGCTTTGAGATCTCTATAGTAATCTAAAGTCTTTGTGTATCAACTGCATTCTTATAAAATCTTGACAGATATGCATTCAAGCACTTTTTTTTTTTCTTCTAGCTGTTCATTGTGAGACTTCTTTTGGGTTTTTGTCATTTTCATATTCTTTTACAGTAAGTCTTTAGTATCTGTGTTGGCAACATACAGCTGACTTTTGAGTTTTGTTTATAATTACAGTACTGAAGTAGAAAAGGGAGGCAGAAAGATGTGAGCTTTTTATTAAAAACAAACAAACAAAAACCCCACAAAACCCCAAAACAAACAAACAAAAAACCACCACCAAAAACCACCTCTTTATGAGCACTGTTAGGAGGGTTTTTTTTTTTCCAGAAACCTTTTTTGAGATTTAATAGAATTCATTTATTTTTTCTTGTCACTGGAGGATTTTTGGTTTGCTGTCAAATCAGGAATCGTATTCATTATGTTTGGAAAACTGTTATTTCAAATTTGTTTGTGTTAAAGAGTCTGTCTCTTGAAAGGATATCTTTCTTGCTGCAATTAATTAATGTATCAGACTATGACTGCCAGTCTTTTTAATTGGCTAGCGATTTATTCCAGATTAGCAGTCCTCAGTATCCATGTGTTTTGTGAGTCCTGCTTTGTAGCCTCTCTAAAGATGCCTTGGTTCTGTGGCCAGACTTCTATATAAACAGAGTTAGCTGATTTTAAAGGGTTGCTCCATTAGGCAGAAGTTTTTCATGTCTGTCATTTTTGCTTCACGAAGTTGTCCATTTGTATAGTGCACACAGTCTATTATTAAATTTTTCTGAGTAGCCCTATGAAAGTGCTATTGTATAAATTTTGCTTTGTCTAGAATGTACTTCAGAGAAAAAGGCTTTTGGTGTTAAATTATGTCTTACTTCATGTGTCTGTTGGGGGGAAAAAAAAGGAGATACCCTGTGTTAGGTCCTGACAAAGCATATTTATCAGACTGCTATTATTTCTGTGCAGGCTTTGAAGAAAAAGGGTAAAAGGTCATTCTTTTGTTTGCAGCTAAGAATGATATTGTCTTTGAAAGATGGTTTATTTTCCTCATATTTAAATTATCTTACTCTCATGGTCCAAATATACCCTTGCTTTAAAACTTTGAGCTACATATTTCAATTTAAATATGCTCAGAAAGAAGAACACTTTACTTTTAAGGAAGGCTGAGTATTTATAAAATGTGCAGGGTTTGTGTTCTTGCGTATTCATTATCTTGCAAATAAAATATTTTAACTGTCACATCAGAAATGACAAAGTATGTTACAAGAATGAATCCTTAAGGATTTTTTAACATGAACATCAATTCAATAAATGCATAAAAGGTGCTTTGTAAAGGTGGTATTTAGCATTCACTCTAAATAACTTCATTTAATAAATTTCTTTTAATGTTGTTTGGGCTTTTGCACAGCCAAATGCCTTCTCTGTAGGAATGAGCTTCAAGTAGACAACTTGGTGGAATGGCCCCCTAGAAGAGGAAACAGACTCCAGTAATGGAAAGAAGCCGCATCAGGAGTGGATATCTAGCTCAAAGGTGCATTATATTGTGTTTTGTTTAGCTTTCATTATGTTTTTGTAGCACATACTTTATAATTAGGTAAATATTCTGAACATACTATACGTATGGATAACATACTTCAAGCTATTATTTAGAAGTCTGTCCAGCATGTCTAGCCAGCACAGACGAAAATGCATACTAAAATTACACCACAAACAAATTTTGCAGCAGGGAAACAAGACAAAAGGAACACCAGTTGTAACTGGATGCTGGTCATTGTTCAGTACCTAGATGTGTGTTAATTGAATAAAACTTCCAATTAAGAGCTTTGCCTTTTGTTTCAGTTTCTGAAGATAAAGCAGTTTTATAACTACTGAAACTTATTAAAATCTTAATTTATTTTTGGAAACAAAATCTAAATAAATCCTTCTTTTTTAAATCTTATTTAAACAATATGTATTCTGCTCTAGAGGGGAAAACTAAATGGGCATATGTTCAATACAACACTTGTCAGAAAAAACATTGCAATATTGTTACTTTACTTTGTAGACTTGTTTCTCAAGGTCTGCCACATCATTCTTCTTTGCCTCACTCTCATTTGCTGCCAGAATTTGTATCTTCCAGCTAGTACTTTCACCTTTTCATTTTGAGATTGCTTTTCTGAGACATTAAGGTTTTAGCTTTTAATGATGAAAGTGTCTTTTCAAATGCTGTTTACAAATGTATTCCCTAAAAATCTTCTTGTGGAGACCTAAGAACTAATTTCAGACATTATGCTCTAGAATAAATCAAGATTTTTATTCTTTTTTTTTTTTTTTTTAAGCTGGTGCAGTTACTTTCATTCTCTAGTTAGCGGTTCTTTATGTCATCATAGCTAAACTTTACTGAGAAAACTAGCAGTATTCTGCCTCAGATCCAATTCCCTGTTTTTGTTCTCATGTTGGTTCCAAGAGAGCTTCTGCTGCCTCCTTATCCCGTGTCATACCTAGTCAAGGGTCTTGCATTCCTTATTTGCCTCAGTATTTCTGGGGGAAGCCTTTCTCACTTCTTGATTATTGCTATGGTAGATCACTTGCCTTGGGGCTGTCCATTGCTTAAGCCTTATTTGAAGTTCCACTACTTCATTCCTTTTTCCATATACCCTGGAGATAGGGGACTTGCAAACTTTTGACAATGTGAAGTATGTCTGAAAAATGGATTGTGAATCCTCCTTCCCAAAGCACTCTCAATCACCCTGTAGTTTGTGACTATTAAAAATGCTGAACCCTTAGTTTCCTATGGAAATTAGAAGAAAGCCTACCCACAGAATTCAAGATTAGTTCATTTGAAAGGTATTACTGAACAGTGGTTTCTGTCAATTGATGTGAACTTTATCAAAGCCATCCATAGGAATAGACTCTAGCCAAGTCAGAATAAGTTCCATTCATTTCAAATAAATACATTTTTTGATTTCAGATAAACATTCTTATGCATGCTTTAGTAGAACTACGGAGGGATAAGTCCATCTGCTAAATGTCTCATTGTTTCTCAGTTCGCAACTTTCTTGTCACTGATAGAAAACGTTTGAAGTCAGTAGAACTGATGTTATTTTTAATAAACGTGCTTTTATGGTGTTTTAGAAAGATCTCACAAAGAAAACATAATTTTAAATACACATTTCAAAGCAGAGGTCAGAATTTTAGTGTATTTATTTCCTGTTGTCACCGAAAATGGATTGTTAAATTGAACATTTTTACTTTCTCTTTAGAGAATCAGGGTTTGCTTTTACTCATTTGGATGGGTCAATGGCACAGAAGAAAAGAATGGAAGCAGTTTGTTGTTTCCAAAACAACCAAGCAGGGTCCTGAACTATAATGCTTTTGTTTCTCAAAGTGGGTGAAGTTGGATGAAATGTGACAGCAGCTTTCCTAGTGTTTTTAATGGATCCTGTGAGTAATGGGTTGTTCATAGTGATATGGCCTAACCTAGGTGAAGCTTCTTTGGTGTTCTCCCAAGAGGCAGAAGGAAAGCCCATCTGAGAGAGAATGACACTGATGAGGATCTGTATAAAAGACAAATAGGAAATAGGACTTTTCTTCATTTGTTTCCCTAGCATCTTCTTGTTTTAACACTGTATTTTTGTGCTGTCCATTTATTTACTGTAAGTAGAAAGAATGCTAGTAGTACTACTAGCAGAGTGGTGTGACACCTTATCGTGTAGCATGTTATGTGTTTGTTCTTCATATCTCTCTTTCTTTCTGACACTTTTGAATGAGGCTTTCTATTTGTTGTTTATGAACTTCAAAAGCCATAAAGTGGAGTTTCAGGAACAGTATATATTTGAGGTAGTGCTTGTCTGCTCTAGTCTCTTCTGTTATTACTGAGAATTTATTTATAAATTAAGATGTTAGTCTGAGGTTACATTTTGTGGTCATGGAAGACTGGTAATACCTACCTTTAAGAAATTTTTTCCTTTCATTAAAGCGCTCAGAAATGCAAAATTATTTGTAAGGAATAAAAATGTAATTTACCTTTATTGACAGCAAAGTGGTATTCTTAGAAAAATTGGTTCATGTGTTGTGTCATTGTACCAGATTAAGGGCGTTCTACTCACTTCCTTCCTTCCCCCTGTTCACTCCTCTGCTGTAATTCCCAAGTTTTTTGGCAGTTGGAAACTGAAACAAAATCTGCACTTGAAAGAAACAGAGTAAGTTAAAACAATAGTTTAGCTTTGGACTTGGGCATATGTCACTGCCAATAGTAAAGAGAAAGTAGTAGCTTAGACATCAGGTCAGTGACATTAACACTATGAAGACAAAAGCTATTTATTTAATAAATGAAAGAAATTAGTATTAATAAGAGTATAGAGAAGTTGCCATGAAACAATTCTTTCATGAATCGCAATGTGTTTTCACAAATATTGTCTCTGTATGGACTGCACTGATCCATTCAGTTGGAAGGGACCTACACTACCATATTGCCATCAAGTCTGACCACTGCTTTTTCTTTCTTTTTTTCAACAATTCTCTGAATACTTGCGGAAACTGCACGAGAATTCTAATCTTCTGTGAAGATAACGAATGAGGTATAATGAATTCATTGTATTGTGGCAAGCAGTTGTAAGAAAATAAGTTAAGCATTGCTAGCACCAAGTCATCTACAGTCTGTAGGTATACCTAACAACCCAGGGCCAAATATAATTGCTGCCTTTATACACCACTGAACAGCAACTTCTCATCCTGCTGATAACCATCCTGTGATGCTAACCATCCCAAATGGCAGTGGGTGACTACTTGTGTTTGATGGAGGAGCAGTGGGTTCACATGATCCTTTATGATCTCACTTTTGAATAATCAGTGCCAAATGAGATTCATTCATGCATCAGCATTCCTTGAAGTGTACTAGCAGCAATAATAGGATTTAAGAAACAAAAATACCAGTGGAGTAACCAGTTTTTCAAGTTCTGTGGACTTACTGTAGAAATATAGCTTTGAGGTCTGCATTCCTTCTTTGAGAGGTGTACTACCACAGTGCAAGGAAGAACTATTTATCCAACCATAGATTACCTTCTCCCTGTGCCCCCCTCCCTTTTAAAATTGTTTGTTTGTATTAATACAATCATAGATGCAAAATTCTCACCTTTAGGAAGAAATATGAACCTTTAATGTGAGAGTATCACAAGTATACAGATATTTCTGGAAGGCTCAGGTTTTAAAGTATTTTCCAATGTAAAATAAGTATCCTTTGTAGAAGATACTGCAGAAAGGTATAGAAGTTCTGCAATTCACTTTTCCTGTGCTGGACTGATGAGAGAAGTGTGAAAGTAGTGCACTTCAGTCATTCTTGACTACACCAAAAATAGAATGGAACATACTTCTGCATGTTTGAGCTAGGTCTTTCCTCCAGACATCATGTTGTTCTTATACAGTGAGATTAATAATGGAACAGTTTGCCATATATAGCTTGCCAGGAATGTTCCTCTTGCAGTGACAAAGACATAATTTGTTGCTCTTTTGCTTACTACACAGATTGGAGAAACAAGACTTGTTTGGCTTTTATCTTGCAGCTTGATGTCTCTGAGTGTGCGTAGGCATCAGAGGTTCTTAGAATCTAAAACAAGTCATTAAGAAAAATTCTTAGACAATTTGCAGCATGTGGGTGACATGACAAGGTGAGCCCATTGCACGAGACTTGCTTATCAGAGACGGAACATTATTACAGTTGATGTAGACTTAAGTATCTAATATCTGAGAACTAGTAGTACTATACCTCTAGATAGATAAAATGTGCTGGGAAAATGCAGATCACAGACTAGGCATTTCACAGATCCTTTCATTTATTGGTACATTCAAAGTATAAGTAGTAACAGCTACACTACTGTTTTGTGTCCAGCAAAATTTCTTATTTACCTAACATGGTGATTATTGTATATACTAATGAAAGCATATGCGGGCTTTCTTAGCATTCTAGTTTACTCTTGCGTAACAGCTGATTTAGATTTTGCCATCAGGTACTGAATCAGTATATGCAGTGTTTGTTTCAGAATTAAAATAGCAGGATTGTTTTGATGTCTCCTAGACTCCTGACAGTTTCTGTTTTTAAAGCATTTACCTGAAGTTCCTGCTTGTTATGAACATCTAACCAGAAGGTCTCAAAGCTTTCTTTATAGCAGAATACTTAAAGAGTAAGACATTAGGCAGGGAGTAATTCATCTGCAGGCAATATTTGTTCAAGAGGTGATGCCACGTGCAAACTACTATGTTTTGAAGGGAGGTTATTTAAGTTGTTCATTGCTGCTACTAATAGTTTGGAATCCCACTGCAAAACACCAGTGTTTTGACAGGCGTCACATGCTGGGTCAGAAGCATAATGCTGTTATTACTAGGGTGAAAGATGATCCCAACAGTTTTCTGGTTATGAATCAATAATTATTTTCTGAGAAGCTTTACGGTATTTTAAAAATAATTGTGCTATCACAGTCTCACCAGTAAAACTAAATTGTGGAGTGACTGTTGAAGTGTGCTTTGAATGTAAGATATTAATATTAGAAATTAAATATCTCTGTTAAGCTATTTGGAGTGACTCAAATGGGGTAGTATAGCAGTTGGTTAGCCTGGCTATTACAGTTCATTATCTTGAAGGTATGTAGAACACTTTTGTCATTGTCATAGCAGCGGCTTATTTAGCTGTGGCAGAGCAGCCAGCCTACCTCATTAATATTCCATCACAAAAATATTACTAGGAAAATTGAAGCCAGGTTCTCTTCTAATAAAAGTAGCAGAGAAGAGATAGATAGCCTTCCAATAAATGTTTAAAACAAAAAAAGCACCAAAAAAATCAACTGCTCCAACTGCTTTACAACCCTTTTCTCTGTGTTTACAAAGTAATAGCTAAATAATGTAACTGTACTTGGGATACTTAGCTCCCAAGAATTTTTTCTGGAATATCTAAATATCTCACCCTAAACTTTTATTTAGAGAAATATAACATCTCTATTTCAGTGTTATGGGGTTTTTTGGGTTTTCTTTTCTCTCTGTTTTTTTCTTTTTTTTTTTTTTTTTTTGTATTTTGATTCATTGTGAAGGATTCAGTAGAAGAAAATATCCTGAAAATTCAGAACAAAAAGAGGGAACTTGCAGCAGGAGCCTTTGGTACCAAAAAGCCTTCAGCAAGTGAAATAAAACAAAAAATATTTAACGAAATTAAGGCTCTGATTGATTTATAGCTTGATCCTGTGGTATTTTGCATAAATAACATATTTAATATTTGGGATAATACTTCTCTTCAAGTTGCATGTCCCATGCTAATTTTCAGTTTTGCTGTCTTTGTACTCAAAATACACATGCTTCAGATAAATGATAAAAACAAATTTTCTCCTAAATCTTAATTTAGAAGCACACAAATGCCTGAAAATTTTCCAGTGTTCATTTTTTCAAAAGGCTGCTTGTTTGTATAATGGATAAGAGCACAAAAAACACCTCCAAAACCAAAATGCATATTCATGCATTCTAACCTACAAGCGTTTCATCTCATTTTAGAGGTGAAAAGGTAATAAAAGGTAACAAATGTCTTCTCCTTCAGACAAAACTGTCTATAAATGAATTAGTTTCATGTTTCTATCTTAGTATTGCCTGATAAACAAACGGATCATCTGCACCGATTGTTTCAGAAAAGGTGGTCAGTGACACTTCATAAGGAATTCTTACTTTTGCAGGCTATGTCCAAAGATGGTATTTAATTCAAAATTCTAAAGTGTTTTTTACTAGTTCTGAATAATACACAGGTGCAGGAGGGAGTTCCTCTGATGATTACTTCCCAGGAGTCTGTAATAAGGAAATATTTAAATTTGTAAAATACTTTCTTTTAATATTTTACCTTAACAGAACTCCAATGATTTTTGTAAAAGTAAAGTTTCTTTGAATAAAATGCTAGAATCATAGGCATGTATTGACAGCATGCTATCTAGTAATTTCAACAGACACTTTGAACAATAAGACCATGCTATATGCAAAGTAGAATCTAATCCACTCATGTCAGTGAATGAGTTAGTCCTTACAAAATAAATTAAAACAAATAAATTAGTTTATAGCTGCCAGCTTTCTAACAGTTTTCCTGTACTGCTTTTCCTCTTGTAGTGGAAAAATGGCATGTTTTTCACTTCTTTACATATGTCTTAATGGAATGCTCATCTGCATGCCCCTTGACTTATGCAGGAAGAATTTGATAAACTACACCTGTTCATGTACCACAGAGCAAAAATCAGCGCTGAAGAAGCTCAGTTGAGTATTAGTTGAATATTTATGTCTTTCTTTCTTTCTTTCCATTTGATTCTTGTCTTCTGATACGTGTTTACCTAACATTTTGCTCCCTTCACTGTGATGCACAGACTTCAAATTGGAGGCAGAGATTGCTGTATCTAGGTACTGTTTACGTTTGGGAAGTGTATTTGGCAGCAGAGAAATGGAGTCTGTAAAGCTTGTATAAGCCTTTCTTGTGTCTGAAAATATCAACCAGCAGATTGTAAGATGAATTGCAAACATAGGAAATGGAAAAGGACTGAGAAATTAAGGGAAGATGTCTACAATTTGGAACAGGTGAGCTAATGAAAGAACAGAGAAAGGAATTAAAAACAAGCAAACTAACAAACTGATGCAGTTTTTGGAGAGCCAGCACCTTAGCTATGAAGAGAGGCATACTTTAAGTCTGTTAGAGAAAGATTTACAAGGACACAAACGAAGACAGCATGAACCCCAGTATCTGATTGTCAGTGAAAAGCTGAAAAAGAACAAGAGAACAGAAGTAAACCTGATTGAAGTTGGGGTTTGAGGGGGTTTTTTGGGGTTAGTTTTTGGGGGGGATAGCGGCTTTGTTTGTTTGGGGTGTGTGTGTTTGTTTGGGGGATTTTTTGCCCTTTTTTTTTTCTTTTTTTTTAATAGAGTTTATGTAAGTTAAACTTTCTTTGGGTTTTTCTGGTTTGGATTTTGATATTTAGAGATAAGCTGAAAAATAATTTGCAATTATGAAAGGGGGATTTGGCCTTTTTTAATGTTCATTTTCCAAGTAAAAATTTCACAGGCGAGAGAACCGTTTCTAGGGCTAGTCAAGCTACATCATCACTTATGTAAAAATATGCTGACATTTTGCAAAATGGCTTAGTACAATTATGAAAACAGCTGAAAACAATTACTAATTTTGTTTTTATCTATTAGATTATGATTTCCACGTTCCAAAGCCACATATAACTTACCGAAGGAAGTACTAAGCTTTATGATCTCTCCAAAGAAAGCCATTAATGTAACTGAGAGAAAAGAGGTAAAAGCTGAGCACAGAAAAGTCCTGTCTGATTTTGATAGAGCTGTTCAGTTAACAGGTGGTTAAATACCTTGGTGTTCGGGCTGTTAGGGTTTTTTTTTTTTCTGCTTTTGATGACCTGTAAGTAGTCTTTGGCTTTTGGCATTCTCTTTCATGGAGTTTGAACAGTATGTTCTAGAAGTAAGCTTTTGGAATTGTTTTTAATTCCAAAGATTGAGTTAGCAGTCTATCATTCTGGTCTTGGTTGGGTTTTGTTTGTTTCTTTTGGTTTTGTTTTGTTTGTTTTTTACCCTATACATAAAATAAAGATGTGTATGGAAAAAAATGCTTCTTAATCTTCTAAGAGTTACTCTGAGTTGTCACCATTTAAGGAATACCTTAGATAGGCTTCATAATGGCAAATGAAGTTCCACTCTGAGTTGCAATCTAAGCAGCACTGTGATTCATCTGAATAATGATGTTTAGAGTATAGTGCTCTTTTGAGTACCTTCAGATTAGAGCAGAAAACTTCTTGATGTATCGAGTGATGCTATTGCAAGGAATAAAAAGGGAGCTCTGCTTTTCTGCAAAAGCTGCCTGCAGCGATTATGGAGGAAATAGTGGCAAATAATGACATACAGGTCATTTTATTGAAAATAAGCTGCATAGAATTTAGTATAGATGTCATACCTTTCCTGAGGCTGTGGTAAGCACTTGATCATCCTATGAGTTACAGAGGCTACAACAGAATAATTTTCACAGGTTATCTTTCTTCACTAACCATATTTGTTAACCCAAAACATGCTGGTTTTCATCTTATTCAGCATCTCTCTTTATCTTACTGTATTAATGTAACAAAACTTACATGCTAGACCAAATTTTCAGGCAGGTAATAAGTATCATACTTGTCTACTTTCTTGGTCCTCTCCAACTAAGCTTAAAAAGAAGTAAATGTGCCTATTCTCAAGCATGAATACAGACAAGGGGAGGAAAATTTAGACTGTTTAGCTTAAAAAGAGTATTTTACCACCTTCCATAGAGTAGTCAGAACTCTCCAATATTTGTTTGATAAAGTACACTTTTGTCTTTACAGACTGTAACTAGTAATCCCTCCTGCTTTCACACAACTTCAAACCTATCTGTTAAAAACAAAACAAAAAAACAACAAAAAACCCCACCACAGCAAAAGGAAAACCCATATAGGAAAGGGCTAGTTACAACTGGCAGTTCAGATACTATGTTCTTTTAAGTAGCTACAAGCTACTTTGGTTCGAACCTCATACTTTAGCTTTTTTCCTAAATGGTGACCAACTAAATCATAGACTAATTAAGTAGTGAAAACAAGTTAAAACAGACCAACCCTTACACTTGTATTATGTCTTCTGCTTTACCAGCAAATGGTGAGATCTTGTTGATTGTTTATTTCTAGGGTAAAGGTTTAGCACCATCATTAGATTCCAGCCAAAATCCTCCTTTACAAGGAAATAATGAAGCAATCTTTTCTTAGTGGTTCTGGATTAGTACAAGGTATAGCTGTCAAAGAATACTAATTTTGATCTGTTTAGACTTTTGACTAAAGAATAGATCTAAACCTTAGTACAGATGACAGCCAATCTCTGTCTGTCATCAGCATGCTCTATTTTTACTGCTTTTCCATGTCAGTACATGTAGCCTGAGTGTGGCAAAAAAGGCACTTTCTTTTACTGTCTTTACACATGGAAAGAGTAGTTTTGCTTACCGGGGTAGGTGCAGTTACTTAAGCAGCTATGTAATCTTTCTTTGACAAAGTACCATCACAGTTGTGTTCAAGACTAAGGTCAGCCTACAGGGCTTACATTAGAGATGATGTTTCTTTAGTCACTTGAAAGAAAGATGCCTTCTTCCCAAACTTCAATGTAAGCAGCTTCAGCAGGTACTTTCTCCAGTGCCCTGTCCTATATTTATGGCAAGCTAATACAGGGATTTGCCCTAAACAGCTCCCTGGCAAATGACTAAGTAATTTGTCTAGTAAACTTCTAAATAATTACAAACTAAAAGCTGGACATTTGCTAATGAGAGCTTGAGTAGCATGAGCAAAGCTTAAGGGGTATTTATACCTGTTGAATATTTTAGTTAGACTGCTTTGGAGCTCCTTTTTTTTAATTGCTCAAGAGTTTAGGGAAGACAGAAGTGCATGACAACTGTTTATTTTTGTATCAAGTGCAACATTGCAAGGAACAGATAAAACTCAGTTTACTAGTCCCATAGTATACAGAACTGAAAAACGCATTCTGCCATGCTGCAGGCACTGTGCGTAAGAACCTGGTCAAAATTTCAGTGCAATTGTGACTGGAAGAGCAAAGCAGTGCTATTACTGTTACAACTGTATGTATTCCAGTGTCATTAATACATTTATGGTAAAGCAGAATGGCTACCACTCCAGTGTATGAGCAATCCCATGAATTAGATTTTACATCTAGAACAGCAAGCAAAGGAATCAATGCTAATCATCTTAATGAGGTGAGGTAACAAACCCAGTTTAAAGAATAGGTTGAGCCAATTGATCAAAACAGAAGAAATTTTAGGCTGAAAATACCTGGTTTTATCTAGTGGGGAGACTTGGAAATTGGGCAGTAATAGGTGGCCCAAGGATTCTGCTTCCTAGCTTTTGCTCAGTCTTCATCTGTAGCACTGCAGAGGCCTTCAGCCAAGAAGTTTTTCCTCAAGCTACTAGCAAGTGTAACTGACCACCATCTATACCTTTCTAGCTGTTAGTTCTGGAACAAGTCCTTGCATCACCACTGTTTGAGACAGGCACTTCTACTGAAGGTAGGTATCAAGTTTCTTCTTGATGTTGTCAAAGGAATCCACTCCCATATAGTCAGCTTGGCCCTGTTCCCACCGTTCCTTGCGTTCTTCCGAAGATTCAGTTGGTAATAGCGGTGATACTGATATGTGGGACACTGCCTCTGTAACTTCTGCCTAAAAGGAAAGGCAGAGTAAAAATATAGAAATACTTTGTACAGCTAAAGCAAACAACAGGCCATAGAATGGACCAACAAAGTAGATGTTATCATGCACAGTAGCAAGCATTGCCAGTGGGTAGGGATTGGGTAGCTTTCCTAGCAAAATCACAAAGCAGAGTTATAGAAGTTAGCAAGGGAAAATAAAAAGGAAAAAAAGTAAAGTTTAAGTTCTTCATACCTCTCTACAGAAGCCACAAGAGAGAACCAGAGTATAGACCAAGCCAGACAGCTGCAAATAGTTTGTTAGAAAGATGCAAGATTACCAAGAGAAGCACGTCTCAAGAGATCAGTAACTTTGGTCTTAGAAAGGCTGAGAACTTAAACTGGCCCATGTACTAAGCTGAGACTAAGAAGTCTGCAGTCAGATGCAGGCTACTAAACTCTGTGAATGAGAAGTAGAGTTAGAAGCATTACTTTGGTTTTAATCAGTACTGGCATTCATCACTGCCTGTCGATATAAGTATTGATTCTCAAGGTATCCTAGGCTTACCTAAATGTTATTCACCATGCAAGACCTGTACATACATATTTGCATGCTGAACTGGGGTTCTTCTGCTTGAGAACCCTATCAGCTGCAACACATTAAGAGTTAGGCCCTTCTCTGTATACATTAAAGAAGTTACTACAGTATAAGACCTGGTGCAACATTAACTACATACATAGTTTGTTTTAGGCAAGCATACGGTTAGGTCCAAGAACTGTCTAGCATGCTTCTCTTTTGTAGTATTATTTATTCCAAGCTTAAAAGGACAAAACTAAAATACCCTGCATCCCACAAACTAAACCACACCCATGCTTTGAGGTGGACAGAAGGAAGGGAAATTGATGCAATGGTAAATAACCTGTCATCCATACTTAGGTATGGATATACAAAATTATTAGAGCACGTACCATATTTACCCCTGTAGTATTTTCTTTAACAATTCCATGCTGTTCTAGTAATGGTAAAACATCAGCTATGTAAGTATCCCACCACATGTTGAGGAATTCTGGGTGAACTATTTTAGGGTCATCCATGTTGCCCTTTATGCTTTTTGTTCTGGAGTCATATGTATAGTTCCACGGCTTTGTGCTTCCCAGGAAATGCACCACCTTAGTATTTGCACCAAAGCTGTTGGGCAGAAAAATTTTAGAGGTCAGTTTGTACATGTGTCTAGAAAATGAGTTTTGACTGGTAAACTTTTTTTAACCTGCTATTTCTGTATTTGTCCAGAAAACAGAACTATGAATATATTTAGGAGGCTAAATGCTAAATGATCAAACTGCCAATGTCTATTGGGACTGAAAGCATTGAAATACAACAGAAAAAAATGCAAACTGAATTCTACATTACACTAGTCAGAATACAACCAAAACCTAGTGGTCTGGGCTATTTAAATACTTACAGACAACTCAAGTCTTTAGGGTGATGTCCATAGCTCAGGAGAGACCAGTCTCAAGCAGCCGTTGCAATCGGAACTGGTTTTAAAAGTGAAAAAGATTCTACTCCAAAAGTCAGCATGCCACAGAGTTAAGCATTACAAGTATTATATGGAGAAGGGTCAGTGTTAAGAGTTACCCTTTCAGTTTATAGCCTTTTAGAAATGGATCATTGGATGGCTCTGCTGCAAGGAGACCATGTCCCTGCAAAATAATAACTTTGTATAACCAAGGCATTTCAGAAGACTCCTGATCTCAGTGCTGCAGGGTCTTGTTAGATAACCCTTACTTCCTACATAACCTTAGGGCAGCCATGCGTGGGTTTGGTAGTGGGTTGTTTTTGTTTCTTTTTGAAACCATTTAAACTCCATTTTCAATACGGACTTCTAGCTTTGTCCGAACTGTTATCAGTATATTCTTCTGTATTAAAAGTATAGAAGAGATGCACCTCTTCACAGGTAAAGAACTTAATGCTGAAAGAGACAACATTCATGTCATTCTCCTAAAGTTCCAGAACTAGGTTTCAGCTTGATTCAGTTTTGTGAACAAGCAATACTAGTCTCTCTGCTAACAGTGAGTATCTCACCTAGTGCACTTGGTGTCAACATAGTTCAACTGTTATGGAGAGTAAAATCAAGTAGCTTGTCTAATCTTTTATTAAGCAGATGCTGATCATTTCAACCGGGACTCAGACATTAAAGAGTTTTATGCATGGAGACAACACAGGTGTGTTTCAAAAGCCATGGAATATTCAAACCAAGTATTTGGATGGGGTTGTGGGTTTCATACTATTTTAAGGTCCTTGGCTATATTTCAATGTTCACGTTCAAAGCTTATTGCAGAATGAAGGCCTACATGTGCATGAAAGGCCAAGTATTTGCATTAACTGCATTTAAAAAGTGTCTTCAAGAGGTCAGTTACTGGGCTTTAACTTTAAATCCCAAAAGTCAAGATTTAACATAAGGAGACTACCTTAGTTTTATTAGCTGTCACAGTACTAAACAACCTGAGTTTTCTTCATCTTAGGCTGCTGCTGTTCTGAAGAAACTTATTGTTCAAAAATCAAGAGAAGTTAAGTTAGAGAAAAGAATGCATAGGAAGTATCATGCGGCATTTGTTGCAAATGTAGAAGTGTACTCTTGGTATCCTGTCCACTTACACTCAGAGCAACAGATGCCAGGCTTCCACAATGTTTTCAGCATCTGCCTTCTAGATACTTTCTGGACTTGCAATACTTCATTTTGACATTTAAGCTCAACTGTTAGGAAGCTTTATGTCCACACTGGCCTCAGCAACTAATCTGTCTTTGCACATCTCCCAGAAAAGTCCTTCATCAATGTTTTGAAGTTAGAGAGCATTTGTCATGAATTGGCATTTTCCTTTGGAAAAAGGATTACTGAGACTGCTGTGAAATCTAGTCTCGCTGTACAAAGCTGCAAAAAACTTAGCTATTGCTGTCAGTAGGTTTAAATTTCACTATATTCCAACTGCTGATTATCAGGAGTGTAGCTGCTGATTTAACCGAGGGAACTTGTTCCACCTATTGAGCAGGGAGTGTTACTTACAAGGGCTGCACTTCCAGCATTCTATTTTTGAAGGTCTGACAAATTCAGTGAACCAACTGATTCAGTTAAAGAGAATTTTTGTCAGGAGCTCACAGATACAATTAGTCTTTTGTGGCAAAGTAATTTGTAAAATGAAGACCATGTCACTAGCAGCCAGCCATGGAAAGAGGGCATACTTTACAATAGATGTTAGTTTATCGAATGCTATCCAGCTACTTAGTCACTCTGAGGTTTGCATATATTTCTTTAAATAAGTGTTCCGCTTTTGGCAGGACAAGATTCCAAATAGTATTCTGATCACAAGACATAGTTTGATCTTGAGCCAGCAAGCCCTGCTTATGCCAGCTGCTGCTTTAGACACTAGTAACCTGATGTCATTCAGAGATCAGACTGTTTTTATGCACTTGGCACTTTCCCTCTCCCTTTCCTCCAACTTCTGCAGCTCATAATAGATAAAGAGTTTCTGTGTAACACTTCAGTTTCCCTTCTTTCTCCCCGCCACCTTTCTCCTGGACTGTTATAACGCTTTGAGCGACCCTGCTTCTGACACACAGTTTACTCACATGCCAAAATAATGCTGCTAGCTAGGGACGATACAGGTTTTGTCACAGAGGAAACAATGATATCTGGTTGGCTTTATTCTTTGTTCCATCTTGCTGTTACTTAAGGAAGTGACAGAGGTCTAGAAACACTGTTAGGAGAGAATTCTAGCTTGATACAAATCTTTGTTCACCACATTTATATTTGAATGGTATAGGTTGATTAGATGAAACCATAGCTACTGGTTGTTAAATACCCTAAATAATTGGAGTGAAAAAAGGGCAAGTTATCTAAGTGGGAAGGATACCACCAGAGACATGCTGAAGTTCAGCTTAAGTTGATTCAAGAGCCTACAGCTATTGGTTAGAACTGTACTAGATTGTATCCTATACTGGAGGAGTGTTATTTTTGCAAGTGATGTGTCAAATGCTCTTACTCTAAATCAATTTCAGTGCTATCACAAGGGATGAGTTGTTTAGGCTACAGATACAGCTGTCTCTCTGTGTTTATCTTAACATGATCCATTTGACTTTCATCAATTCAACCTTTTTTTTTTTGAGAAGAAATTTTGATATTTTGAGTGACAGGAGTCAAAGTCTCATAGAAAACCTGTGTAAGCTCACATCATGCCTCTTCATTCTGTTACAAGAAATTAAGAATATGTAAGCTCTGAAAGTCGTCTTGAAGTTTTCAACTTACGCTTTAAATGCTGGAAGGTAGGAATATACAGAAGTGCTGCTCAAATTATAAATAAACGGTAGATGTTTGCTCATGTCTGTTGTTGCCCAGCTGCTGAAGAAGGTGTTTAATAACCCCTGATCCGCACCTAAAAGAGAGAGCATTAATAGGCTACGAGCATCAGACAGCTGTTCAAGGATCTTTTTCAGCCACCTTACTAAGTAAGAGTTAGTAATGCAGTTATCATGTCCTGTAGAAGTCTGGCACAGACCACTACAATTCTATTTGTAAACAACCCTGTAAACCTTGCAGCCTTTGAATATTCCAAAAATGCAGAGAACGAAATAGTATGTATGGGGTTACTTTTGTTAAAAGATAGAAAGCTGCTCACAAACTCTGCCATTCATTTTCTTTTACACCTTAAGTTCAATCTCTATAAGGCAGCAAAAAACCCCCACAATAAAACAATAAAACTGAGCACTGTTTAGCTTCAGGAAAATGTAGCTCAGAAGATCAAATGGCAACAATTAGTTTTATTTCTTATGTTTACAGATGTATGGCCAACATCATCTCACTGACAGAGTTAGGGTGTCAGTGGCTTGTTAGACCTGCAGTCCCAGATACACCTACCTCCACACTGATATGATAAGAAAAGCACACAATCTTAGTGGCAACTCTAGTAAACTCCATCAAATTCTTCAACAGACAATAGGTGCTCTTAGTTCTGTACTAAAAATCTCCTGACTAACCACTAAATGAGGATAACAATCCGTGTTCAGAGCGGTGACCTCTTAGTTTGCAAGTAGAGTATCTCAGTAGTAGATTAGCTACAAAAAAAACCAAAAAAACCGAAACCCTTCAGACCAGAGCAGACTAGCTTATAAGTAGCAACTGAGAAGTAAAAACCTGTTTATTTATATCCCTTCATTCTTTATCACAATGAATATGATTAGTCTTTAAATGGCAATCTTTCAAGGACATGGAATGGAGTCCTCCAACTTTCACTTGCTGTACTCTTGCACCTATCACTGCATTCAGAAGTAACATTACTAAAGAGTAGGTAAAGGGATAGCTTAGTTAGTAGACAATGTTTAATTTTAATCTTTTGTTTCCTCAAGGTCTCAGTCTCTGCTGGCTCAGGAAAAGGTTTTTATTGGGCTGTGATTCCGTTTAGGGCCATATTAAGGTTTATACCATCAGTGCTGTTTGTGCAGGATTTGCTTTTTGCAGCTGAACTATCTAGATGCTGGGCATAAACTTAGATGTACAGACAGTACACTGACAAATATAAATTCTGGGTATCCTGTTACAGCTGTCAGCATACATGCAGATTGCAGAATGAGAAACAGCCTGGAGACTCAGTGCAGTAATTTCAAACCTCTGACTTGCCTCTCAATCCATAAAGGAAGGAAAGCACTTTTGAAGAACTTGTATCCATCCTAAGAGAACCTAAGGGGCAGCAACAGTGTATTTAACTTACTCTACAGGAGTTTCTCTTGCTCAGATTGTTTTACATACTAGCCTTTTTTTCAGTTTGCATGCATTTATGCCAAAGCACGCAAGGAAAGTGGCATCTAGGTGTCCTAATTCAGACTTCAGCAGGAGTGTTGTTACATAAACAGGATCTCAGACATAAGGTGAAAAATCAAGCATTACTTATATGAACTATATATTTACAGATACATATGAAGGCACAGTACAGCAAGACTTTAAAACCAACTATTTTGGTTCCCCGGCTAAAGAGTCAGAGGATTGTCTAGGCAACAGCAGCATTCTTAAGGTAGCAGTACTACCAGATTTCTTCTAAAACCAAACTTTTCTTTCCCATCCACTACTTTAAGATGGTATCTAGATTAGTTGCATGATGTGTTCTTTATTATCTAGAAACGTGAAGTTTAGACAGACAGAATAGATGTCTACATAAGTAGCCATCATTCTGCCATTTCTGGACAACAGCACTACATAGGAGACACCTGTCTGCTGTTACATGCAAGAAATGCTCTGGAAGGTCTTCCATTCCCTGGTTACTCCTACTGCAGACAAGGTACTTGTAGCTTGACTTCAACCTACACACAGTTCATCAGGTTGTTAAGTTTGCATCCCTGTGTCCTATTAAAAGCAGTAACCCTTCACAAGTTTCTGTTACTAAGTTTCCTAGAGCCTTTTATTACTTGCTAGGTCAATTTAATTTTCAATTCCCTTTCTCCCTACCAAGATCCTGAGCTCAGCAGTAGCTCATACAGATGCTCTAGGTCTCCACAGTCTCATTACTCAGATCAGTGCTACTATTAATAAGAAGTAAATTTTGAAGTGGAGGTACAAATTACAGTTCTAGAAATTTGATACCTAAACAATTATCTCACTATTTTTGCTGCAACAATCACGAAGTGCTGCAACAATTGCTTTGCATTTAGGACAGAGGAAGTTTCATCACTACATGGCTTTAGCTTTCAAATCAGAAAGCATATTGTGAAAGCAGTTCTATTCAGTTGTGGGGGTTTTGGTTGCTTGTTTGCTTTTTGTGGGGGTTGGGGGTTTCTTTGTGGGGGGGCTAGAATGGAAGGTGTTTGGTTTCTTTGGTTGGTTTGGGGGGGTTTGTTTTAATGCAACGGTTCAGAATTATGCTATAGATTTTGTCATAGCTGGTGATCAATTTGCACAGCAAGGTACGGACATTTATTACATGGCAGTACTCATTTTCATTGGGTAGCATTGAGCATGCAACTGTGACTAATGTCCTTTGGAAGGCCACACATAAGAGTCCCTACAGTAACAAGGATTATTCTATAGACTAGAAGTGACATCTGGATATCTTACTTTTCACAAAATACTGAGAGGTAAGTCAACAGGCTAACTCATTACCTTCTACCTGAGAGGTCCATTAAATGGTCTTTAACCCGCATATTTTTCTGTACCTTTTGAAGTTAGACTTTGTTTTGTACCACAGTAGTTACATAATGAAACTAAGCAACAGGAGACAGTGATACTCAGAAGCCTTTTAACTATAGCCATCTCCAAGCGAGACACTTTTACTGCAACAAATCTGTTGCAGTAAACAAATCTGTTGCAAATCTGTAGTAACATATTTAGTAGACTTACAGGACAGCAGAACTTGGCTTGTCAAGCTTAAACCTGGTACAGTGGCCAATCCCAAGTAACCTATAGTGGGAAGCAGCCAAGGCTACTACATGCACTTGATATTGGGAAAGAGACAGTCACCAGCCTATAAATGATGGGAAGCCTTCCCATAGCATATGAAGAGATAGCTGTATCTTCAAATGTTTGATTCTCTGAAGCTGTGCTCAAGTTGACCAGTACTATATTTTTTCTACAGCAGCTTGAGTTAGAATAGAACATCCAAAGCCTTGAATGTTAGGAATGTCTCAAGCATAATACTGGAGTTTCATTTCTTGTAATATGATCTCTTGTTATATGATTCTACACTTTTTAGTCTGGAGGCCAAACTCAGTTTTTATTTCATGAAGTCTGAAAAAAGTAGTTTTACTACACATTGTAATGATAGCCTCTGTTTCTGAGAGGGATACAATTTTTGCATAGTTACACAGAGAATTCTATCACACAGAGTCCCCATGAGATGTATGTGGTTACTGAGCTATCCCAACTACTGCTAGCATTTTGGTCTAACTTACACTGAAATACAAATTAATACATACCATCAAAGCTGCCTTTCTCTGTGGCAAACTGTAACAGCTGCCTGTATGTTTCAATGGATGGTCGGTAAACAAAAACTCCTGAATTAAAACAGTCGGGCCAGCCTGGATCTGGTGCTGCAGACAACTCTTCTCTCTCAAAAAGCTCATCTATATTTGACAAAACCTAATTGCAAAGGAGTTTTAAAAAATGCTTTTAGGTTAGGAATTGTGGTATCATGTTTTAATGGACTTTGGCATCAACATTAAAACATGAAATCAGTGTTCATTTTACGGAAGACAATACTTTACAGAAATAGTCCCCACAGATTTCATG
Source organism: Sylvia atricapilla (assembly GCF_009819655.1). Lineage (NCBI taxonomy): Eukaryota > Metazoa > Chordata > Aves > Passeriformes > Sylviidae > Sylvia > Sylvia atricapilla. Next base: position 20,367 of record NC_089149.1, on the reverse strand, counting down.
ACAGTTAATTTAGTTTAAACACACATTCTTACTGTCCATCTAGTAAAAGGCTTCTATTACCCCTACTCTTAAAAAAAAAAAAAAAAAAAAACGAAACAACAAAACAACCCACAGGAAAAAATCCAACAATCCTGATACTAGGTCTTCAAGAGGAACAATTAGACAGCCACTTACCATTGTGTCTGCGTCCATGAAAACACATTTTGAAAACTGTGTCAGTTCCCAGCAGTGAAGCTTTGTTAGTGTGATGCCCAACTCAGGTCTTTTCATTAGTGCCAAGTGTGCTGAATCCCCACTATCCAAGACATTTACCAATATGACTTCATCAAAGACTTTTTCCAGCACTCTCCTGGGGAAGAGTCAATTGGCAAGATTTAGTTCTAGTGTTACTCCAACAACAGACCATGTGACAGATTCTGTAAAGAGAAGCGGAATTACAGGGAACCTGGCAATATTTTTTGTTGAAAAAGGTAAGAGTTGACTGCATATGTTGGAATGCAGAAGTACACCTGTCTGCCACGAAGTTCATATTGGGGAACAGAGAAGACTCTTGGGGTTTTATTTTCTTCCACAGAGTTTTAGTTGGCATTGCTACCAAGTCTGGTAAGTCGTAGCTATGTAGTACAAACTTTCCACAAAGCTTTTTTTTAAATCCAGACTCTGATTTCTGTCAACTTCACAGTCTACTCTGAGCAGGCAATTAAGAAAGGGGAAGCTGTTAGACTAGCTTGAGCAGGACAGTAGCTGAATCCCAAACAGCTGAGACAAAGTTTTATGCAACACTTACACTGTTCTGGATTTGTAACATGTGGGACTTTTGAGACATCTGACTAGACTCAGTTGCTAAAACTTTGTCTCATAAAGTCTTTTCAAGACTGACTTAGTCATGGCTGTGGGTACAGAAATGCTTTTGAGCCATTATCATATTCACTAAAAAGTGACAAACTTTCAGGCAGTGTAGTGAAATTTTTTGGCAGATATCCAACCTTTGCTTTACCATCAATACAGCCTTACCATTAGTTCAAGATATTAAGGAGTTCATGCTGCTTAAAACAGCATGAACATCAGTAAATTCTTACTGTTCTACAGTGTATCTTGAATGCTCAGCAGTTACCAGTACAATTTGAGCCACAGAGCTTGTAAATGGGTTTTGGAACTCTGCCTTGCAAAGCAGTCTTGATACTGACAGTTTGGTGTGGACAATGCTTCTGACCTTCAGGCATACTTTGTTAGCAGAGAAAAGGTGAGAAATGCAAGTTCCTATTAAACCACTAGGTACGTAGGTATCACTGGTCTAAGGGCACAGTACTAGCTGGCTTACACTAGTACATAGCTACATTTAGGGTTCATCTTAGAAGAGCACACTCACTTAGTAGGCTGGAATGGATGTTCCTATATGCAACATCTTAATATTGATATGACCATTTAGCTGCCAGGAGACTTGAGGGAGAGTCGCTGCATTTTTTATTGACTTACCTCTCTATTGTGTCTATATATTGATAACTCTTTTCAGAATTATTTCCTTATGCAGAGAATCTTGACCTATCATCTGTAGTTCCCATAGTTATCCATAGTTATTAACTGTTTCATTGTTTGTCTTTTTTTTTTTTAACCCTCTTACATGTGGAAAGAGAATCCAGTCCACTCCATAGTGAGACTATTCTAAGGAGGTTGTAGGAAGCAGTTGCCTATTAATTTCATTTGATGTACTGTGGTGACCTTGTTAGATGCCTCTGTTCAGCTGTTGATTCAGGTGCTACTTTAGTTCTACTCGCTTTCTTCTTCCATGATAAAATATGAAGTGTCTGCTAGATTTCAAGAGAGCTTGTGTTATATTATCTCAATCGGGAATATTTCTGCAAAACAAATAAATACCAATTCTCTGCTCCCGCCTCCACACACGTACACGCAGCATTTACAAATGCACAGGCAATATCACATTGTTGGACAATTCTAAGTAGGACTACAAAAGAGCACAAATCCAGAGGAAATATCATTATCAAGTCACGGCTTAGAGCTCTAAATGCAGACTATTTCTTTAACTCATAGTCGGGAAGAAAAAAAAAAACACACCAAAACATAACAGTTTCATGTCTGAAGAGCTTAGAGAACTCCAGATAGTATAGATGAGTTCTGCTGAAATTAGCTGTTTAGCTTCCAGATTTTCGAAAGGTTACTATTAAGGAATTTAACTTCCATTTTTCAACCTGCACATCAGCAGGAACTGTTGCCGTCTGAAGTATGCAAGTGACCTTACCTCATAAGATCTGAGACCTGAGGAGTAATGAGTGCAGTCAGTTTCTTTGTTGTTCTGTACTGTTGCAAGGATGAACCAAGTACCAGGGCTCCTTTCACATACGAGTCATTTGTGGCTAGAGTCACAAAAGACTGGTCTGGAAGAAATGAACTTGATCAAGTTAGCATGATCCACTACTTCATTCTGACACAGATACCTTAGAAACCTAGTATTGTTAGGTAGTCATGCTGTGGGACTTCTACAATGTGCCCTTTAATTCTTTGTATAGGGCTTTCCTATGTGACTCAATGAAGCAGATTACTTGCTATTGGTAACTTGACACCCGGCAAAATGCAGTAAAATGACCCACAAAATCAAGACTGCTAAAAGAGAGCACCAGTTCAAATTTGCCCACAGGTCAAACAAGTCATGCCAAATGTAGAGACAATCCAAAGTTCTAAAGAGCCTTACTTAGGCCACTTACACGCTATTATGTAAAAAGTGTTTGGAGTCTGTGGGCTTGCATTTAGCCTAAAGTTAGTAGGGTTTTATAGAGTTTCTCTGTGTTCGGCTCTCAATCCAGAAGCTAAAGCAGTCTAAAACTTGCATTTAATTTTCAAATGAAAGTAAGCATTGAATTATATCTTAGACAACAGTTTTAAGTTTTGCTAGCTCAGGATTTTGCAGATCAGTTGTTCTGCAACCCATGCTCACAGCTCTGTCACAAGAATGTAATATTTAAATGGGAAGTAACTAGTAATACAAAAAGCAATTTAAAACTGCAGGTACATTTTTTTACTCTGAGACAAGAGGTACTATAATCTTCTGCTCCAGCTGTATCTTAAATATAGCTTAAGACAGATTGTTTTGCCATATAGTACTTATTGAAGCCATTATATAAACTTTGCATTCTTTCATTTGCTTTAAACTGCCAGAGTGGGACTGAAAAAAGCAAACAAGTAACTTATAAAAGTTTCTCAGTTCACTGTTAACTATTTTCATGTAGACTTACTTTCAAAGTTATATCACTTTACAAAGCCTGCTCTTTTCTACCAATCCATTTTTCACTCTATCAGCTAAATAGTTTCTTCTTAAGAATTTCAAGAGTCAAATATATTTTAGCAACTTTGATTTCTTTTCTTTATGGAAGGTGTTAACAAGGTTAGAGCAGAGTGAGAGCTCTGGACACTCAAAGGCTTACTATCAAGTCTAGTAGTAAGATTAAAGCACTGACTCCTTTCAGAAAAATTGTTGTTTGGCACAACTCCTAAGTTTATGAGGCAGTCATCATCAATATCTTTTTAACTTAATATCCCCTTAACAGTTGACAACAGACAATCATGTACCATAATTGCTATAAGCTCTGCAAACCTGGTCTGCAAGATCTATAGACCAGCTACAAAACCTTCCATTTTGCTTAGCAGCAAAACCAGCTAGTCCCAAGGGATTTAGATTATAGTGGTCAATCACAAAGATCAAAAAAGCTTCTACAATGCTGGGAGTAGAGATATTTTGTTTCAATTCACTTTTAGCTGCCTATTTGTACTAGTTCATATTCAGCAAGTCTGCAGAACAACTTTATGTTTCTTTGAAAGGGCAAGTGTGTAACATTTTAAGCTGTATAAACATCCTCCTAACAGGGCAGGGTTTTCACAGGGTAATTTGCATGTTGCTATTCAATATATGGAAGTCTGTCACTATGCTCTCAGACAGCTCACTTAAAATCCAGTGCAGACAGTGGGATTGTGCCCAACATTCATCTGAATGATGCTTTTTTTTTTTTTTTTCCCCTCCAGCAGTGTGACACTAATTCTTAAAGTGACCTTGCCACTGAGAGACAGGTCTTTTCTTCATTGACCTGTTAGCAGGTATACTTCTACTCCATTTCATCTTGAAACTGAATATTCACTCACAAAGGTCTCTAGAGAAATAAAGTCAATTTAATGATGGAGTAAAGGCTAAGAAGCCCCCTACTGCATCCCAGTTCTAGAAGGAAACTTTACAACTGCCTGAGAGGAGGTGAATATTGCCAACTTGGAGGTCATCTAAATCAGCATAACTTTCCAAGGTTTTGAATAAACTACGTTCTACATATTATACTATGTACATTTGTAAGTACATGAGCCCATGCTACAATTTGGACAAGATCAGTTGGTACTTATTATGGAAGTTATATCTGCAAAAGACTAGACCATTCTACCTAAACAACAGGTATTTCAGCTGTGTGGGTCTCTCTAAACACATTCTCCACAGAATTTTATGTTTAGACAACAGCCGCTGTTAGGCTCAAAACAGAATGAACTCAGTACATGTGACAGTATGTCTTCAAAACCACGTAGCATAAGAGGCAGTTGCACAGCTTCCTAATTGACTTACCCAAACAAAACCATGCTACTTCAGAGACCTCTTTGTCTGCCCAAGTTCACAGACTACAATATCTCTTCGTACGAGTTTTTATGCTAGCCCTTACACACCTACAAGCATACTGGAAGTCTGAGCTAGGCTGCGATCTTTTATTTGATGGTATGCTGGAGGTTACTGGAGTGCTTGGCCCACATCATTTAAAAATTCCCCTGGAAGATTTTTTGTAGGCATAGCCAGAGTTCACAGGTGCTTGCCTTTCCTCCTATTCTCTGAGTTAGTGTATCTGAATTTTTTTTTTTTTTGAGTACGGGATTCCTAGAGAGACGGGAACATCTTATCAAGTCATGCATCGGGGGGGCAGACTTCCTGCAGGCTTCCAAACCTGAAAATGAAACCGACTCTGCTGACAACTTCAGTGAAAATCGGGGGGAAAAACCAAACCAACAACAACAACAAAACCCCCCCCCAAAAAAAACAAAACAAAGAAAAAAAAAAAAAAACACAAAAAAACCCACAAAACGGAATAAAGAACCAACAGGTACGTGGAGAGCCAGTAAGGACCCACTCACTACAAAATATCAAAATCAGAGACATTATAAGCTCTCTCCGGCGTCTCAGGAGAGGGCTGGTTTTTCCCCTGTGAGCCGCAGTAGCCCTATCGTGGCCTCTCCGGCCCATCTTGCCCCCCACCACGCTGGCTACGTCCCTCCCGTTGGGGACGGGGTCTGGAGCAGAGCATCGAGGTAGGTGCGGAGAGAGCCGGCACAGTGCGCGTCCTCTCAAACCGCACAGCGGCGCCCAGCGGGACGGCTCGGACCGCCCCCCGCGGGCAGCCCCTGCCCCCACCAGCCGGAGTCCGCTCGCCACCGGGACGGCTGCCTAAAAATAGGCGCAGTCGCGGCCACCGCGATCCCGCGGCCGGCGGCGCGTGGCGGCTCCGCGAGCGCGGCCCGCGGCCCCCGCGAAGGGCGGCGCGAGCCAGGCGGGCGTATACTGACCTGCCATGGTGCCCGAACGCAGGTCGGCTGCCAGAGTCGCGACGTCCGCAGTCAGGGCCACTCTGAGGCCGCCCCTTATATAGGGGCGGGGCCAGCAGCGGCACGTCCGTGGCAGCAGGAGAAGGCCCCGCCCCGAGGAATCCCCGCGGCGCCGCGGGCGGAGTCCCCGCCATGGCCTCCTGCAGCGGCGGCACGTCACCCCCCTCCTTCCGGGGCAGGAACTGCGCCCTCGCCGGGAGGTTTCAGGCCTACCCCCCCGCCCACCCACTCCTGTGCCTCTCGGATAAAAGCGGAGCTTGGGAATGCTTCAAAATACTGCACTGCGCGAGTAGAGGGTAGGACCGTGTCAGGGTGCTGTCGCTTAGGCTGGGTGCGGCGGTGCTACTACGCACGAGGAGCGTTGCTCCTATGGCCCTGCGGGAAAAGGACTAAAACTACTGGGAAGAGCCTGGCTCCGTCCTCTTGGCACTCTCCCTGCAGATGTTAGTACCGGTGGATGAGATCCGCCGAGCTGCCTCTTCTCCAAGGCCGAAGGGTCGCCACAGCTCCCTCAGCCTTTTCTCCTTGGAGAGATACTTTCTTGTCCCTTCATCATCGTTGTGGCCCTTTGTTGCCCTCTCTCCAGTGTGTCCATGTCTGCTATACTCAGGGGAGCCCAGTTTTCAGCACAGCCCTGCAGGTGTGGCCTCAGCAGTGCTGAGCAGAGGGCAGGGATCCCCCTCCCTCGATCTGACTGGGGCAACCCAGAATACCATTCACCTTTTCAGCAAGGGGACATTTTAGGATTGTGTTCAGTTTTGTGTTCCCCAGGATGCCCAGATCCTTTCCTGTGCTCTGTTATTTTCCTCAAGACAATGAAATATAACTGCCTTTTGATCGCAATGAACTGAGGGAGGTCTGGTAGGAAGTGAGTTTCTTTCTGACTTGAAATGGCAGATGAGCCATGAAAGGATTTTAAAAATAAACAAAATCTCAAATGCAAACTCATGAACAAAGAACGCTCCAACTCCTAATTTCCTCATTATAGGAGATCAGGTTTGAGCTGAGACGATTTTTGTAGACCTGTTTTGAAATTAATTACTTCTAAAGATACCAAAATCAAGGAAGTGTTGCTTGACTAACCACAAAATAACAACCCCAGACCAAACTATGCATTTAGGGCATACCATTAATATATAATTCATGCATCAGATGCACAAAAGTGTGTGAATCAGAATGACAGGCAATGCTGGTAATGTTGTACATATATAGGGATTACAAATTTTTTTTTTTTTTTTTTTTTGTATGCAACCTTTTTTTTTTGGTATCTGTGGCTTTGACAAACTTTCTCTGTGATGGTTAGACATGGTTTGTGTCTGTCTCAGATGAAAGTTTTGATAAATTTTTAGCCAGTACATTTCAGCTGTGTCGAGTTTGTTGCTTTGCCAAGTTTTTGAGAGAAAACAATAGAATAGCTGCTGGTGGTGACTGCCCTCCCCCTTCCCTTGGTTCCTTTGTGTTGTGTTAGAGTGGAGCAAAAGAGCATAATTCCTTCTGATTTCCACATTAAACGATCAGAAAAAAACCCCCAAAAACCAACCCTAGGATTGCTAGTATTCAGCTTGAAAGTGTGACGGAGAACTGCCACATCTAGCCCCATGCTAACACTTGTTTCCACATGCACTTTGGAGATTTTTCTAATGTTTGTGGTTGAACAGGCTGTAAGTTTTATGGTTCCCTTGTGTGACTCAATTGCATGTACATCTGTGCCTTCGTACTGACTCTTTACACTTCTTTCTCCATAACCTGAAGGGAGAAGTCACACAAAGAACCTGAGAGAGAAACAGGTATCCTGTTGGCTTCTAGTACAAATGGAAGAAAAGATCATGTGGCATGAAGATAGAAGGGAAAAAAGCCCACAGAAAAAAAGAAGAATGCTCAGGAAAAGCTCTTGTGAGTTGAGGACTAGGATAGGAAAGCATCTAAGCCTAGGATAGGCTGAGCAAAAAAACCATCTAGGCCTCAGTTTTTATGGAAGGAAGTAAATTTAAGACTGCATAAAAGATAAGTAAGATATGAGGATGGAAACTAACCAGGGAAAATTACTTGTCAGCATACAATAAGACTTGATAAATACCAGTGAGGAAGGAGAAGGAATCGATTTCGGTGGTTAAAGAGACAGCATTCAGACAGAATGGACAAAGTGCTGCTCAGCAGCTCATTAGGTGAATATTGGCACACTAAAGAAGGTGCAAGTCCTATGGAAAATGATCATGTCATTGTGCAATTGAATAAAATTCCATCACTATGCACGTCACAGAAGTCCAATTACCCTTATACATTATAGGATGTCCTATTTTTAATGACTAATAACTGTTATTTTACTAGGGACTTGTTTATAATGTAATTAAAAAGGCATTTCAAAACATCAAGTACTAGGGAGTAGCTTTGAAATATAGGTAGGATTTGCACAGCAGTAACAGAAACTGCCATCCTTGTAACAAGACTGTTTAGAGTGAGTTTCTATAGTTTTAAATTTCTAAGATTATCCACATAAATTAATTACACTTACTAATTTTGCAAATGTGCCCAGTGAGTCAAACCATTAAGTTAATAAAACATTGTAGAGAAGGTTTCAGAATTAAACATTATTTCTGTCTCTGTAAAATCCAGGGGGAAATAGTTTTAAAAAGCAACCCAGCAGAGTCGATTTGATGTATCCAGTCCAAGTTTAAAGTACTGGAATTCAGTTTTTACAACATCAAAATTATAATCTGTCTGGTTAGGAAAGAGATCTCAATGGTGTGAAGTGCATAGATAGATGAAAAGAATGTAGTCCAATTCAAGACTGTATTGAGAAGTTTGATTTCATTTTTGTCCAGCCATCTCTGTCTTGTCCTGAAGTTGTCACAAATTTCCCTGATGACAAAAACTGTTCTGGGTCATCTTGTCCTCTTTTTGAAGCCCTTGTCACCTTGACCTTACTGTGAACAGTAGACTGAACAGTTACCGAGTCCTTAGAGTAGTCGGCATAGAATTAAAAAATTTAGCACAAGTTTTTCCCAGTGCTAGGGTTCCAATGTAATGTAACTTACTCCAATAGGACTACAAAGGCTTTCATGTTTCTATTTGAATAATCAAAATATGTTGTCACTCCAACTTATTTCAGCATTTCACATTCTACTTTCCTAATGGATATTCTCTTTGCCCATCCCAGAGCAAATTATAGTTCTGGCCTTATTTTCTTTAAAAAAAAAGATCCGTCTGCTACATAAATGTGATAGTCTTCTAAAAAGCTAGGCGCTATAATTTGCTTGGTTCATGTTACTTAACACATTGCACTGGGCAGATGTTTAGTTGATCAAGGAAATCTTATAATTTCTTCTAGCTAGTATGATAAACATTTCTGTAAGAAGGGAAGTGAGTAGGTCTCAGTTTCTCTTGTATTGTCTTTTGGGTTGATTTTCAGTGATCTGCAATGCAAGCAATCTACAGTAGAAGCTGTTCTCCTGGTTCCTTGATTAACTTGGCATCCATTAACAAGAAAATTGGTGGTGAACCTTTATTTCTCATTGGAGAAATAGTTACCTCTCTCACCAGTCTTTACAAGACTGTTAAAAAGTTCTAATGCTGAGACCTCCCACCGCTTTCTTACACTTAATGGAAAGATTTAATTCTCACTGAAGAGCACAGAACCACAAACAACTGATTTATTAGCCTCCTTTCCTCTGGCAAATAGGCTAAACAAGGCAGATGTGTGTCGTTTTTCTCCTAACTTGGCCTGTGATTTATCTTTGCCTCCTCCCCTTTACTAGTGATTCTTTTGAGATGGGAGGCCACAAGACCTACTGATCAGGACATTTGGCTGAGAGCAGAAAGCAGGGGTTTGTTACGAGTTCCACTCATCATTTGCCATGGTGATAAGTACAGGCAGGACAGCTATGTGTTTTTCCTGAATTTTTCCTCTCTTTACCACTTGACTTGAAACAGTAAAACACTCTCTTGTTCTATATTTGTACAGGGGAGTCTCAGTCATCTATCCAAATTCTAGTTCTATTTCTCCCTCAGTAGGTAACAATAGCTCTTATAATTACTTGTCTCCACAGACCGGAGTTTAAAACTCTCTCAAAATAGAAAAATTCTAGTATCTCACCTGAACATGCATGTTCTTCCTTACTACAGGAAGTGCTGAAACTCCTAATGCTTAAGAGCTAGCACATAAAAAAATTCCTGGAGGTGCAAAGTTCTTGAGAAATTTTAGCAGGGATTTGGGAACAAGCAGTCGCAGTACTTCCACCAAGTTACTTAGATTTACAGCAATGCTTCTCTTCCATGCTAGATTTTTGTTGAATTTCAAGCTAGTACTTCCTCCAGGCTAGGCCAAATCATTAACTTTAGGGTTAGTCACATGCAATTTTTTTTTTTTTTAAATCAGGGTATATACTGGGAATCAGGGTATATACTGGGAAAAGCATTTATAATTAATATTAAGTTAATACAGTTACTCCCTTTGGAAAAACCTTAGTATCACAAAGCTGAGATGTTTTAACATCTTCTCTAGCTGAAGAAATATAATAGCATCAAGAATGGAATGGAATGAAATGGAATGGAATGGAATAGAATGGAATGGAATGGAATGGAATAGAATAGAATAGAATAGAATAGAATAGAATAGAATAGAATAGAATAGAATAGAATAGAATAGAATAGAATAGAATAGAATAGGTTTGTTTGGAAAGGATCAACACTGATCATCTAGCTCATCAAGCTGACCATGTCAGGGCTGTAACATTGTTAAAACATATTATTAATGGCAGAATCCAAATGCCTCCAAACACTAATATACCTGGTGCATCAACCATCTTTTAGCAAGCCAGTTCCAGTGTTTCACTACTCTCTTGGTAAAGAAATGCTCCCTAATAACGCCCAGTCTGAATCTCCCCTGGAAAAGCTTTGAGCCATTCTCAGGCATTCTGTCCCTGGCTCCCAGGAAGAAGAGCCCAGCACCGACCTCTTCGCACCCCCTCCTCAGGAACCTCATTGCAGGGAGCAATGAGGTTGCTCCTCAGCCTCCTCTTTGAAGCAGACAAAACCAGAGTCTTTGCATAGGACTACACTATTACTATAGAGATGTTGTGCTAACAATGATACTCATCAATTATAGTTGCCGAAAATCTACATAAGCTTTAGTTCCCCATCTCTGAGCATTTGACCATTACTACATTCATTTTTACTGAAGTGATCATAGGACTCACGTAGATTAAATGGGCAGATAATCTGCAGTTTCTGCTGTCATGAAGTAACAGCAGCATTGCTTGAATGGAGGTAATTTTAATTGACCTCAAAGAAATTGTTTCAGCATGACCCTATCAGTTCAGGCAACACTGGTCTTGCACTGTTTCCTCATGACTCCACAGGACAGCAGCAGTATAGATCTGTGGTGTAACAAGTTCCACACCTGACCTCAGAGCTGACTGATGTGAATCTGGAGGGTTCCTGGGTTCTTGGCCCAAGTATGACCCACTGTGCTCAAGGGCTAATTAGTAAAGTCTTCTTTAAGTAGAGTTTTATCTTAGGATATGCGGGTTTGCATCAGTAAAAGGCCATTAGGCTAGGTTATAAGATGATGATCAGAAGTCCTTGTTTTCAGAACCATCATAGCACAAAATGGTCTGTAGGCATGAAACCCCATCTCTGCTAAATCTGATCTCAAAATTGCTGAAGGCCAGATGTCTTGTCACAGTACTAAAAATACTTAGGCTCGGAATAAAAAAATGTATCTGGTGAACTGCTAAAAGGAGTGTGCTGACTCAGTCTTATGAGTGCCTCAATCACACTGATTGCTGAGGCTGTAAATTTCACTTAAGAAATAAAGAATTGTTTTTCTGTTGAAAGTCTGGAGAAAACAGCTTCTTACACTGTCATGGTGACTGTGCTGGGTACGTTTGCTATCTCAAGTGTATCATTGCAAGAAAATGTCCACATGTTAAAAGGTTAATCCTTACTTTTACACTCTCTCATAATTACAATAGCTATCAAATATAGCTGCCTTGCAGTATGCACAGTATGAAATGGGTTTCTTAAAATTATTTTGGGGCTTTGTTAGGAAGCTGGACGTAAGTAGCTTGACAAAGCCTTCTCTTTGTAATTGGTCCATGTGTATGAGGTATGGCTTGATGATTTTCCAGCTGCATAGTTCATACAGGCCATAGCATTATTTATCCTGAGCAAACATTGAAACAACACTCATGCTTTTCTCACTGTACAGTCCGTTTATTTATTCATTGTCTTTTATCAGGATTTTCATCAATGTTTCCCCACAGCTTCCAGATTGTTCACAATGCAGATGCAGCAGTTCTGTTCACTGGGCTGGGCAACAGCAATCACATTACCCATGCCCTGCATTCTTTACATTAGTTGCTCATAGGAAAATAAATTTAATAGCTAGTACTAACTGGGTATGGAAGGACACTTGGTTGGTTGTTTTAAAATCCATGACTGATAGAGTAAGAAGGCCCAAGCTCTGTTTCCTTTTTTCTGACACTTTTGCTGGTGACTATTTATATTTTAATGCAGCCTATTGCCTATGAAGATCAGTTTGGTATAGCAGTTTATACTGATATAGCTCTTGTGGATGACACTTAAGATATGAAGCAGGTGGGATTTGATTGAATTTTAAACCTTACAGTTTTTCAGTACTATTTTTGTGGCTGAATTTATATTTTCCATGATTATTTAAATTTTTTAGAAGTCCTGCAATGCTTCTGACTAACAACTTAGGTATGAAGCAAACTTCACTGGTTAACATTTTGTCAGCACTAAATCAAGGCTGCAGAGCTTTCTCTTTCTGTATTCCCCTGTATCTTCTGGAGAAGTCATGCTTAAAGTGAAAGTTTTACTGTTTCAGGAAAAGTTTAAGGCTTTTTTTTTTTTTTTTTTTTTTTTGTTATTTAAGGGATCCCATATATTCTTCTAATAGACATTATCAAGGGATGTTCTGAATATTTTAGATTCCATAGGGGTGACTGCTATGAAGTTTCTGAATTTTTTCCTGTATTCTCTATTATAAAAGGAATAAAAATTTTGTAGGTAGAAATTCCCAGCCAGCATTTTCCTTTTAAATGTTTTATTTTACCTTTTTAAAAAAGCTATAGTACAGAATTATTTGTGGCATGATTCTTGCTTAAAAAGGAAAAAAAAAAAAAAAAAAAAAAGAAAAAGACTAAAACCATCCCACTTTGTACATAAGTTCAAAATTGCTTTGTTCAAAGGTTTAACGGGTATAATGTTCCAGCTGAGAGACCATTGCATTTAGCTTGTAGTTATTAAGCACTTAACACCGATAAAGGTTATGTTCAAGAAGCCCATTTGGATAAAGCACAGAAGCATTTATGTCAGTATATGTTGAGGAAATGTATTTTAATTGAGAAAAAGGTACAGCAAAGAGTAAACCTTTCTCTATGTAGGCAGTAACAATTATGAATAGCATAGTAGAAAGTGTTTTGGTTCCATTATCATCTTCATCCCTGGCACTTTCAATGTCTATAACTTCACTTAAAATAATGTGTTTCTTCTTTCTAGCTTCTTAGGTATATGTAGAGCTATTGGCAGTCTTCCAGTATTATATGGAAACTTGTAATGACACTTGTATTAGAGATGACAGGGTTTTGTTCTGAAGTAATAGAAATGAAGGAAAAGCATTGCTTTTTCCTAATAATTACTATTTATACACTGTTTTTCTGTTTTGTATTGCTTCTTAACTGCACTTGGAGAGTTAAGACAGATCAAAGCTATGTGTTGATCCAGATGAGAAGTGAAAGAAGGGCAAAAGAGCAAGAAATGAGGCATCAGCAGGAGTAGCAATTCGGGACATCTGTGATAGGTGATAGAACTGAGAGATGTCAGATAATCAGTAAGAGTGCTCTTATGCATCGCAGAGTCATGCAGGAGAATGTGGCCATTAAACGATTAAGATGATAAACAGAAATGGACAGGACCATAAACTGTATATTGAAGTAGGGGTCTTCCAATTTTTAATCTAGTTTTTTATGAGCTGCTTATATTATACAGGGAATATATTATATTCCTTGATAGGGAAATCTCTATAATTCTTGTTTTGTAACAGTATTGTAACTGCTCATCACATCCTTCAAAGATCTGTGTCCAAGTGAATCTTCACAGCTAATCATGGCTGGTACAAAGAGAGTTTTAGTGCCGGTTGCACCGTATAGGGAAGCAAGCTCTGGAATGCCTCTTACTTCAATATGATGTCTGTGACATTGAAAAGTGACTGCGGACAATACAGCAGGACGTAAGAAACAGAAATCACAGGTAGAGGTCTTTACTAGATCAGCTGATTTAGTAGAAGGAAGTAGATGAGCTTTTGGACACAAGACATTCTTTAGTCTCAAATAAAACCATGGACTCAGTAGTAGCCTTACTCGTTTTATGGCATGTCACAATAAACCTCCTCTTTTAACTTCTCTGTTAATGAGCCAAACTACCTGTTTCTCTTCCCTAATACAGTCTCTAGAATGATCCCTTTACTAACGTCTCTTTTGCTTCAAAGCTGTCTGCTCTCTCTTTTCTTTCAGAGATGATCTAGCTGATACATACCTAGCTAAACTCTGTGCAATTGCCTTCAAGTTGTAGATAGGTCAGCTAATTTTATTTAGGTCTGCCACATAATTTTCGGACCCAGTGAAGACTTCCGAATATTTTTAAAATCTCGATGCTTGTTTGTTTTGGGGTTTTGGTTTGGAGGGGGGGGGGTGGGGGTGGTTTTTTGGTATTTTTTGTTTGTTGGTTTGTTTGGGGGAGGGGTTGTTTTTTTGGGGTTTTTTTTGGGGGGGAGGGGAGGTGGTCCCCAATTTTTTTTTTTTTTTTTTTTTTTTTTTAGCAACCACTGGTATGATGCAGCATAATGCCTCTTGCCCCAGCCCTGTAAGTGTTCCAGGCCAGGCTGGATGGGGCCCTAAGCAACCTGTTCTAACGGTCGACATCCCTCACCGTGGCGGAAGCGAGGCAGGGGTTGGAACCAGATGATCTTTCAGATCCATTCTACCCAAGCCATTCTAAGATTATCTGCAAATCTGATGATTAATTTTTGAGAGATGAGACCATGAATGAAGAAAAACTTGAATGCATACTGGATCCACTGTACTGAAAAGTGCAATGATGTGAGTTTTACTGATTTAAGAGCTATTATATTTTACATTTATCTTCAAAGCCTTACAATTCATTACCATATAAGGAAGCAGGCCAGAAATGCTGATCTTCAAAACCCCTAATATAGGAATGTCTTACTCTGCACATTATGAAGGCAGAAACCTTTCCAGGGCCATGTAGCTTTTGCCACAGATCTTGGTATCACTTTCTGGTGCAAGTGCATTTCTCACCCTTTTGTTGTCTCCATATGAATATTCATTGATACTTAGATCTTTGGCTGTATGCTGGGACAGAAACTTGTAATTTTTGCCATCCATCACGCAGTCTTCTGAAGTGTTCTGGGATATAAGAGGAGTAAATAGTGCCATTTCTACAGCTTTGTGTCTCTCCTCTGCAGCAGCAAGGTTATTGACCATCCCAGGCTTTCTAAAGCTAAGCACTTTTTATTCAGTTACACTATAGGAGTAAACCGCCCGTAAAACAGCAAAACTTTATCACATTTGACCAGGCAGGCTTTCAGTATTTGTACAGATCATTTGTTGCCAACTCTTGGCAGCAACTAGGTGACCCTAGTTCAGTTCTCAAGTACATTATGAATAAATCTGGACAACTAAACACGCACGCGCATGTAAGGGCCCCCACCGAGGTTGTTCCTTGCCCTTCTTTGTTGCCAGACCTTTCATATCAGATCAAACCAGTGAAGTGGGCATAAGGCATAAGTCACATAGATTTCCAATGTTGTTTTCCTTCTGTCTGCTTTTCTCAACTTTCTGTTGGGGCTCTACTGCAGGACTCGCAGTTCTTTGAAAATTCATTCACTCAACAGCGTCTGCTAAGTATTTACTCAGTGACAAACGCAATGATAAATGTGTCCTTTATGTTTTCAGACCAGAAGTGTTTCATTATTTTGAGGCCACTCAGAATCTGTTATATTCTGCTGTGTTGCAGTCTTTGAATGACTCAGGATGTTAGGACACCGCACCAGGAAAAATTTTATTACTGGTTTAAATGTGGCCCCAGTTTTAATCACAGAGAGACATACATCTCTCTCTGCCTTTTGCCCTTACAGTTCCAGCTGAAATTCCCTATTTAATTTTCTCAGTGTTCATTTTCAGAAAAGCTGGAGAACAAAACCAGCAGATAATAGTTGATGTAGGCTGTGACCTAGCTCCCTGACTTCTTTTATTATGGAATGGAAGAGGGTAGCCAGATCAAATAATGATGGAGCTCAGCTGAACTATATGGGCCAGGACTCAGTTGCTGGGCTTGTGATGGGGTAAGAACCATTCTCTCTGCACCTATATAGTGAGGGAGAATGCAGGAAAAGCCATAAAGGAAAGGAAAGCTTGAAAGAAAAAAGGAAGAGGGTGTAGCATAAATGAGAATAAGTGAAATTGAAAGGCACAAAAGACTGAAAAGAATTTCAGCTATGAGAAGTTTTTAGAATTGGAAGAAACTTTTAAAAATAAAAATAATGTTTCTTCTGGGTTCTTGTCAAGGAGATAACAATGATCTAGTGAAGCAAGGAAAGAAGATCAGAGACTTTGGCTGAAAATCAGGGACAGTAAGTGAGAGACATTTTTAAAAGGCTTCAGTGCTGAGACTAATAAAATAAGAAAGCTGAAGAATTATTCAGGAGATGAGTCTGAAGACACGTTAGAGTGCTTTCTTAGGTATGGATATTTGGCAGTATTTCTTTAAACCTGCTCTAAAAGATTTGTGGAAAATAAGAAGGGCACTAGCCAAGCCTCTGTATAGCAAGACCTCGCTAGGAATCCGTTGCACTGCAATATGTAAGCGGGAGTTACAGTCAGTGGTTTCAATTGGACTGGCATACAGCTGCTAATGCTGCACGATACTTTACATCCCACTTTGCTTCAATTAGATTTTTCTGCTCCATCTTTCCTTAACAGAGCTACTTCTCTGTTCATTTTCCAATAAAGGAATGGAATTAGCTGGAACAATTCTTGGTGGGTCTATATGCAGCACGTCTTACATTGCACTTGTTATTAGGATGATTCTAAAAACCGTCATTACTTAGCATTACCCTTCTTGTGCTAATGGCTGAAATAACAAGAAATAAGTATCCCTCTTATCTGTCTCCTAATAAATTTTTAAACATCTGAAAATTCTTCTTAGATTTTCCTAAGTGTTCATTTGCTCAGCCAAGCTATGGTTGACATGCAGAGACGTGCATGCAGAGACGTAGTCACTTTTTAAATTGTACTTCTACTGAGAACTGAACCTTTTCTTTTTCATTCTGTTAAAGAGGCCATCCTGTATCAATAACAACACTGCCTGCAGAACTATAAGAATTCAAGAAAAAAGTGCTTTCAAACCACCCTGTAGTTACACACAGGGTATAAAATGTATCCCATATTAAGAAGTAACTTCTGTCTATCCGTGTGGAGGCAAAGGAGGCGATCCAAATCTCGCCAGCACATCTGACTCACTCAAGAACTTCCCCAGCCATTGCTCCTTGTAAGAATTGAAGCATGTGCTTTGAGAAATTTGGAATTTGACTGTTTTCTTTGACTTTATTCCTTGTGTATTGGATTTGGTGTGTAATGTTGGGATTCCATTAGCTGGGTTCAGATGACATGGGTTGTCAAAGCTTCATTTGTCTTGAATCCCGTGCAAGGTTTTGATGTTGAGCTGTCAATCTATCCTCATAAATATCATTTCAATGACCTGGTAATGGAGATGAAATATCTTTGTAACCCTTCTTGCTATGTTGCTGTGTGATGTTTTCATAAGGAAAAGACTCTCCTTTTGCCTTGAAAACCATTCAGCTGATCTTGTTTTTCTTTTAAATACTGACCACTGTCATTTGTTTATTGTGCAAGATTTGGTTGAAGTATTTGATACAACTTAAGGATGCTAGATTTGGTTAAAATATTGCACGGAAGAGTAGCTGTGTTTAACCATATGCTGTTGTGTATTTTCAGTTCTTGGCTTTCTGTGCATACTATTAAGATTTGGGGGGAAAAAATGTAACTCAATTCACAATAATGCATTTCTCAAACTTCACAGTTTATGCAATTATGTTGCATGTGCTGCATTCAGACTGACAAGCAGAAGACAGAGGAGGTGGCCTTAATCCTCAAGAAATCTTGTATGGTACAGGAAAAAAAAAAAAAGACTCAGGTCTCGATTTACCCCACCATGCCCAGGAACTTGCTCTCCTCCTTGATTTGTGGCTGTAGAGGACCAGACCTAAGCATGTCTTGTCTCAAACATTCTGAGTATTGCTACAGGAAAGGTGATCAGAGGAGAGGGTCCTGCAGAGGTTGGGCAGCGTGTTCTGAGCCAACTTCCTGCTCCACCTTGAGATGCACGGTCAGTCCCGTCCCCTCACCCGACTCACTCCCCGGAGTGACCCTCAAAAGGCAGGCTGCGCATGTGAGGATCACATGAAAAATCTATTTTGCCTAAGAGGCGTGCACCATGTTGACTATAAAAGGGAGTGGATCAAGCCTGCCTGCTCTTCTTGTCTCTTTTTCTCCCCCTCTCTTTTGCTTTCGCTTCCTTAGTCTTGCAATAGGACTCCAGCTTTGGACTATTCACAGAGCAGGAGCACCGTAGGATCTAAGGGCTAATGAAATTCTTTGTTTTGTTCCTGTGCTTTGCCTGAGCAAAATCATCACAGCTATCATATTCTATGCTGTACTGAGCACTGTTGTTTGAGTGGGGAGCTTGTGGAAGCATGTTGTTGTTTGTGAGACAGCACCTTTGCTTAATGGTGTGTTGTTGCTTGCTAGTCAGCACCTTTGGATATTAGTGGTGTGGCTTTTGAGCCAGCACTTTGGTGGAGTTTGTTGTGGGAGTTGAGAACTACTTGAAGTGAACTGTACAAATTCAAGAGTTTGTTAGCCACATCTTTTGAGTCTAAGCAGTGAGCTGACTGGCAGAGTTATGGTGACTGTACAATAAAAGCATGAGAATTCCCTGACACGTGTCTTCTGTCTTCATTCAGCCTGATGAGAATTTGTAATAAACACCATGGCCACTACTGATGGGTTGTGACAGTACCCAGTTCACGCACAGTGCCTGAGAAAGGCACGGCAGAGTGCAGGGCCCCTTTCCCTGGCAAGGGACATGTAAGGGTCAGGGACACCAATCAGGTGAGCAATGTCACTCCTTGCTTGCTATGGCTGTGGCTGCCTGAGGTGGAGATGTAGGCTCTGGGCAGGGTCTTGACCCAGCCTGCTCACTGCAGGGGTGTGCAGAGCAGTGTCTGTTGAGACCTGAATTTCCCACTCCTGACCAGAGTCCTGATTTTAGGGCTCTGGTTCCTCCCAGGAACAGCCTCAAGCAGGCTGTGCAGTTGGCCCCATGGACATGGACAGCCAGGAGATGTGCGGCAGAAGGCAGTCTTTGGAGCAGGCTGTCAATGCATGTTTATACAAAATCAGAAGGTTAACATCTCTCTGTGCCAAACATGCAGTTAGGAATGCTGGACTACTTGATTTGTTTAATTTTTCTTGTTATGCAAGTCTATACTGTAAAGGTCTAGGACTTCCAGTGCTTGTCTACCAGAGTACACCTAAAGGTGTACTTGAATGTTAACATTCTGCAACAGCCTATAGCTGTAGCATGATTTCTTTGGCATGAGTCCAAACTCTTATTAGTTGCATTTAATTGCATTCTCATCACTTGAAAGGCCTGGCTCGGAACTGCAGAAAGTAGACCTTTAACCAGTAAGAGATCAGCATACAGAGTTCTTTCTGCATAGTAATTCACTCATAAATCCAGTATTCTATGTGCTTATTTGATACTAGATAATTAATCAGTGCTCTTAGTCAACTGGGCTCCTGAAAAGCCAATAGTTTTTTGCTTACGTACAAAGAAGAGACAGCATTAAGCTTATTCAATGCGTTTGGGAATGGTTGACTGCCAGCAGGTACGAGATCTTGGGGGAAGAGACAGGACTGTGCTCTATCTGATCTCTTAATGTATTAGAACAGTGGCTTCTTTTCTGTACACATCTAATGTAGGGCTTATAGTCCATAGTCCGGTCTCTCTGCTACAAGTATAGAGATATGAAAGATGCATGATCTAATCATAGCAAGCATCCAGCACAGGTTATTAGCTTGAGTGTATTGAAGAAGATGTTTTTACTGGTTTCCCATCAGAGGAGGCATTACATACTTCTGTGTGTGATGCTACATTTTAAACCAGTGAGGGCACCAATGCTGGTATTTGATATCAAGCATATGAGTATGCTGTGGAAATTCATGTTATCTTCTCTATCTCAATATGTGAACTTTTAACTGAAGTGGTGATGCAGATTGGCAGTGACAAAAGAAAACCACTTGGTTGAGACTTTTTATTCCTAGGAATTTTGGCTTTTGATACCATGCACTTCTAACATTAAACTGCCATCATAGCCTAATAGTAATCCTGGTCTTGAGATTTTAATTGTAACAAAAACTTTAGCTGTACATACGCATTTTTCGTGAACCACGTTCAGTCAAAGGGCTCTGTTTTGTCATATTAGTTGGGAATTAAATGGATGGATTTAACCAATGCAAGTCCTTACCGTGATTATGTTTTTCTGCATTACAATTTTTTGGAATGGTTTTCATTAAACTGACACTTGTTTATGTTTGCTGCTTTCAA